>NC_137151.1:55276875-55706875 GCF_951394435.1 Stenella coeruleoalba | reverse complement strand
TCTGTCTCCCCAGGCAAGGACAACAAAAGCAAAAATAAACAAACGAGACTACCTCAAACTAAACAGCTTTCGTACACCAACAAAACAAAAAGGTACCCCACTGACTGGGAGAAGATATTTGCAAATGATATATAAGTTAAGGGGTTAATATTCAAAATACATAAAGAACTCATACAAATTAACATCAAAAAAACCAAAAAACAAGAAATAATTCAATTAAAAAATGGGCAGAGGACTTGAATAGACTTTTTTTTAAAAACATCTTTATTGGGGTATAATTGCTTTACAATGGTGTGTTAGCTTCTGCTTTATAACAAAGTGAATCAGTTATACATATACATATGTCCCCCTATCTCTTCCCTCTTGCGTCTCCCTCCCTCCCACTTGAATAGACATTTTTATAAGGAAGACATACAGATGATCAACAGATACATGAAAAGATGCTCAACATCACTAACCATACGGAAATATAAATCAAAACCACATGCGCTATCACCTCACAGCTGTCAGAATGGTTATTATCAAAAAGACAAAAATCAAGTGTTGGTGATGATGTGGAGAAAAGAAAACCCTTGGGTACTGTTGGTGGGATTGTAAATTGGCGCAGCCATGATGGAAAAGAGTATGGAGGCTCCTCAAAATATTAAAAATAGAGCTACCATATGATCCAGCAATTTCACTTCTGGATATTTATCTGAAGAAAATAAAAGCATTAATTTGAGAAGATATATGCACTCATACGTTCACTACACCATCACTTACAATAGCCAAATACGGAAGCAGCCTAAGTGTCCATCAATGGATGAATGGGTAAAGATGTGGTATTCCCTTGTGTGAATATTACTCGGCCATAAAAAAGAATGAGATTTTGCCATTTGCCACAAAACGGACAGACCTAGAGGGTATCATGCTAAGCGAAGTAAGTCAGACAATGACAAATACCATATGATTTCATTTATATGTGGAAGCTAAAAACCAAAACAGAAACAGACTCATAGACACAGGGAAAGAAATTAGCTCTCAAGGGATGGGTGTGGGGGGATGGTTGGCAAAACTGGTGAAGGGGCTTAAGAGGTACAGACTTCCAGTTATAAAATAAATAAGTCATGGGGACATAATGTACAGCACAGATGAACCTAGGGGCAGGGCAGGAATAAAGATGCAGATGTAGAGGACGGCCTTCAGGACATGGGGCGGGGGAGGGGTAAGCTGGGACGAAGTGAGAGAGTGGCATGGACATATATACACTACCAAATGTAAAACAGATAGCTAGTGGGAAGCAGCCCCATAGCACAGGGAGATCAGCTCGGTGCTTTGCGATGACCTAGAGGGGTGGGATAGGGAGGGTGGGAGGGAGATGCAAGAGGGAGGGGATATGGGGATACATGTATGCATATGGCTGATTCACTTTGTTGTACAACAGAAACTAACACAGTATTATGAAGCAATTATACTCCAATAAAGATGTAGTAAATAGAAAAAGAGAATATATATAATCAGCAATATCCCAATAACTCTGTACAGTGACAGATAGTTACTAGACTTATTATGATCAATTTGTAATGTATATAAATGTCAAATCACAATGTTGTACACCCAAAACTAATATTGTATATCAACTATGCTTTAATTAAAAAATAAATAAATAATCTTACACAGATCAAGTACAAATTATAAGATACATTATTCCATACCGGTCACCCTAACAGTAAAACTTAACAGAATTAGAATCTCAATGCAAACACAAATGAAATCAACAAAATTACCCCCAAGTAATATGATCATCTGCCCTCTAAATGTTAGTATCTGTTTCTTATACTTTTATTTTTTATTTATTTACTTTTTGGCTGTGCCGTGTGGCCTGCAGTATCTCCGTTCCCTGAACCCATGCCCCTGCAGTGGAAGCACAGAGTCTTAACCACTGGACCATCAGGGAAGCCTATGTTTCTTATAGTTTTAAATGCAATGCCTCAGAAAACAGAATATAGAAAAGGACACAGAGATGTTAACTAGAACACTAAAATATTAAATCCCCATGTACCCCAAATCTAATTTGAAGACCTAAATAACTGGGTTTAGAGTACAGGGTACCTATTTTGTGCTTTATATTTCAGTAAATATAAAAGTTACAGTTTTACAAAGTTGGTTAAAGAGGTTTATTTAATATGAACTGTAAAACAACCAAATTCTATACTGTGAATAAGGTCTTCAGTCATTTTTCTACTTCTATAGTAGAGTCCAATGATAATGTATACCTATAAAGACAAAAAGATACTGAAATCTCTTCTGAATCACTAAAAGGAAATTAAATTGTTTTCAAGATAGTTTTTGTTATTATTTACTGTTTCTTTGAAAACTTGTAATTCACAAATCGTATACACCCACATAAATGTATGTATGTACAGCTACTATACCTCAGATATACAAACGGGTCATTTCCTAATTACTGAATAAAGTAAACCTTATTGTAGTATGGTGCGTCACAATTACTAATTATGCATTATTTATGCAATCTTTCAAATAAATGTCTTTTAAAAACATCTGCTTTGTGGAATGGAAGCAGATACTAGTCAAATTTACCAGAGAAACCCACAGAGACTTACAGGATGGGGTTCATCATTTTATGATCAATGCTGTAAACTACAATTAAACAGTTGGCATGCTGTTTAGCACAATCAGAACATGAAATTGAGAGATTTTTAAGAGTAAAAATGGCAAACAGAATATGAATGCTACTTCTTTAATCTGTGTACTGAAGAACATGTGTTACCTTTTTGAAAAAATCACAAACATGTTTTCTGGGACACCAGAAATATACTATGGGAGATTTTCAAACATCAAATTAGCATCTTCCAAGAAAATGAATGTCTACAAATATAGAACTTGAATAAGCTTCAAGGTGGAATGAAATAATCTCCATCTGTGATTAAGACGGGGAGATTTGTGGAAGCATGGTCCTTCTTGTCTGCTACATTTCATCTGAGTGCCTGAATATTACCCAAAAAAGGGCAATTAATTAGAAAAATTAGAAGGCTGCAGCTAAGAAAAGTAAGGGACAATAATGTTGTAGGGCTATGAAAATCTGTTACATTACCCATCCCATTAAGCTCACAGTAAAAGATGAAATACAAAGTGAATTATTTTATCTTTTCTGTGATGTACCTCCCAAATACATACCAAGTACAAATAAAAATATGCTCAGTGAAATGTCTAAGGCTTGTTTAAAGAACTTGAAATTCTTAAAATGACTCTGCTTTGTTAATCTGTGTGTCTGTTTATGTTATGTGAAATGACAGAGGTCTACACTGTGTGTGAAATCCCCACTGAAACAGGAACCTAGGGATCAGTGAGGAGATTTTTAGTATGTATAACCCTGTAACTAGTCTTTCACAAACCAGCAGGCTGCAACCTTATGCTAGATTCTCCTTGTCCTGAGTTGCTATAGCGTTTAGGGGTTTGCCCTTACATAAAAGGCAGTGTAGTGTGGGTTTTGGCAGGGACCTTGGGATGGTAATAGCACACAATGTTAAGGCAGATGATACTTTCTTTGACAGTTAAGGGAAATGGGTATGTCACATTTCTTCCAACTCTGGCCTATGAGTTGAGGTCAGCCTATCACACTCAGGTGCAACACTGTGAAAAATACGAGAATTTAGTCTTACGGGGACTCAACTTCCTGTTTGGCCCTGGGACTCTCACTTCCCGTAGCACCGTAGGCTCAGAAGGGAGTCTACTTTCCACAGAGCTGCTGCAGAAATATTCCAGTGCCTTCAATGGCTAAGAAGTAAAGCTCTCAGCCAAATTCTGGAAGCGGACCTGGAAAATGGTCCCCAAGACTTGTCCTCTTCAGTAGCTTCTCTGATGTACAAGACTCATTTCAACAGCAGGTAACTTTATTATTGGAGGCAATGAGAACGTTGGGAAATCCTGTTTCAGAGTGAAAATGTAAATAGGGTGATGGAAGCATGAAGCATAAGAATAATTCTTTAACCCACATAAGATAGAGATGGATATTGACTGATATCTTAAGAATACTACAGATACTTGGAGTTTGTTGACCCAACTACAAACTACTACATACATATGATATTCTTTCAAAGTTGGGTTTTAATGGAAGTAAAGACTTAGAAGAACGAGCAGAAGACCATGTTTCTTGAAGCTATTTCTAGTCTGGTTCTCTTGATATATCTAGATTTTTGGATCTTATGCATGCTTATACTATCTCTTAAATATTAATAAGACAATGGCCCTAAAATTTTTACTCATACGGAAAACACTGTGTGAAAAGCCTTGCAAAATAAAAACCATTATTAATGAAGTACCTTCTAGTTCACTTTAAACCTTGCTCTAAACATCAACTACTCTGCCTTAAAATCCACTGTAGAAGCTCATCTACCCGAATTGAATTTCATAGTTTAAACAAACTTCGTATCTGTATAAACTGGTATAAAGTACTTTGGATTTCTACAATGACAAATCTGAAAAATATTTTAGGTTTGTATGCCACCAGAGAGCTCTCCTGTTCAAAAACATTTTAAAATTCCTGAATTCTCTTCAGGGATTCAAAATGATTAAAACTAATTTTTAGGGGAAAAAATAGGAATTTCTACAAGTAGACATATTAAGATGAGTATTTATTAAGTATTTTTAGTCTGGGTACTAACTAAAATACAGTTATTAAACTTACCATAAAAAATTCATAGTTTATTATCCCTATAAAAGGAAAACTATAAAAACAAGAAGTTTAGAAATACAAAGATGAAAAGAAATGGATCACATCTGCAAAGTGTCCGAGTTTAACAGGCGGTGCTCATAAAAGGCCAGAGGGCTCTCACTTCCTAAGGAGTAAAGCTGAACAAAGAATAAGGGACTTGCTGTGATGTAAAAAGTGTAGTCTATGGAAAGTAAGTGCTCAAAAACCAGTCAAATATTTTTCCAAAGACAAATTTTGTTCATTTTGGGGAAAAGATGTTACCAAATATATAAATGAAAATATTTGATAGTGGGAGATACATTTCTTCTGTTAAAAAAAAAAAAAGAAACCAAAAAAAAACCTTCTCTAAAAAATTCCATACATATTCACCTTTAAAAGAAATGAATGGGTCTTGTGAAACCAGGTTTTTCTGTACTTTTCTACTGGATTATCTATTTTGGTAAAGATTATCAAGATAAAGCTAAATGTAGGCTAACTTTGGCATAAAAACGAAATGTGGAGTTATAGATGGTAGCCTTTTTAACGTTTCCCAAGGTAACAATTGTAAGCTAAGGAAGTGGGGCTCTGTGTTGAGGAGGTGGTAATGGAAAAACAGGAGATTTTGGACTTTACAATTTCTATTTTATTTTAGCTAGTTAATAGATTATTTCTTCACATATCACTAAAAACATGAGAAAATTTAAATATTTATTTGACATGTTTGAATTAAACATAAAATGTTAAAGGCTAAAGCTGGATATTTGATTTTTACACGAAGTACTAACAATATTTAAGCTTCTGGGGGATGTGTTCATACGTCATGAATAACTGGCTCAGGAACATAAAGATACATGTTGGCTAAAGCTAAATGCTAATATTCTTATTTGCTGGCACAGACACCCATGCACAAACGGAGTGATAAATGTGGAGTTCTAAGCTGATGCCCGGCACGCTACAGGTGATTTTGCTTAGTAAGAATTGTAACAAAATCCCATCTATGTGGAAACTCAAATTAAGTACCACCCACTGGCTGGGGAGCACATGTCACTGTTTCATAGTTGGTTTCATTTCTGTTAGGACCTGCCTTCAGAGTATGGGCAACAGCTTACTGGCTTTAACACGTCACTCTGATGTACGATTTAAATCCCACTATTTTGAACGCTTTATTTAAACAACTTGTATTTAAATTTTTTAAAATTAAACTTTTCAAACATATATAAAAACAGAGAAAAGTATAATTAACAACCCCCCAGATTTCATAATTACATTATACCACACTTTTATGATCTATTTATCTTTTCTTCTGTTAGAGAATTTTAAAACAGACCTCTCATATCAGATGATCAGAACTCTAAATATTTCCATTTGTAGCTCTATAAAATAAGGACTTCACAAAACTACAATTATTCCATAATGCCGTATAATGAGTTCATATTCAGAATTTTCCTGATGTCTCAGAAATGTCTTTCTTCAGTGGCTTGTACTAGTCAGGCTGAAATAAGGTTCACTGATTGCGTTTTTGATTGTTACTTAAGTTCTTTCGATCTAGAAAGGATTTCCCATTCCTTCATTTTCATTTTCTTGGCTCACTGCTGGAACCATAGCAATAAACTCATAGGATGCGCCACATTCTAAATGTTTGATGGCTTTCTCGCGGTGGCATTTACACATCCTCAAACCTCAATTTTTCCTGTAAGCAGAAATTTAGAGCTAAAAGCTTTCAGGTCAAACTTTTGTGGTTAGAACACTTCATGAACAGTGCTGTGTACTTCACATGACGTCACATCAGAACTTTTACATTTGCTCAGATCAAGCAGCCAATTCAAGTGGTGGCAGCCTGATCTTTGTGTTTTCAAGTTCACCGTCTTCCTTTCTACTAATGCAAGGATTCTCAACCTTGGTTGCACACTGCACAACTTGGTTGTCTGGCGTGGAAATGGAGGGCATAGAATTTAGAAACTACTGCCAAGTCCCATGCCCAGAGATTCCAATTCAATCAGCCCAAGTTGTGGTATGAATATCAGGATTTTTAAAAACTCCCAAGGTGATTCCAATGTGCAGCTAGGATTGAGAATATAGAGGTTTTTGCATACACTGACAATCTTTGCTTGCACGAGTGATTTCATTAGGGGCTGTAAATTGGTGATTTTTCTAATTTTATTGTTCTTTCTACATTTATCAGCAGGAATTCTTTGGCATATTTAAGAAATCTTTAGATAGCCAGTAATGACTAGGGTTATTTGGTGATCCTGAAATAAAATCTGTATAGGAAAAGCAGGATAAAATTTTAATTCTTCTCTTTAATTACTAGTAACTAAGTTGATTTAATTACGAGTAAGGCAGTGGTTCTCAAACTGCAGAGTGGAATCAACTGGGGAGCTTTAAAGACTACTGATTTCTGGTTTGGACCCCAGACTTTTGGATTTAATTGTGTATCAGGAGGGCCGGGAATAATATTTTAACAGCTCCACAGGCAATTTTAACGTGCAGCAAAGTTTGGGCACCTCTGGAGTGAGGTGTTGGTTCCCAAATCACCTCTAATAGTGATAGTAGTTTTTGCTTGTTTTGGTGATCGTTTTTGCATTTTTGTTGACAGAAAAATGTATCTGATCATTTTGAGACAGATACGAAAAGAGAAGAAACCAAAGCTGATAGGTATCATGACAAATTTATTAAATTCCAAGATCAAGCTTATCTCCAATTTCCATAAGAATGAATCAAATAATAGAATGGTCAGTGGTATGCTGAAGTTTCCATGCAATGTTCTGATTTAATGAATATTTAATAATTATTTCTGTAAATGATTTTACTCTATTTAATATGTAGATAGAGCTAATGACACAGGGAAATTTGAAGCCATTTTTTTAAACACTCATGAGGATTTACACTTTGTATGTTACTACCCTCTGGTAGCATGGGAAGCATGATAGGCATGACACTTGGTATAGGTAGGAATATATGTTTGTGGGGACCTATTTGGACCCTGAGAGATTATTCTAAACTAAAGATATTTGAGATTCAGCAGATGCAGAAGGAAGCCTTTTTGGAGCTTCCCTTATTTCACTAAAAGCAGAAAAGTCCTGGGAGTGAGGCTGCCATGGATCCCTTCTGGGGGAGTTGTATGGAATGAAAAAAAAAAAAAAAGCGGAGAGACCACTTGCACCGGTGTAAACAAACATCATCACAAACTGTCTTATCTCCTGTTTGTTCCCCTAGAAATCCACTTGTTCTTCCCATAGAAGCCTCTTCTGCCTAAGTTAGGTAGTGTTTAGGTATATAAGCCTAAGTTAGGTATATAAGTTAGGTATATAAGCCCCCAACCCTAGTCATTTAGGGAGCTACTTCTTTTTTTTTTAATTTTTAAAATATTTATTTATTTGGCTGCATCGGGTCTTAGTTGCAGCATGATGATCTTTGTTGAGACACGTGGGATCTTTCGTTGCGGCGTGTGGGCTCTTCATTGCTGCGTGTGGGCTTCTCTCTAGTTGTGGCATGAAGATTTTCTCACTCTAGTTGTGGCACAGGTTCCAGAGCGTGTGCGCTCTGTAGTTTGCGGCACGCAGGCTCCTAGTTGAGGTGTGCGAGCTCAGTAGTTGTGGCACGTGGGCTTAGTTGCCCCACGGCATATATGATCTTAGTTCCCTGACCAGGGATTGAACCCGTGTCCCTCGCATTGGAAGGCGAATTCTTTACCACTGGACCACCAGGGAAGTCCCTAGGGAGCTATTTCTTTTGTGAGCTCTCATATGCATATGAATACTTAGGGTTTTTGAAAAATTATTATTAATCTGTCTACTGTCAGTTAAATTCACAGGCCCCCAGTTACTTAACCTAAGAGGGTGGAGGAAAAATCTCCCCCCCCCCCCCCCCCGCCACATACTGCTAAGCATTTTCAGTGGGCAGTTGGACACTATTTGCCAAAATAAAAATGTATACATCCTTGCCCAGGCAGTTCCCCTTAAAAATGTAATCAACAGAGACACTCAGATGTGCAGTGAAAAATTTTACCACTGCTTGTCAAAGGGCAAAGTTGGAAAAAACAAAATATTCACTAATAAGGGACTGGTTACATAAATTTTCTAAACAATAGATAGCCATTAAAAAGGAGGCAGATCTTTATAAATTGACACAGAAACACATGCATAGTTTTACTATGTTGTTAAGGAAAAAAACACTTAAGTCATAGAACAATGTATAACATATCCTCATTGTATTAAAAACAAAACAAAACAAATGCAAATGTGTGGATATTTACACACACACCCCTCAGATTTTCTGTGTGTGTGTGTGTGTGTGTGTGTGTGTGTGTAGGTATGTGGGGCAATGGCCATGGTATGGGTAGACGTGGCAATGAAGGAAATTTTTACCTTTTACTCCAAATTCTCCTAGACAATTTATTTTAAATAAGAAGCATGCCAAAATAAACAAATAGACAAAAACACACACACACAAAAGCATAACTTACTTTTGTAACAAAACATGAAAAAGTGGTGATTAGGAAGCTACAGCACTGCAATTGTGGTAGGAAGACTATAATGACTGTGTTACTAAAAAAGGTCTGAAAAAATAGGGGAGGAAAATCTTGGGACTCCAAGGCCAATATTAACAGAAATTCATATTCCTCTTGGTATTTGGAAGAGAAGCAGAAATAAAATTTTGTCATTTATACAATTTATAGTCATAATAAATCATAACATTCAAAATCTGCAGTAAAATAATAGTCCTTTATCCATGATTGCTAATTTAATATTCTATTTATGAATATGCATGATATAACTTCCTACTGTGGGGACAGACAGCGCACTCCAGCCCTGGAGGCTGCTCCTTGTCCTAATGTGCATGGAAGAGGAGGGGAGGGGTAGATTCTCAGGCTGCTGCCGCTCCCCTCCCCTCATTTTACACACAAGTACTGAAACTGGCAACTGCCTAGATTCTAGTAATTTCCCCCCTGAAACAGAAAAACTGTGAAATTGTGATTTGTGACAAAATTCACAAGTTTACAGGATGTGGCTGGAGGATTTAAGTAACAACCCATGATCACTTTGACAAAAGGACTCAATTTATGGCTTCAACAGCTTCTTTCTGGTAGGTAGGGCACATGGTGCTTGGTTATCTTTATGACTGAATTGGTGTGCTTTTTCTTAATAGAGAGGTAAGTCCAAGGTTTTTCTCTTTAAAAGATATCCTCCATAATATAATATTTTCCATCATGAAGAAGTATAATTACTTGTGCAAAAATTTGCATTCTCACTTTCTTCGGGTCTTTACCTATTATTCTAATATATATTTTCTGTGATTCTGGAGTTTATTTTTCTATTTTATTATATGGGTTCTTAAAAGTTACCTCAAATTTTGGTGGAACGTAAGAGACTGTACAAATACATACATTGGTAAGACATATGAAGACGTGAATAGTGGAAAAATGGCACACTAACAGAAGAGGAAACAGGAACCCTAAGACAACATTCCCTCTTCACTCTTTTTCAGCAGAGTATACATAAACATACCCACCAAATCCAAGGTCATAAGAAATGCAAGGCTAAGGAAAAAGCAAAGCCACAACAGGAAATAATAAACTCTCCTCTTCATAAAAGACAAGAGGAGGTCCATTTATGTTTTTAGAGAGCAGACATGTAATGCTGGTAAGCTAGAAAATACAGAATAATGGAAGAGAGACGGCAACAGAAAGGCAAGATAACAATAAAGCATATATGCTTAAAACAATTTTATTATGTCCAGGGGAGCTTCTCCTTAAGATTCCTTCCCAATCAGCCTAGGAAAATAAAAATGTTTTGTAGAATGGATGATTCTTCCCCACACTTTGAGTGTCCAAGGCTTTGGCTTTCTGCTTTGCAACAGCCTGCAATCCTTGGTACAAGTTAAAAATAAAAAATCAACCAACCAGGGCTTCCCTGGTGGTGCAGTGGTTGAGAATCTGTCTGCCAATGCAGGGGACACGGGTTCGAGCCCTAGTCTGGGAAGATCCCACATGCCGCGGAGCAACTGGGCCTGTGAGCCACAACTACTGAGCCTGCGCGTCTGGAGCCTGTGCTCTGCAACAAGAGAGGCCGCGATAGTGAGAGGTCCACGCACCGCGATGAAGAGTGGCCCCCGCTCGCCGCAACTGGAGAAAGCCTTCACACAGAAACGAAGACCGAACGCAGCCAAAAATAAATACATAAATAAATAAAAATATATTAAAAAATATCAACCAACCAACCAATCAACCAACCAGAAAACACAAGTAAGCTGATTCTCCTGAACTGAATCATATAAATGGAAATCTTTTCTGCCTAGGGCATCTTGAGCTTTTCCTTAGAAAATGACTCTGCAGTAAGTTAGCTATTTAAAAACAAATTTAGCAGTTGGTCTCAATTTCTGGCATTTCAATGGAATATTGCTGAAAACTCCTGAGTAGGCAGGGATCACTCCCAGGTAGTGATCAAACTATTGCCTTGCTAACAATTCACCTTATGGCTGAAAAGCTTTTCAAGCCAAATTTGTAGTAAACCACCACACACAAAAGGTAGAGAAACTGTCTTCAAGTAAGTGTTCAAAATATTAAAGAAAAATGAGGAACAATAACAGACCTTCAATCCTAAATCCTTTCAAATAATCCTTTCTTATTTAGGAAACCAAGATAATTGAATAAAGATGTTTCTTTTGTCAAGACCTATCCAAAGACAAAATAGACCAAAGACCCTTTAAGTATTTTCTTATATTTAAGCCACCCCTACCTCATTCTGGGTGGGACTGCCAAATTCTAAAAATAAGATTATTTTCATATTACATTCAGGGTCTCTGCATGCAAACTGGTAAAGAGAAAATAACAGTTAAACTTTACAGGAAATGTAGCAGCAAAACTGTCATTTCATCCCGTTCACTTACAATCAAACTTCTAAAGGGCATCTGTAACTGCTCAGAAAAAGGAATATGAAACAAATAAGATTTTTATCTTTTATTCATACAATTAAATTTCAATTTTCTACCCTTATCATTAGAGCTTATTGCCATGGTTACAATTTAAATACCTTAAGTATGGTTGAAAAGTAGGCAAATTTAAGAAAACACACAAGAAACGTTAATGTAATTAAAATAATAGAGAGTAGAATAAATATCAGTTGTGTTGGCTGTGTTTGAAAGTTAATATACTTCCCCCTCCCTGCAAAAGGAAAAAGGGTAAGTAAAACTCCCAGGTTGGAATATGAGTTTGGGCAGCAGTATACTCTGACCAAAGTAAGGGAGGAAGTATAGTTATCAGGTGTGAATTATGAATGTCGCTGTGGTGAGGACAGCTGAATTACTAGAGCTGTATTTCCCTAACACTAAAGTATTTGGGGAGCCATCTGGCATATATTAAAAATATATGACTATATAATACTCATATATTAAATGAAATATATATATAATATTTTATTTATAATATTTTATTTATCTATCTATATTCTATGCATTAGTAAATCATGAAGATGGTGGTCAAATGACTGAAGCTGAGTAAATGCACTGGAGGGGAGGAGAGGCAGAAAGGATGCCAAGGGCCCAGATGTTCATTCTCCATCGTGCGTCTTCACAAGCGCATTCTCTCCATATGTAAATCCATGCAATCACACACGTGCCCGCCTGGCTTTTGGCAGTTAAAAAATCCACAACTGCCCCCTCCACCTCAGTTCAGTCAGGATGTTTCTCCAGCTCTACTTCAGGCAGCACTGCTGGCATGGCTGTATCTCCTTCATGGTTCCAGCTAATGCTGGAAAACTCGCCGGGTCCCACCTCCCACCACTGCTCCAGATTGGTGGCAAAGCCACCCAGCCCCTTGTCCCTGCAGTCTTAGACATGGCAGCAGCTTCCAGGAAGGACCACTCCTTTGGGTGGTTGGGCCCTGACTGACACAGCTATTCTCCTTGGGCTACAAAGAACTCTCACCTATCAAACACTAGTCCTCCAAGAGAAAAGGGCAACGGCGGGATATCGAAACATTTTGTAGATAGAGATATAAATGATGACACTCATGAGGGAGTATGAGAGGACTGGCCTCATATAGCTAAAAGGAGAGAGAATGAATGCAATCTTTTTAAGAAGGCAACTTGGTAATACATTTAAAGAGCCTTAAAAATGTTCATATAGTTTGAATAGTTTTCTTCCTAAAAATCTAGCCTAAGGTAAATCAATGCTGCAGATATAATTTTATACATAAGGATGTTTACCATAATGTTATTTATTACAATGAAAAGTTAGAAACAACTTAAATGTCCAAAAATAGAGCTATGGGTAAACATGGTATACACTTGTAGTTTTCCTTTACAGAATCCACCCCCGTTGCCCCCAATTTTAAGTATATAGAGTTATATACCTCCACTAGACTTGAAACACTTAAGAGGGCAAGGATATTTGTTTTAAACATTGACAACTACATGCTAGACAACTAGACTCTCAAGAAATATTTTCGGAATAAATTAATGATGCCGTATTAAACATGAACTTACAGGAGAATTTTACATTAAATGGTACGTGTTTGCCATAACCAAGCAGCAAATGCACTGTGTATTTTTCTTTAAACTGAATTTTTCAACTCTCTTTTTAGCAGTTCATAGCACGGCTATTTCTCCTGAGGAATGTTTAAATCAGGTGACTTTTTGCTCAAACGATTTCCAGTGGCTTCCCATGATGTGCAGGAAGTTCAAAGTCCCTGGTATTTACAGATCTCTATAATTTGGCCCAGTGTGGCTGTCTAGCCTTTGCACATCTTATCATCTCTCAAACTAGTTTCAAATGTTCCCACAAGACATTTCTGTCGTCTCTTCTGCTGCCCAATGACAGTGCCCTTTCCACAGCCGGGCTGCTGGTCAAGCCCCAGGCTCCAGGCTCATCCTCTCTGCCAAGCTATCTCAAAAGTGGGCTGTCCATTTAATGACAATGTTTCCCACATAATACTTACTTGGTAGTTAACCACATATTATTTCATGCCATGTCTTTCTTTGCATTAAACTGCCGTTTGTAAGTCTTCTTGTTAAGTAGCCTTTCACATGTCTCTTCCTAATCTATGGTTTGAGTAAAATACTATATTTCTTGGGAATAGGTTCTTTACAAAATGGCAAATTGCCTTGTATCCACTATAAATAACACCAGAATCCTGGTGCCCAGGTTCAGGTAAACTCAGATACCAGGCATTTGGTGATTTAAGTTTTACTCAATTCAAACCTTGCTTAAAAAGTGCCGAAGTATTCAGGTATCAAGGCCTATTCTAGCATTCACACATTGCTGGCATTGTCCTTTACATTATGAGAGGTGAGGGAGGTGAGGGGCATATGTGTGGAGCCCAACACTCTCTGACCAATGACACGTATAGTACTTGGCTCATGATGTGGCTACTCAGGAAGCGTTTAATGAGTGAAGACTGAGTATGAAGATATCGAACATCTGTGAAAGTGGCAGACACTCTCCTCAATGCAATTCATCCTTGATATGAGGTGAATTTAGGGTAAAAAGAAGAGACAAAGAGACTATGTTAGAATCTTCCAGACTAGTTTAGAAGCTATCAGGTGGTCTACATCTGGATACATAAGGAAAATGAACACTTCAGGCAACTCTTCTCTTGAGTATGAGAAACACTGTAAAAGGAAAGACCTTGACTTATATAACTGATATCCCAGATTATACAAAAACCTTTGGGAGGGCATCCCTGTATTTCTTTATGATAAAAAATTCAGATACTGAATTGATATTAAAAATGTTTTGATGCCCAGTGCCTTAACTTCTTTACAGCTGGCATAGATAAATCTGTTCAAGTATGTTAAAAAAAATTAAGCATATTAAGAAAGTACTACTTCAAAGCAAAGTAGCTCAATATTGTCACTATTAAAGGCTTTGCTTGGCTGATTTCACCAAGAAGTAGTAATTTAAGAGAGCAGGCTCTGTCTGTGCAAAACTAAAGGAAGATATTTTATATGATTAAAAACTCATACCTGTTGATCTCCAAGGAAATGACTTCTCAGTTGAGCTAGAGAAAAAGAAGGAAAAAAAATGGAACATTTACTTCCTTTGTCATAAAATTTAACTTTGGATCTCTTTTGCATATAGACATTTAATTTTCACATTTAATTATATAGAAGTATAAAAACCTCAAACAAAATTTAAAATGACTGTTCTAAGTTAATTTTTAGACAGTATTAAACCCTCCACATCAATTTGGGACAAAACTGTATTTCTTGGAAATTAAGGCAAGTTATAAAATGACTTATAAAGTTGTAAAACGACTTACAAAATGACATAAAAAGTATGATTCTCCTTGGATAAGACAAATACAATAGCACAACTAACTGTGACCTTCATAGTACTTATGTGAAGTACTACACTGCTTCATGTGGAATAACTAATATGAAAACTACATATAAATTAAAACAACATATACATTATACTGTACAACATATACATTAAAAAGAACCAAAAAGGCTGTTAAGAAGTTCATTCAATTTACTTATTTTCAAAAGAAGCCCTAGATGTTATAATAGACACATAAGTTAACAGGGTCATTTTGAACTGAATGTTGCCTTATAAAATTTAAATATCCTAAACCTTTATATCAAAATATAAGGTTTTACAAGCTAGGAGAAAATTTTAACTGTATATTTTTCTTGGTTTATAGAGTACCAATTTTAAAAATTTGTGCATAAAAACATATCTGTGCCTCCCTGGTCCCCCTCCCCCACTTAAAATACTCAATACGGGAAAGCACGGTGCTTAGGGGATGGTGTGGTAGAACAAAGGTACAAGAGGATGGATTAGCAGGCATTTATTAAATGTCAGAGTAAGTACCTCACATATATTATCTCCTTTATATTATTCACAACAACCTAACGAATAGGTACATTATTATCTTTACAGATAAAAAAAACTGGCCAAAGTCTTACGCTAGTAACTGGAAGAGCTGGGATTCAAGCCCAGGATGGTTTGATTTCAAAGTCAGGGCTTCTCACCACTGTGCTATATAGTAGAATAGCTTGTGATCCCATTTTTGCATTAAACACACACACACACACACACACACACACACACACACACACACACACAATATGCCTAGGAAGAAACCTAGAAAAATAAAAACCAAAGTGCTAGCAGTTATTTCTGTGGGGTACAACTAAAAGGAGTTTTTTCCTTTTTAAACATTTGTATTTTTTTCCTGGAAATCAGAAACAAACACATACTGAAGTATTTTGGAAGTATTTATTAAGTTTATTGAAAAGGTATGTGACTTTGGGATTAAGGAAAGTCTGTAACTTAAAGAAAGGGACATCCTTTCAGTGCCGTAGGTGTAAGATTTTAAGTACTTGTTAGTTGCTTGATATTCCTCCCCAAGTCATTAAGTGGCTAATGAAACTCTTGCTGGTTAAAAATTCTAGATTCAGTAAGAATTCCCTGAACTTCAATTTTGTCTGTGATTTGCCTTTTTGTCACCACAGGCCGAGCAGCTCACATTCCAGGACCTTGAACTAGCTGCAAGCAGGGGGGCATGCTCTCAGTGAATGGAGTCAGTTAATGCTAATCTTCAGCACTCCGGTCATGTTCCTGTACCTGATGCACTCCTAACTGATTTCAAAAGGGACTGATGGGGAAGAAAAAAAAGATGAAAATCTGGTCAAGTATCAATAAGGGCACATCTGTCTTGTTCCTGAAGATAGGTCATCACATTCTTATGACTTCAAAAGTGGTTTCCCAGACTGAATTTCAATTCCTCTTGAATATGTTTTTATTATTTAATTCTATTATCTAAATTAGTTTTCTAATCACTGAGGTTGCTATTACCCAACTGTGTTCCTATTAACATGTTCATATTTTTTGTCAATATTAAAATACATGGTAAATCAAACTGTCATCCAGAATTGTGTAATATACCTCAAGTTTCTTGGGAGTGATAAAGTCTGTTATCTTCTGATTGAAATTTACATAAACTTTAATGAAATATGTTTACAAGATTTTTATTCTTGAAGTTATAGATCACAGAATATAATTCATCTTAACTGCTCAAATTGGGCAAGGGTTGTGGCTGTTTTGCATCTCTTTAGGTCAAGTGCCCAGCATACTGCCTGGCACATAGAAGATGCTTAATACACATTGCTGCTGTAACACAAATTGTGAAAAAGTAATACCGGGTTCTTCACTGTTCTGAAAGATCAGGTGTATGTAAATTATTACTTACTACTTTGTTCGAACAGGTCAAATTATTCTCTCCCACTCCAGGTAGGAAATTCCAGTAGCCTCATTGCATAACAATCAGGCAACCAGCAGTTTTGCTGCTGAAAAGGCCTTTGGTCATCAAAATACAATAAAGTATTCCTAGGTGAAGGCAAGGGGAAGTCTCCGTTAAAATTATTTTTCCCTACTCTATTCTAGACAAACAACAGAAATCACTAGGAAAATAAGTTAATATTGAGGATTAAAAATAAGCAAAAGTTCCACTTTGAAGACTATATATTCAGCCCGTTTACCTTCACACTGATTCCACAATTCTGTGTGATAGCTGGTCATTATATGTTATTCAGAACAGTCTATTTCTTTCTGGACCACTTACTTTATATGATTCTCAAATTGTTCACCGCTCTGGGATTCAGGGATCGCGCAGTAAATATGTGCAGTTTTGAAATGCTGTTTTAAGTCACTGAATGTTTTAAGTCACTTTTATTGGAACAATAAAATGAGAGGCAGCTCCACATTAGACACAGGCATATTCCTTCTTTCCTCTCTTCTTCCAGCCAACTATCCCTAGAAACACTTCCCCAACTTTTACTGAATGTCTACAACGTGTCTACAGGCACTGTGGCCATGAATGACTCCGTCCCATTCCCTTTCACTTCTCATCTGAAGATGCCAAGCAGTTTATGTTCTAGGATCTTCCACTGGAATGTGAAACATTTTAAAATACAAGAATGGGATCATCCACAATAACTCTGTTTCAGTGGGAAGATGTATTCACAGTTTCCAATAACTTAATTATCAACAAGCTTCTAGAATGAAATCCATTTATAAGTTTGGGACTGTTTGGTTAGATAGTGAACAGCAGTTAGGAGCAAGCTCATTTGCAAATTAATAAATCAAGGCAATTCATTTTAATGTGAAAAAAATCTTAGTTTTGTTTTAACGAAGACACCATGTCTTCACAGTATTACACGAGAAAAGTGCAATAAATCACTACAAAATTCTGTACACTTTAAGAAATTATGTAGTTTTTCATTCATAGACATAAATGGAGGCAAAATTACCTTTGTTGAATATTTATGGCTGTCTTTGAAACCCAAACCCCCCTTATCTTGACATCCCATGCTATATGTGAGAAAACTAGCCTCTCACACTCCTCTGCAGCCAGAGAGCTGGCCAGTGACCTAGGGTCTAGAAGGAGGCATGTGAGGGGAGGCGGTGGCACCGCGGGAAGCAGTAGTGGGGGCACTGGCCCTGGACACCCCGACTCAGAATCTGGCTCTCTGGGCTTCCTGGAGCTTCTGAAAGTTGACACCTAATAGCTTCTGGTAAGTTCCTTTCCTGCTTATACAAGCCAGAGGATTCTACCGTTTGTAGCTGAAAGTTCTGACTGATGTTTTATGACTGAAAACAAATGCAAACAGGCCCTCTGAAAAGCGCTGAAACCTCACTCCTTAACTCTTTACCTGTATTTCCAAGTGCACACTGGATATAATACATTTTGTACTCAACACATAGAAACCCTTTTTTCCCCCAAACGAACTCCCATTTAATCATCACCACCTAGTCATTCACACTCAAGAACATGGAGTCATTTTATTGTCTCCCCTACCCTGCCCGCCTCACTAGCATGTAAGCCCCACGAGGGCAGGGAAGTCTGCCTTGTTCACAGATACGCCTCCAGAACCTACGACAGTATCTGGCACATGGCGCTCACTCAAAACATACACCTTCTGAATTCATCCCTACCACCAAGGACACAGTTGGGGCCTTCATCCTCTCATTGTCTTTTGGCTGGATCATTCTTTCAGTCTCTCTCCTAACTTGTCTGCTTGGCTTTGATTTCTCATCCTTTCAGGCTCTCTTCCAGGCTGCTGCTACAGTGATTTTTCAAATCTGAAAACATTCAAATCTTAAATTCTCCTGATGCTAACGCACAACAGATCCTTACAGGGTAAATTTCAAACATCTTAGTATGGCAGAGACTCAAACATCTTCATATGGCACAGAAGGCCCTCCACCACCTGGTTCCTTCCCGTTTGCCCTTTCCCACACAAACCTACATTCTAGGCACTTCTAATTACTTGCAGTTTCCTCACGTACCAGGCTGCTTCACGCTTCCAATGCTATTTTGGGGGTAGAATGTGTAGGAACACAGTCTGGAAACTCAGAATTACACAAATTCCAGAATGGTATATGTGGTACAGTGTGACAATACATATGTCATATACCCATGAAATGGAACACTCTTAAGTTTACCTTCACTTTGTGTCACTTAATAACAGGAATATCTTTGGAAAATGGTCTACTTAATTAAGTCACTACTCAATTTCCTCCTGATTTCCTGCTGTGCCAGATGCAAGCTTAAGTGGACAGCAGTAGGTAAACAGTAGGGGACGGGGGAGTGGAGAATTTGATGGAGCTACACAGTAACTTTACCATGTCATTTCCCTCACCTTCTCCCTGGTCTAGATGGGGCTCTTTCTATTACTAGTAAAGCGCAAGTTACTGTCATTATTCTCCTATAAGATACACTGAATTGGGACAGAATCCGAGTTATTTCACTTTGTTTTATTTAAAAAAAGTCATTGTGTTAAGAAATTTTATACACACACAGCCATATATATGTGAACCCTTATTAGTAGTTCAAAAAATTAAGCACAGCCAAAACCAAATTCAATTTCACTTGGCATTAAAGGACAGGAATTACTGGAATGAATGTTCTAGAAACTATTTGATTTATAAATAGAGCACGGGCGTGTACCACTGTCTAGACCACACACCCTCCACAGCGTCCTCTCTGGTGAGCACTAATCATCCTTCGAGAATTAGCTTGATGAAAGTTGATCACTTCTTCCTTTACATGAAAAATGTACCCATTAATCTATCTCGAGTTTTGTTTTTCATATGATTGTAATGGCAGGATTTGTTTACCTGTTTCCACTATCAGACTATGGCCCTCTTGAGGGTAAAGATTGTGTCTTAATTCTGTCTGCATCCGACCAGCATTGAATAGGATGCTAAATAAATGATAGCTGACCTTAACTTTTTGGGTTGTTCTTTATTAAGGCTAATCCTGTGTTATTTTAGAAATTGTTTCAATCATTCTACAAAGGAGATTTTGGCTCTTGCTACATCTTATAGAAAAGATGTCTATTGTAAATATTATAGGAATCAATCCAACAAATATTTATTGATCATCTACTGAGTGCCAGACATTGTTAGAGGCTGGGGTATAATGGTGACAAGAGGCAGAGCCTTTGCCTTCTGCATGCTCACAATTGTCTTGTAATTACTCATTACAGTATGCATGTGACACCCCCACTGGATCACATGCCCCTCAAAGGCAAGGTGTCAAGAGACTTTTGAAAGGCAGAAACCTGTAAGAGAGTACTCTGATGAGTCCAGCAGTGTTATGATTGAAGAAGCATCCGCATATCTATAACAACCCAAAGTGTGAAACATTTGTCTTTTAAAACAAAAACAAGACCCAGCTCTCCTTCTACTTACCTATGAAAATGAGGTAAATTGGTATTAGGATTACCCAGGTAGGAATTTGAACATGAAGGCTCCGAGGGAAGAGGTATGTAGCAATGTGAAATGTACTGTTATATTCAAGAATTTGCTTCAGTTCCCACAGATCAAAAATTATAAAGTGCTAGAAATCAGCCAGTTTGGGAGACCATCAATATGATAGTCCACATGTGCAGATAAACCTGACATGTCAGGTCTCCCCTGTGTATTATGACAGTCTCTTCAAATGGTTGTTTAAACCACCCCAATTTAGCAGCATTACATAATCTATGTATTTCACTATTGCAACATATTCTTTCACAATATTTTTCTAAAATGACCCTTAGGTGATCTTCCTTTACTGAACAGAGGTAATTAACAGACGAACTCTCATTGATCATATGTTCATTAATCTTACTATAAATATTTTCAAAACTGTATGTGTACATTGCTGGCCTGACGTTTTACTCTTGACTTTCCTATTAGTTTTACTATTTTGAGCTCTGACCATAAATGTTGAGTTCCACGCAAAGGTTCTGTATTTCTGGACATTCAGATGGTCGACAGGCACGTGAAAAAATGCCTGACATCATTAATCATCAGAAAAATGCAAATTAAAACCACAATAGGATGTCACCTCACACATGTCAGAATGGCCATCATCAAAAAGAACACAAGCAATAAATGCTGCAGAGGATGTGGAGAAAATGAACCCTGTACACTGTTGGTGGGAATGTAAATTGGTGCAGTCACTGTGGAAAACAGTGTGGAGGTTTCTCAAAAAAACTAAAAATAGAACTACCATATGACAAAGAAATTTACTCCTGGGTATATATCCAAAAAAAACAAAAAACACTAATTCGAAAAGATACATGCACCCCCAATGTTCACAGCAGCATTCTTTACAATTGCCAAGATATGGAAGCAACCTAAATGTCCATCAACACTGGATAATGTTTCACTTTGTTTTATTTTAAAAAAGTCATTGTGTTAAGAAATTTATGGCACAGAAATTCAACAGTGAAGATGTTTGGTGTATATATACATATATACATATATACATATATACAACGGAATACTACTCAGCCATAAAAAGAATGAAATTTTGCCATTTTCAGCAACATGGATGGACTTGGAGGGTATTATGCTAAGTGAAATGAGTCAGACAGAGAAAGCAAACACTGCATGATAGCATTTATATGAGGAATCTAAAAAATACAACAAACTAGTGAATATAACAAAACAGAAACAGACTCATAGATATAGACAACAAACCAGTGGCTACCAGTGGGGAAAGGAATGAGGGGAGGGGCAAGATAGGGGAAGGGGATAAAGAGGTACAAACTATTATGTATGAAATAAATAAGCTAAGAGGATATATTATACAACACAGGGAATACAGCCAGTATTTAATAAAGACTGTAAATGGAGTATAACCTTTAAAAATTGCGAATCAGTATATTATACACCTGTAACTTATATAATATTATACACCAACTATACTTCAATTAAAAAAAAGTTCTGTATTTCTTCTGCACATGTTAACTCTTGAATTTAAGAACTACCACGTGCTTACAGATGAAATCTCAGTAAGTAGCTGGAATAAATTCCAAAATGCATTTTTCTCCTTCTCCACCAATTCATTACTAACTGAAGTTATTCCATTAGCAAATGTTCTGGATTCTAAATCCATTACCAAAAAAATTCTGGCAGCTCATTATTGGTTTGTTATAACTGCCTTTGTAATCCATTGCTCTAATATTTATAAGTCTACCTTTCACTTGATTCCAAGGTCCATTTCTCAGTTAAAAAAGAAAAAGTTGGTTTGTTCGGGTTTTTATTTTAGGCGATTAATTCATATTGAAATTACTTACTACCCAGCTATCCTCTAGGCATTACAGATTACTTTTTAATGAACGGCTTCAGAATCTTCTTAGGTATGAAAGCTAGGCTCCATAGTCCACAGGTCACTCCAGATCTCCTATTATGCACCTAGGATTTTCTCAGCCAGAATCTGGCAAAATAACTACTAATGATTCTCAACTTTTGGTCTCTATCTGGAGTGCTACCAGATAAAATTTAAAATAAATTCCCTTAACGGAGTAACCCATTCTATCCAATACTTAAATTTCTCTATCTTCATTAATTATAATTAAATCTTAAATTATGATACGGCGATAACATCATACCACACTTTTAAGTCTTTTAAAATTTCTATCTAGTATTGCTTTGACTTTCCTTGTATAATTAGTACGTTTAAAACTTTACCCAGTTTCTGTTAATGCATTTGTAAAATATTCCGTTAGTTTTTTGTGAGTTCTGAGCTGGGTAAAGCTCATTCTGTGGTTTAGCTTTCTTGAGTGCTCTTGAATTTATGCTTGAGAAAGGCACTTTTTGAAGCTAATGCCTGTGAAAGTCCCAGGTTTTCAAGCATTCACCATGTAAGCAGGTCAAATTTCTCCTCCCCTTGACCTCGGCAAGAATGTTCTTGAGTTCATTTTATACTCATAATTAGCATGGTGAGAAGTGGGGTCTAGAAGCCTAAGATGGAATCAAGGGCTCTCTAATGCCATGAGCCATCTTCTGATGTTCCGAGAACTCATACCACCTAACAACAGGAAACTGATAGGTTTTAACAGTTTTGTTTTTCTTATGTTTGGGAAACAAGGACCTCATCTCTCCCTTTTAGTTAGATAAGAATTAACTAAGGGCTTCCCTGGTGGCGCAGTGGTTGAGAATCTGCCTGCCAATGCAGGCACCACGGGTTCGAGCTCTGGTCCGGGAAGATCCCACATGCCGCGGAGCAACTAAGCCCGTGCGCCCCAACTACCGAGCCTGCGCTCTAGAGCCCGCGAGCCACAACTACTGAGCTTGTGCTCTAGAGCCCGTGCTCCGCAACGAGAGAAGCCACCTTAAGGAGAAGCCCGTGCACCGCAAAGAAGAGTAGCCCCTGCTTGCTGCAACTAGAGAAAGCCATGTGCAGCAGTGAAGACCCAAAAATAAATAAACGCAGTCAAATATAAATAAAAAAAATTTTTTAAATGAATAAAATCTATCTTTAAAAAAAAGAATTAACTAAGAAATAAATCCTTTACATTAAACAGAGACGTACTCTATGTCTTACTGTCAGAACTAGAGCAATTAGACAAAATTAAATACATTACGATTATTCTTCCTGAGACAGCTGTGGATAGCTATCCTTCCACTAGGCTATTTCAGTAAGTCAAAGACGGGAAGGCTAATATGTACCACAGACGATGATGGTGAACGGCTCTGCCTGGCTGAAGGAGAGGAGGGGAGCTGGGAGGCAGACGGCTATCCCTACCCACCACGTTATTTTTCCTAAGGGGCTCTGAGGACCCTAGTTTGACAAATCACTAGCCTTTAGATAATAAGGGTATTTTAGCAGTAATACTTAGAAAGCAATCCTTCTTAGTATTTTACTACATTTTTGGGAGTCTCTTCCAAATTTACTTATTGTCTATTCATAATCAATCTCAACAAAAACAAAACCAAAAGCTCTTAGTCCAAATTTATGATTTTTCAGGACTGAGGCTCCTTTCTGTGTCCTCTTTATTGTGCTCTCAGACCGTAGAAAATTTTCTATCGGATGGAGACTGATTTCCTTCTTCCTGCCAAAGGACCACTTGATACCGGCAGTCAGGAAAAGTGAAACCATGACAACATGCCCATAATTGTAGTTTATTATTATTTTTAATGTGTTACGGTTTTGAATTGCCCCTGAAAATGGTAATATGCCTGTAATTTGAACTGAGCAAGGCACAAAGAATGAGACAGGGCAAAGGCTCTCTTTTCATAATTATTTTTATGTCTGAAGGTGACACTGAGGTTAAAGAAAAGGCACTTGAATTAAAAATGATGTCCTTCATGTAGAATGCAGCTGCTCCTGAGCCATCAGCAACAGGACATGAGCCCTGAGTTCCCTTCCATGCATGGTGATGGATATGTGCCCGTCCACCTGCACTCACTTGTCACCATCACCTGGGTGACCAACAGAAGGAACAAGCCAGACGGCTGCAGGAAGGCAGGCCTGAGGCTTCATGGAACACGGGAAAGCTCAGAGGCTTACAGTCAGACCCACATACTCCTTGCTCAGTGACACCTCACCTGAAAAAACTGGCCACGCGCTCAGAATATGCTTTTACAATTGCAGTCTTTAAAAAATAATAAGGAACAGCAAAGGGTGGTATAAAAGTGCGATCTTGGTTTTCCACTGGCTGCTAGCAAGTTTAGAGTAAAATGTATAACTGAACACTGTGGTGAACATTTTTGGTCTCATGACTGGCTCTATTTTGTTGTCACCCTTGTTTACTCAGTTCTTCATTCCACTCCTCCCTCATGCCACTTTACCATATTTTTGCACCCTTATAACATCTGTCTAAAATGGATTCCAGGAAAAGGTAAGATAAAAATAAATAATATTACAGCCAGTCTCTGAAAGAGAAAGTTATGTACTTGATGCACAGCAAAAACGTTAAAGGAACAGGAAATATCAGATTAGCCCTTTAAACGATTCAAGTAACTTGAATTGTTTAATAGGGACTAGAGGTGAACACCCATTTTAGAAGATGTTAAATATTCTTTGACAAAAGCATTTTGTGTTACTGCTTTGAATCTATGAATAAAAGATCCAGAGGACCACATGGGAAGGGGAAGATTAAAAAGAATGTCATACAAGACAAAAATGAGACAAACAGTTCCCTCTGGTATCTCCATGAATTATACAGGAAGCATGACTTCTGTTTAAGCCCATTCCACAACAGGTATTCCAACCAGTAAAAGTAGAAATCAGAATAGAAGGGTTTTCTAACATTTCAGATGACATTTGAAAGAGTGAAAGCAACTGAGATGAAAATAGTAAAATGACTAAATACAAAACCAAACTCTCTTTCCTAAGTATTCTGCCATAACTTAGGATGCTATTTAGGCAAAGGGTCAAGCCTCAGAATAGATGGGCCACTGTGAATTATTTGTATTGAGGTCTACAAAATGCTACTGTCTCCCTCATTTCTGTTCTTTCAAATTCTTCCAAAGGCAAAGAAACAGAAAAGGAAAACATTTCTTAAAATTTAAGATAAAAAAAAACAAGAAAGAGCACACACAAATATACTCCTTTTAGAAATATGTAAAACAATTCAAATCGTACATTTTTAAATAAAGCTGGCACCGGTAAGAAGCAGTGCGAGGGTCCTGTTTTTCTACTTGCTCTACAGGAGATGGAGCACAGAGTTAACATGGGACTAAGCTGTAGAGATCTATAGTAAGAGGTACACTGGCTGACATCCCAAACCTACAAAATTCCTCATTATAAATAGTTCTGTTTATGATGCATACAATTTCATTTTGAATATTATTTAGGATGTAAAATGCTCCGAAAAGCCTATATAAAAATTCACTTAAAAGCAACTTTAAGATATCATAAAATTAAATGTTTTATTAAACGTGTACCGACCACTCTGATTATTTAGGCATTCAAAAGCAAATGATATATTCATATACGATTCTTTGATACTCAAATACAGACATTATCAAATCTGGTGTGTGTCTAAAGAATGATATTCACTTTCTGTCCATTGATTACCCAGAAGATTTTATTAAAAAATTATTATAAACAGGAAAGTTTCTGTAATTTCTGAGGAAACTTTTCATTATGAGTGTGAAAAGGAAGAACATGATATATTTCTTAAAGTTCTGCTTTGCTTTTTGAGAAAAATAACGCTTCTCCCTGTAATAGCATTTTCAGCTCTTGATTCATGGTCCAGCACCATAAATAGCTGTTTTAGTGCTGAAGGAGGAATGAATTCACATGTGGGGTAGAGTACAGACCCTGCATCATCAATAACTGTCCAGGAAGAAGAATGGATGCATAAGGATACAGTCAAAATTTGGCGGAGCATATGCTAGGCTTCTAGGTAGTAAGACTGAACGAACCCAGCAAAGTGCTTCTAGAATGCTTTAAATCTCCCCTGACAGCTCTCATGGATCCCTAATTTGTCCCACATCCCCTTTCCCACCCTGTTTCCTTCTCTTCTCTATTATCCCCCCACACATAATTATGCAGGGTTTCCAAACTACTGAATAGGGGAATGAAATGGAAAAAGGCCTGTTAGAATGAATGAGAAGGAATGACAACAATGACAATGGAAAGTAAAGTCTCTTCAAACAGAATTCTTGATGTATAATGGGTGAGCCATAAACACTGCTCAGGCACTCTCCACGGCAAATGGACAAGTGGCTGGACAAGACTGTTAAATTCCTAGCTTTAATACCCAGCATTCTTCTTTTAAGAAATATGAATGAAAAGAGGAACAGTGGTTCACAACGTGACACAAGTGGTTGGTCTGCTTTCCCCTGCTTTCCCCTCTTTGCTCCCTCTCGCATTCACTGCCACAGTGAGCCGACATTATTGATGGAAAAGGCATTACAAAGTATATGGAGCATACTGTGTAGATTCATAATCTAATTTAACTTAAATAAATATTCTTCATTTGAACTACTGAAGAAAACATCTACCACTCAGATTTTTAAAAATATGACCTTCTTAACTTTATAAAAATGAAAAAAAAAAGTTTTAACCAAAATTTCAGTCAGAAAATTAAGAGCTGGATTACTTAATATTTAAACTTTTTGTTATACAGCATTTAAAACACACACTCACTGATATATAAAAGAAAACAGTATAATGAACCCCCTATGGATTCATCACCCAGCTTCAACAAATAAAAGGGAACATGTGGTCAACACTTACTTCATCTATACTTTTACCCACTGTTTTCTGTGCATTACTAGATTATTTTGAACCAAGTCTCAGGCATCTTATTACTTTAGATGTCTCTCTAAATATAGAGACTTTTAAAAGACTATAACCACAATAACATTATCACACCTAAAAAAATTACCAGTAGAATTCTTCATATCAACAAATATCTAGTCAGTGTTCAAAGTTCCTGTTTGAATTTTTAAAAACAGTTGCTTGAATCAAGACCAAAGCAATGTCTACACATTGTATTTGGTTGTTATGTCTCTAAAAATTTCTTTTCATGCAGTCTCACCCTCCCTCTTACATCATTTTTTCCCTGTTTGAAACGATTTCAGTTGCCTTGCAAAATTCCCAACAGACTGGATCTAACTAAGGCATCAGCAAAATGTTGTTTAACCTGTTCCTCTGTCTCTGATTTCCTATGAATTGTTACTTATATCTAGATGGTTGAGCAATCTGGAGGCAAGAATGCATCCTAGGTGATGATATGCACTTCCCATTGCATCATTTCAGAAGGCCAAAATTTCTGACTATCTTTTGTTTTGTAGAACATCTATCTTAGATCAGTGAGTTCAGGTGCTGTCAGCCTGATCCATTTATTGTAAAGTTTCTCATCATTTTTTCAGCTAAAGATTTTAACAGCCATTGATGATTACTGATGTAGATACATTGTTTTGTCAGTGGTTGCAAAAAAAACTCACCCAAGATTTTAATTTCTAGACTTTGTTTGAATGTACTACTCTGGTCAATAGTAGTTTCTACCTTTGTATCTATGTTCATAAGGAATACAATACTGTTTCACTTACTATTTACAAATAAGTCTTTACTGAAAATTATTTTGCTAATGCTCCTCTGGAAATAGATATAACCCTGTATTTTGTACTTCCTAAGCACCAGTTCTTAGATGATCATTGATAATTTTGCTTGAATTTTCTCTGTGGCTCAAATAGCCGCATTATTGATAATGTAACTAAAGCTGGGGGTAGATCAACCTTTAATTGGCGTGTTCTAAAGCAGAAACAACAGATCACAGGATCCTAGAATAATTGGCTGTTATTTGTTCTTTTCCAATAAAAAAAAGGCTAGAAGAAATAAACAAGTATACCCTAAAGACATTCCTCCTTGGCTTATAAGCAGTCCAACAATGCAAACCAAATGTTGTATCTAAACTATCTGACAGTGGTTAAAATGTGTAATTGTTTAACATAACATTTTTAAGCTATGAAAATCTGTAGCCTACAGGCATTCTCCCTCTTCAGTTTTAGAGTGGTTTTCTCCCTATTTAACTGGGGAGTAACACAACAGCAGGGCAGAAAAATCTATGCAAAAACCAGATTAGATTGATTTGTTATTAAATAGATTGTGAAGCCTCAGGGAGGATAGCTATAATAACAATTTAGTCACTACAAAGTCTGGCAAACTTGTCAGTTGTTTTTCCCCACCCTTGGCAGACATGCCATGTTCATTTTTATGGCAAGCTGATTAACGGCTAAAAATGCACTAATGGATGGCTCTCACTTTTAGGTGGATAATCACATTTCCAATTTCCTTTTCTATACATCATTGGATTAGAGCGTATACAGTAGTATATCTCTGAAGGGCTGAGGAAACATCTCATCACACACATCAGTCTTTCCCCTCTGTGTCCTTAACCTGCCAAATGGTAATGAGAATGGGAACTTAACACCAACCTTCCTTTATTTCATGGAGAGTAAAGGAATTAGATGAAGGAATGGCAAACCGCCCCCCCACATCCCAAATAATGAACTGCAGAGAGTACATTAGTGGCAATGCTTTTCAAGATTGTTTTCTAGAATCTTTGAATTAATACCTACATGACTTCTTGTAACATGTCTGTGATCAACCAAAAACAGAAAATAGAAGCCACGCCAAAGTTTCTACGAAGGAGAGACAAAATAGTGGTAGTGGAGATGGGGCTGGGGGCTAGGGGTTTTGTACTTGTCTTTGTATAGCAAGCAGTTTTGATATAGACTGTGTCTATCTGGAACGGTGGAGTGGAGGTAAGTGGGTTGCCTAAGTCTTCTCAAACGAATTCTTGACACTCCAGTGGAAAACCAATAGAATAAAACTATTTTTAGGAGAAAATATCATCTTAATGTTAAAATCAGGTGTACAATAATAATAAAAACCAAAGCAAACTAAAACACAAAAACAAACCTCGTGGAAACCCTTGAATAATAAGCAGATAATGGGTATAAAACATCGACTCGCACAAATGTTTATTATATCATAGGTGCTCAATGGCTACTCTAATATAATTACAAAGAAGTATTTTCACCTAAGGATATGAGAATCAAAGACACCAAAGCAAGGCCTCCCTGGATAGAGCCAGGACAATGTAATCTGATCAGCACACTGCTCTTCAAAAATAAACATAATAAAATACAGACATGTATTTTATGCGGCTACTAAGGTACTTTGTCATATGGCTAAATTACACACAATGTTCCCTTCTACTAGACTGGAAATTCCAGGCTTCTGTATCTTTGTATCTCTACAATAAAGCAAAGGCATAACTATTTACTGAGTGAATTTAGAGAAGACATCATAAACCTTTGCAGAAGAAAATAAATGCAGTCACTAAAGGAAATGTGGACATAGAAAGAGAAAGGAATGTTAGTATCATCTGTTTGGGCAGATTTGGAGAATTTGAGATCCATTATTATATAACACATATAGAGGGTTGTTTCTCCTACATACTTGTCATCATACTGAAGATTTATATTCTAAAAATAGATTAATATGGTATACTTTGTGTTGTGATGTACCAAGGCCTGTACTATTTTAGGTGTATTGATATATCCCAGAGTTATTTCAGCTCGATAAAACTAATGATAGAACCAATAAATAAATAAATAAATAAACCAAATTACTCATTAGAAAAATGGGCAAAGGATATGACCAGAAGAGGAAATGCAAATGGATCATAAGGATATGAAAAGATATTTAACCCGACTAGTCATCAAGAAAATGCAAAGTAAAATGAGATAACATTAGATTGGTAAAATTTAAAGACCCTGCGTAATATTAAATGTTGGCCAAAAAGAAAAGAGAGAGAAAGAGAGAGAACCTGGAACTTTTTCACACACTGCTTGAGAGGGTGCAATTGTTGAGGTACCTGAGAAAGCAGTTCAGCAAGATCTAGAAAAATTGAAAACATGCATTCATTATGCCTGAAGTATTCTACTTCTAATGATACCTCTTCTAGAACCTCACACATGTAAACCAGGAGATAAGTCTCCAAATGTTCACTGCTGCATTACTTAAAATACTTAAAAGTGGAACTTAAATGTTCTTCAATAGGGGAATGGACAAACAGTTTAATATTCTATGACATAAATATATAACAGCAGTTAAAAAATAAACTAGATCTACACACATCAATATGAATAAATCTCAAACACGGAGTAGAGAAATCAAGATGCGTAATGACACACAGATTATACCATTTGTGTATGTTAAAAAAGCACACAAAACATGGGCCATGGATGTATATGATGTATGTATATTATATAAAAGTACACAAAGTAGACTATATACTAGTTAATGCCTATTGGGAAGGGAGAATGGGGCAAAGAGGTCTTGAATTTTATGTTTAATATATTTTTATATAAAAAAGCCAAAATGATGAATTATCAATGCTTTTCAATTCTGGGATGTACTTAAATTTTTGTTATATCACCCTCTATACTTTTTAGTATTTTTCACATTTCTCAAGATATAGATTAAAAAGTACAAAATAAGTAATAAGAAAATATAGGATTAAAGTAATTATTAATTCCTATAAAGCAGTAAAGGTAAATTTTTCCAAAAAGCATCCTGATATATACTGTGTGGCCTGTGTAAATTACCTTATAATTTATCAAAATATACATGGTTAAAAAAACCTAATGACTAAGAGTGGGGACTAGTAATATAATTCTTGTATTGATTCAATAATTCATCACTGTTACATATTTTAGGAATAGTAATTATAGAATACAAAGTATGAAAAATTACAGAAAATGAAATATTGTTATTTTAATTAAAACAGTTCTTTAATAAATAATTAAATAATGGCATGGTACATATATTTCAGATGCATGGGCTTCTGAATTTTAAAAAGTATTTTCCTCTTCATTAATTAGGAAAATTCATACAGCTGGGCTGCCTCTGTATTTAACCAAGTGTATTAAAATAGTCTTAATCTGAAACTTTCATGCTATAAACTTTGAACTATAAACTTGATCTCTTTTTGTGGTTCCTTCTAACCATATCTCCAACTTAACATTTTAAAATGCTCAGTTTAAGAAACAGGTAATTCATTTTGAAATATTTATTCACTATGATTAAGACATTTTGTTGTATAATGTTCGAGGTCCATAAAAGATTCTAATATTTATGAAGACTACTTGGCTTAAAATTCAAATTCAACATGGTCACATTCTTAGGTTAAAATAGGTTACCTTAATGGAATACTGGTTGAATTACCTTGGGCTCATGCCCTACATAAGACTTAGTTTATGTAAGTTTAATTCAAATGTGTAGAGATAGTTGCCAGGTGGATTTGTATGTTCCAGATGAAACAGGCTTGTGATCACAATGGCAATGTGCAGTAGCAATTAAAATGCTTTTTGGAAGAACTGTGCTTGAGCAAACTGCTCCAGAAAACGACTTCTGGAGAGATGCAGGTCAGCCACAGACTCATTTGTATCTTTCAGATGTGCTACTCTTTACTGTGTTAACACAGGAGAGTTACATCATAAACATTCAGTGTCACTAAATTTGCTCAGAAGAGCATCCATGTAATAAATATTCACTGTAGAGATCCCAGAGAGGGTTTCTGATAATTACATTCAAATATCAAATAGTTTATTCTTCATTTAGTCTGAATTCCAAATGAACATAAAGAGCTTTTATTTGTTTGACTATTAAGAGTCACTAGTGACCAAATACAATATTAAGAAAGGAAATCTGATGAACTATATTCTGATAAACATAAGAGGACTCCCCAATAGTTTACCTACTATGCACTTAAAACTAACTCAGCTAGCTCAGCAATATATAAGGATTTACCATAACAGAGAGCAAAGGAGGAAGAAAAGAAGGTGAGCCCCTGTGAGGGAGTAGGAGGATGGAGAGAGAGGCTAAGGGGAATCCTTACTACTCTCAGTGCCTCTCCCCAGCCCCAAACTAAGAATGCCTGGAGCAGAACCCTTGGGATTTTCCCCTCTTAAAACCTGAGACATAGTAGCATTATTCTCAATTACCAAAAAGTGGAAACAACACAAATGCCCATTAGGTGATAAAAAAATAAACAAAATGTGGTATATCCATACACTGGAATATTATTTGGAAATAAAAAAGGATGAAGAACTGATACATGTTATAACATGGATGAACCTTGAAATTATCATGCTAAAAGAAGCCAGTCACAAAAGGCTATATATTGTATGATGCCATATATAGGAAATGTCCAGAAGAGGCAAGCCCATAGGGACAGAAAATAGATCATTGGTTCTCAGTGGCTGGGGGTGGGGGAAGGAAAAATGGGGAAGGAGTGCTAATGGGTAGAGGATTTCTTTTTGGGATGGTGAAAATGTTCTAAAATTAGATAGCGGTGATGATTGCACAGCTCTATGAATATACTAAAAAATACTGAATCATATCCTTTAAAAGTATGAAGTTTACGATATATGAAATATATCTCACTAAAACTATTATTTAAAAAACTCAGGTTTCGGCCAGTGAGAGCACTGAAGGTCAAAGGGACAGAACTTTATCAAGCATCTTCCTGAAGCAGTACATTAAATAATAAGCTGTCAAAACACAAACATTCAATCTTTGTAAAGACTCTTCATTTTTAAAGAATGTTTCATTTGAGAAGAAAGTTTATTTCACAATGACTTAAAAATATTTGCTGAAGAAAAGACCTGACCCATGAAAAAGGCTTTTCGGCTACTGTCAGTCCTACGGCATTTTTAGAATTTTTAATAGTATCAATGGAAGCCTGATGGGCACTAGCAGATGATCCTATAAAATGTAAAAAAAAAAAAAAAAAAAAAGTCTGAATGGTAGTAGGGTATCAAATCTTTTCGTTAAAAAATAAGAGTTCTTTTCTTAAATGGCAATAAGAAGACTATTTGTCAAGATTGTATGACCTTTCTGAAACCATAAAGAATTCTATTTTAGCAGAGCTTTAAACTAACTGAAAAGGGAGAGATAATCTTAGGAAGAGTGTGAAGTTATTTAATTTTAATATTGCCACCCATTTCCCCCCTCATTCAGTTGACAGACATGGACAGGATTTTTCTCAGGGTCTAGCGTAACTTCCTAACACCAATGGCAGCCAGCTAAAGGACAGACAATGTGAAGGGGCCAACTGCTTCCAAATGGCATAAACAAATTTTAAAACAATGTGCAAAATATCAAAACAAAAATTTAAAACTAAGCTTCAATTCCAAAAGTTGTCATTAGTGTTTTCTATAATTAGTAAAAGGTCCATCTTTTAAGTATCTCTTTTGTACTTCAATATAAATGAAAATTTAGTGCTTCATCTTAAGGAGCAGACAAGCTATGATTTACTTACAAGATAAAATATGTGGAACCAATATCTGTGTCCCAAAGAAATAAACTTTCTCCTTTACCACCTACAACTTACCTAGAAGTAAGTGAGAAGTGAAGTTTCTGTTTCTGGGCAATGCTAAGATTCTAAGCCTGTTATCAGAAATAGTTTTGAAATTCTGTACTGTAAAATTTCAGAAATAATTTCTTGAATTCTGAGATGATCATATTTATATTTACTGACTTTTCAATTTGAACTATATTTTCTTCTCCTTCCACAGTTTTGTTACCCAATTTCTTGAATTCTGAGATGATCGTATTTATATTTACTGACTTTTCAATTTGAATTATATTTTCTTCTCCTTCCACAGTTTCTGTTACCCCAGCTGAACCACTAGTGTAATGTCTCTGCTTGGATGAAACACGCAACGCAGGCCATGTCTTGTACACTTGAAGACTGTGCCTTTTAGTAGTTCCCCTGGCCAAGTCCCCTGCACCCACCGAGTGCAGCTTGCCACGGGAAGGCTGTAGTGACCTCTAACCACCGCTAAACTAGCATCCCTTGGGTGCATCTCCAAGCTACTTTTCTCCTTGAGAATTCCTCAGACAGGTGGGAGCCATTAAAAGTTAGAACTGGCTATCAAAGTGGGACTTTAGGAATGAGATAAAAAGTTGGCTGTAGGGAGTTATCTCACACTTAAATTTTTTTGGAAGGGAATGAAATGTGGCAAACTTTAAAAAGTGGTTGCTGGGCTTCCCTGGTGGTGCAGTGGTTGAGAGTCCGCCTGCCAATGCAGGGGACATGGGTTCGTGCCCCGGTCTGGGAGGATCCCACATGCCCCGGGGCGGCTGGGCCCGTGAGCCATGGCCGCTGAGCCTGCGCGTCCGGAGCCTGTGCTCCGCGACGGGAGAGGCCACAGTGGTGAGAGCCCCGCGTACCGCAAAAAAAAAAAAAAAAAAAAAAAAAGAAAGTGGTTGCCTCTTTTTTCGGGTTAATGGAAATGTTCTACATTTCAATCATGATGGTGGTTATACAACTACATGCCAAACTGCCAAAAATCATAAAACTGTATGCTACAAAGGGTGAATTTTACTGTAAGTAAATTACACTTCAATAAACCAGACCTAAAAATAAAGTGGTTATCTATGAATGGTAGAATTACGACTTTTCTCTTTATACTTCCTTGAACTTTACAAATTGGCTAAAATGAGCATTATGTAACTCCAGTCAGTTAAAAGGTGAGAATGCTGTTTTGGCCACACTTGTCCCCTTCTGTGCCCTTGGGAGTGTAGGTAGGCAGGGGAAGTCCCCTTGCTGTCACCCCCCATCCAGTGAAGTCTAAAGCAGGCTAAGGCGAGAGCAACACTCCATGGATGATACTGCAAAGAGAAAAAGAATAAATCCTACATTCATCAAAATTTGGATTTGAAGGTTGTTGCTTAGCCCATGGGGTGCAAGAGGTTTAAAGGGCATTATTTTTCTCTGAGGTGCCTGTGCTATGAGATTCTCCTGAGATGCGCCGTACATACCTCTGCTTCTGTCGCTAAGGCATGCACAACGTGCACCTGCACGGTGTCCTGCAAAACAGGACCTCTCACACCTTGGTACCCACTGCCACCCATGACTCTAAAAAGCTCTGCAGACAGAAGTCATCATGGCAGGCTGCTTGCTTGGAGAACCCGAAATGGATCCATCCATCTGCATATGCTAACTATCATCCTCCCGCCAAACTGGAGCAACAGAATTGGCCTCCTGGAGAACTGCTTTTAGCTAAGCTGCTTTTCCATCCATTTATATTGTATTTAACAACAAAAGAAAGAACCCCTGTGAGTCTGATTTTATAATTTAGAAACTACCGAGGACGCTGTTTGCCTCATCACGCAGTGCTCTCAACAGCAACTCACAAGAGAAACCACTCAAGTCTCAGCCCCAGGGACAGTAAATCCTCCTGAGCAACCTGGTTTGTTTTTATCTTCCAGACACGTTGAATCATGTAATTCATTAGAGTTTTTTTCTTTAGCCTGGCTACCAGGACACTCAGAGCCAAAGTGGCTCTCTACTTTAAGCCAATGCATGCAATATTGACAACATATATTTTGTATACTATTTTAACCTTGGCTTCATCTTATTTTTCTAGTCTTTATTTTATCTTTGCCCCAATTCCCTCACTCCATTGTTGGCTTCTGTGTTTTCTAAAAATGTTCCAAATACATGTGGAGAGGTAAAATATTAAATAGTGCATAGTGCATAGTACATAAGATATAGTGTACTCAGTATAAATGCAGAAATGCTGTAACTTTTCAATAAACTGATTTCACGCCCTACTTCCTATGAGGTGAAATACTGAATATGTAAATAACTATAGTACACTAAAAACAAATGCAGAAAATCGGTATTTTCTCTATTAACTGATCCCAAGGCCCATTTTAAATGAGGTAAAAAATTAAATATATAAATATCTATACTATACTCAGTACAAATACAGAAAAGATATAATTTATTGACTATTTCTACAGCCTATCTTTAATCAGGTGAAATATTAAAATAGATGACTATTAAATGCACAGGTAACTATAGTGTACTTGGTACAAAGGCAGAAAGTCTGTAGCTTCTCTATTAACTAATCCCATAGCTCCCCTTCAGGGTTTCTCAATTTTCAGTGATTATTCGTGGTCTGATATATCATCTTTGGGTACAAGCACCATCAATTCCAGATTAAGGATCATTATATACTGATATTGCTGGTGTTATTACTTGTGTTATTAATGCATTTTTGCAGTAAATAAAACAAATAAAAATCATATTAGAAATGGGTTTTTTTATTGCTAGTTTGTTTAGAGTCACTGCTTCCAAAGAGTCGTTAATAGAAAACCTAGCAATCATTTTAATTTTTGATAAAGGAGTCAAGAATATACAATGGAGAAATAAGCCTCTTCAATAAGTGGTGCTGGGAAAACTGGACAGCTACATGTAAAAGAATGAAATTAGAACACTCCCTAACACCATACACAAAAATAAACTCAAAATGGATTAAAGACCTAAATGTAAGGCCAGACACTATAAAACTCTTAGAGGAAAACATAGGCAGAACACGCTATGACATACATCACAGCAAGATCCTTTTTGACCCACCTCCTAGAGAAATGGAAATAAAAACAAAAATAAACAAATGGGACCTAATGAAATTTAAAAGCTTTTGCACAGCAAAAGAAACCATAAACAAGACGAAAAGACAACCCTCAGAATGGGAGAAAATATTTGCAAATGAAGCAACTGACAAAGGATTAATCTCCAAAATTTATAAGCAGCTCATGCAGCTCAATAACCAAAAAACAAACAACCCAATCCAAAAATGGGCAGAAGACCTAAATAGACATTTCTCCAAAGAAGATATACAGATTGCCAAGAAGCACATGAAAAGCTGCTCAACATCACTAATTATTAGAGAAATGCAAATCAAAACTACAATGAGGTATCACCTCACACCAGTCAGAATGGCTATTATCAAAATATCTACAGACAATAAATGCTGGAGAGGGTGGGGAGAAAAGGGAACCCTCTTGCTCTGTTGGTGGGAATGTAAATTGATACAGCCACTATGGAGAACAATATGGAGGTTCCTTAAAACACTAAATATAGAGCTACCATATGACTCAGCAATCCCACTACTGGGCATATATACCCTGAGAAAACCATGATTCAAAAGGAGTCATGTACCAAAATGTTCATTGCAGCACTATTTACAATAGCCAGGACATGGAAGCAACCTAAGTGTCCATCGACAGAAGAATGGATAAAGAAGATGTGGCACATATATACAAGGGAATATTACTTAGCCATAAAAAGAAACGAAATTGAGTTATTTGCAGTGAGTTGGATAGACCTAGAGTCTGTCATACAGAGTGAAGAAGTAAGTCAGAAAGAGAAAAACAAATACCGTATGCTAACACATATATATGGAATCTAAAGAGAAAAAAAATGGTTCTGAAGAACCTAGGGGGCAGGACAGGAATAAAGACACAGAAGTAGAAAATGGACTTGAGGACACGGGGAGGGGGAAGGGTAAGCTGGGACGAAGTGAGAGAGTGGCATGGACATATATACACCACCAAATGTAAAATAGATAGCTAGTGGGAAGCAGTCACATAGCACAGGGAGATCAGCTTGGTGCTTTGTGACCACCTAAAGGGGTGGGATAGGGAGGGTGGGAGGGAGACACAAGAGGGAGGAGATATGGGGATATATGTATATGTATAGCTGATTCCCTTTGTTATAAAGCAGAAACTAACACACCATTGTAAAGCAATTATACTCCAATAAAGATGTTAAAAAAAGAAAACCTAGCAATCATTTTAATCATTAAGATTTTTTTTAATGTTCTCAGCAAGGCATATTGCAAATGAACTGCCAAAGACAGCTGTGCAGCTCACCTTTTAGGACACTTGCTAAATAAATACATGCAGAGGCCCAGTTTCCGTACTGTAAAATGGGAACACGTCACGGCAGGGTTAAAAATTTATCTTTGGTACTGCAAGTGTGAGGAAACCGAAACGCTGGGCTTTAGAGCCATTTGGAAGAGGGCTCTACAGTATATTATTTAGTACAATATTAGAGTCATTAATTAAATAGGACCTCATGCCACTGTCTACTCCTTCTTCACAGGGTGAGGCCAACATGGCAAGAACTTTGGACAACTGAAAAAGTAAATCAAAGTATGCTTTTCTTTACCCTTTGAGATCATATCTGGACTAGGAAAAATAAAATCTTACAGATCACCTTACCAACTCTGGCATAGGATCTAAATCAAACAATATGAAAGATAACCAGTTTTCAAATCCCCCATCTTGCTGACTAAACTTACTCCCATGTAAGAAGGACCTGAATCCAAAGGAAGTTTCCTGGCTGGAAGCAGTGATCGCACTTATAATTTTCCTTCAGCAAATCAGAAATGGCTGATGGGAAAGAGGGCTGGGGTCTGAGAGCTATTTTCTGTATCTTTAGATTCTGGTTCTGAGACTGATGGTGGGGACTGACAGGCACAAGGGGGATCTCTCAAGTGACACAATAAAAACCTATGCTCCCTTCACTAACACTGTTTTCTAAGGGGCTCTTGCCAGTGTGTAACCCTGGTGGTCACGGAGCAGAGTTCTTCTTAAGGTCCACCGAAAAGCACACTGAAACGTGTGAAGAAGGCAGATATGGGAAAGGGTGAATGCCAAGTAGGTGACCTAATGGTAAAGCATCCTTTCCTGAGGAACTTAAATCACACTGGGCCTAAGTTTCATTATTTATTCAATGAACACTTAGCAGGGTGCCTGCCTGCTGAGCCCCAGGCACTGTGCCAGGGCTGCGGTGAGCTTTAGCTCCTCATAGGAGGCTAATACAGGCACAGGGGAACAGTTATGAGAGTTCGGATGAAGAGAGATGACTTTCCTGGAGAACTGTGGGAAAGGCTGTACGAACGGGTTAGCACTTAGCTGGGGGCATCAAGAATACATGAGAATCCAACATGAGACGGGAGAAAGGCAATCAAAGTGGATCAATTATCATTCCAACCAGAGTTCACTGAATAAAGAAACCCCCCTTACTCATAACCGTTAAGATTCCATAATAGATTCCTGTCTTGCTGCCTGGCCTCTCTTCTTTCTGACCTACACCCTACACTATCAGGACAACTGCTTCCAACTAGAGCAATGTGTTTCAACCTGTCTCCTTTACAGACCTAATGAAGGTGACACTCATCATCACCTGGTTCCTGGTTCTCCACAATCTAATGCCAGCTTTACTCTTCCAACCTCATAAGCCACTAGGTCCTTTCAGTACACATCCTGGAAACTACCAAGCCTCTTGGAACTCCAGTACAGCAATGCGAGATCATACACATTTCTGCGCATACTTTCCCTCTTTCTCTGGTCAGCCCGGTTTCCATTTCTGCAGGACCCACTCACTCACCCGACATTGTCTGACTGAGCCCCACTGCCATGCCAGGCGCCAAGCTGGGCACTGAGATCCAGACACAAAGCCCCAAATCACTGACAATAAGTATTACTCACTATGTATTTTACTAACAGATTTTTAACGAACCTATGGAATTAGCTAATTCAAACTATATAACCCTAAAATTATTTAATATTTTAAAATATTTACTACAGAAAATAATCTAACAGCCATGCATATATCAACAACCCCCTTGTTTAACAGATATCAATATTCATATTTTTTGTTATGTTTGTTCCAGATGGCAGTCTTAAATAAAACGTTACAGATTTGGCTAAAGCCGAATTCCTGATAGCTTCCTCCTCCCCTTCGTCCCTAGAGGTACCCCTATCTTAAAGTGGTGTCATCCTGAAACATTTTTTATACTTTTACTAGAGATGCACTGATTCGTAAAATCAAACACTATTTAAATTCAGTATTATGTATATTTTAAAATATTCATAAAGATAACCTATACCTATTCTTTTGCAACTTGTAGTTTTCACTCGAAAGTCTGTTCTGCAAAGATGTCCACGTTGATACATGTAGTTGTTTCGTTTTAATGGCTCTTGAGTTTACTTATCCACAGTTTATTTCCCATTTCTATCCTGATTCAAATTTTTTACTTTTGCAAATAATGTTACAATAAGCATCTTTGTACCTGTCTTCCTGTGCATACCTGTCAGACTTTCTCCAATGATATCAAGTTCTTAAAAGTTTTAAATCCTGCTCTCCTGCTTGCTGATTCTTACTCATCCTTGAGTTTTTCTGACTTGAGTTTTTTATTATCTGATTGTGAGCGCATCTTTGGTGATGTCAGTTTCTCAGCTGGGTATTCCTGAACAATGCATACAGTTACATTTGGGCTCCAGACCCACATACCGTGCAAGCCTGGGGTGGTCCAAGGGTGCAGCTTTTGAGGGTCATGGCTTAATGCAGTGTTCCCAAGTTCAAGTCTACCACCGTGAGCACATAAGGCCTCACTCTTTGGTCCCTGCAGGGGTATTAAACCTAAGACTCCAGTGCTTTGTTGGGGGCTTGACAGTGCCCAGGCCTCCTGCACTCAATGCAGCTCAAATGCTTGTGGCTCTGGCTTTTTTTTTTTTTTGAAGATGTTGGAGGTAGGAGTTTATTTATTTATTTTTGCTGTGTTGGGTCTTCGTTTCTGTGCGAGGGCCTTCTCTAGTTGTGGCAAACCGGCGCCACTCTTCATTGCGGTGCGCGGGCCTCTCACTATCACGGCCTCTCTTGTTGCGGAGCACAGACTCCAGACGTGCAGGCTCAGCAGTTGTGCCTTACGGGCCCAGTCGCTCCGCGGCATGTGGGATCCTCCCAGACCAGGGCTCGAACCCGTGTCCCCTGCATTAGCAGGCAGATTCTCAACCACTGCACCACCAGGGAAGCCCGTGGCTCTGGCTTTTGGTTCTCTATTTCTGGTACCTGGGGATTTTCCTTTCTCCTTTGCCATTTCCTCTAGGTATTATTGACATATCAAATATCTCTAGGAGTTTACCGAGAAAAGTTCTATGTTCGTTTAATTGGCAAAATTGTCAGAATAAACGCCTTAACTGAATTCTTTAAATACTGATTTAATTTTTCTAATAGTGTAAAATTACATTTGAAAAAATCTGGAAATATATAACACTACGTTATTTAGCTTGTGAACTGTTCTTTTTGGTGCTAAACATACAGATATCCTTTAAAAAAACTGGGTAAAATTAAAACAAATTTTTGTTTTGACAATTTTAACTTTCTTGATAAATTATCTAATTGAGGAGTACAAAGCTAGAGTTAGAAATTTTTGATTTGTAATTTTATACCTTGCTTATAATTTCTCTTCCTATGAACAACTGCCTGGATGTCTTAAAAATGATCACATAATTTGATATCTGTGTTTTGAAAGTTTTCTTGATCTTACTTGCATGCTTTATGCCTTACTAAACATACTAACGTGCATAATTGTTAAGGGTCAAAGATTTAAAAATTCATGACAATACAATTTTATCTGCCTAATAATTTTAAATTCATAGCAATCAGCTGGGAAAGACAAACTACAGACAGCATTGTATTCACCAAGAAGGATTTTTTTGGCTATGAATAACAGAAGATAATGAGAAATACAACAATTACGATGTTAGAAACAGCTGAAAGACAAGTTACTATGGGCATACACCTACTTAGGATTAAACAAACTAAGCTTAAAAATGCAAGCAACAGAAGTATTTTATGGTAGGCTTTATTGGAATATGTAAATACTAAGAAAGAAACCCACAGATTGCATAAGTAGTGATTTCACCATTTGGAGTTGTGGCCGTAATTTTTATTCTAATGATATTTTAAATAGCATAAGAGGCTACTTAAATATAAAATACTTGTGATTAAATGTGTTTTTTCCAGTAATATACTGGTTTTGCATTTACTATATATTTTTTAAAATTAATTTTTATTGGTGTATAGTTGCTTTACAACGTTGTGTTAGTTTCTACTGTACAGCAAAATGAATCAGCTATACATATACATGTATCCCCTCTTTTTTGGATTTCCTTCCCATTTAGGTCACCACAGTGCACTAAGTAGAGTTCCCTGTGCTATACAGTAGGTTCTCAGTAGTTATCTATTTTATACATAGTATCAGTAGTGTATATATGTCAATCCCAATCTCCCAATTCGTCCCACCCTCCTTCCCCCCTTGGTATCTGTACATTTGTTCTCTACATCTGGGTCTCTATTTCTGCTTTGCAAATAAGATCATCTATACCATTTTTCTAGATTCCACATATATGCGTTAATAATACGATATTTTTCTTTTCGACTTACTTCGCATTTACTATATTTGAATACACAATTATTTCATATAGTAATTATTTCGTATAGTAGTTTTCCAGAGTTCTAGAAAACTCCAAGTAAATTGAATGTGTTTTTCAAAGCTAGATAAATGTTATGACTTAGAAATATTTCTGAGTTAAAAAAAATCAATCAGGTTTTCAAAGCCAATTAGCTTTGCCAAATAATTAACAATTGTTGAAAACATTCATTAACTTTGTCTACATAAAAGAAATCAAATTTCTAAAGTTAGCATAGTAGCTTTTGCTAGAGAGGCATACCAGTGCTGTATAAAACACTTCAAGCACAGGACTGAAAGATAATCAATATTACAAGAGGTTTCTCAAAATTAGAATAAATTGACATTTTTGGTATCCATTTCAGGAAGGCCAGTTAACAGTGACAACACTAAAAGCATCATTTGCTGCATCTAGGACAACTTAATAATGTGTGACTTGAAGGCGTGTAAGAAAATAGAGCCATCGGCCCTGTACCTGGTGCTCGCGATGCTTGGTGATTCTGCTCCAAGCCTACATCTTTCTAGCTGACTGGCAACAATCTGCCTTTCCACCTCCAGTTCTCGGGTTAGTCGCTGAAACTGAAGCTCCTGTGATTCAAGGAAATAGAAGGCATATAAGGCACCAGGTTTGCTTAGGCAGATACATGAATTCATGTACGTCACAGGAAACACAGGAACATGCCCGTAATGTAACACTACAGTGTGGCCTTACGAGATTAGGGTTTTGAATAGAACTGTGGGCCTCAACAACCTACTAATTTGTAGCTTTTACAAACTTAAAGGCACTAGAATATGTGTCTTCGTTTGAAACTGAAAACATGTAGACCTTTATTTGGCCTTTTTTGCTGGTGGTGGTGGTGGTTCTAAATGAGGTCTTCAAACAGTACTTTTGCTCCAGTGATGTATTAAAGTAAGGTCTGCAGAGTCCTCACTCGATGTGCCTACATTAGAGGCACACCAACCAATACAGGCCTCAACAGCCAATTCTTCCATCCCTCATACTGTATGTTAGCAGAGCATTAAAAAAAAAAAGAAGTAAATTCCTGTAATGAGAATCACTTGACCATATTTGATACAAAGCCTTTCCACTGTTAAGAAAAAAAATCATTACAACCCCACAAAAAAGTCTTTCTATATTTATCTATAATACACATTTTTTCCTATTGTCACAAATGCATTCATGTGTCACTTCATGAAGGGACCAAGAGAAAAAATAATGAAAAAGTCTGAGCCATAATATAGAATTTAAAATTGTATTAAAAAGCTGGAAAGATTGTCTCAAGAAATTACATTCTACATTCTACGATGCATCATGAAGGCCAGTATTCTATTCTAGGAGAAATGTTTTAACATTATTTGTACTTATCTCATTGTTATCTTGACAGGATTTTAATAAATAGAAAGCAGGCCATGCCATAAAATATCTATAAATCAAATCAAGTATACACTAAAGGCTTTAAGCCACAAATAACATCTCCAGTAACACCTCAAGCTCCCTTGTGCCACATTAACTCCTTACAAGTCTACTCAAAGCAAATGCTGAACTGTAAGTGGTTTAATTGGACACTGACTCCTGGTTCAAAATACGACAGATGAACCCTAAGTCTAGGAGCTAATCAGAAATAAAACTACCTTAGTTTTGTTTATAATAATAATATTACTGACAACATAATATTATTTATGACAATGTGTATTTGTCATGCAAACAAAAATAAAAAACAATTTAATTGAAAAGTGTATTAACTCCCTGCGGAGTCAGGCAAACGTGCAGTTACTTGACAGCATTGGCCGTGCAAATTCTACAAACTATTCCTAGAATAATTCTTAAGAAACAGTCCGTGAACTCCTTATTGCTTCCTGATATTGAGAGTCCTTTTCTAATGAGCCCAGTTGGTGTGGGCGTATAGGGCAGTGCCTGAATGAGTAATAGTTGGCCCAATAATGCCGTACAATAGGATCATAATGGGTAAGTAGGACACTGCCTACATCTGCTTAACACTTCCTAGACCACAGGCTTTTGATAAATGTTCGGCAACAAAAGATCAGATAGATAATAATTGCACAACATTCAGTACCAGGCTAAGATCATTGATTTTAAGGACAAATAGTATTATGTTTACTTCACACTTAGTCTTTCTTTGTCCTTAAACAGCATCATAGCTTCTGTGATACGCTTCCATTCTTTCTATTATTTTACTCAATTGTCTTATTATACACATCTTTTCCTGGAAGACTGGCTGCTTGGATCAAGGTGGGCCAGGAAAGGACCATCTGTGCATCTCAAAATATTCCCCAAGCCATCACTTAACTTTTGTGTTCTCAGTTCAGTGGCAACTAGGGATTGAGGGCTGGAGGGTTTTCTTCATTTTGCGATAGCCAAAAGTTACCAGGGTAGGATTGAGGCATGTTTCAAATGAGAACATTAAAAAAATTTCCATTCATAGAAAAAAAACATTTTAGTGGATTTTTAAAATCATATTTGTAGCTGCCTATGGCCTTTTGAGCATCCTTTCAAGGAAATGGTTGGGAAATTTCCTGCTTGAAGGCACAGGTTGGAACTTAATGACCCGTAATTCCTTCCCTTAGAAGCTGAGACAGATGCCTTTGGCTCTGCCGAGAAGATGCCAGACTGTGACTTGGATGCTGAAACCAAGACAGTGACATCAGAAAATATGAAGCTCGTTTTCTCTCTTTCTTTCACCTTCTTGCTGTACTCCCTGCAGTAGGACTCAAGGAAATGACCTCCACACAAACTATGTTTATACTTGGTGGCAGTGGCAGTGTTTACTTGATTTGGACACTGTTCCTGGGAGTTTAGTCTCAAGGTTTGTTCTCCAGTCCTGGCAACAGATGTGGGAATTCACTAATAACCACCTAATAACCACTTTTTCCCCCCTGCATAATTAGCCATGTCAGTCTCTTTTTCTTGCAACTAGAAACTCTGACTGACATACTGCTAGAAACCATTTACAGTTGTCAAGTTGCTAGAAGAGCCTCTGTACCCACGATGCAGCTACATTTTGTTAGAAGTTGGGAAATTCCTTTAACACTCATATGAACTGAGTAAAGTCTACACTGTATCCCTCCTGGCTGTGGAGCCCATAATACTGAACATTACTGGCTACTTTTATCAAAACCATTTTATCCATTATTTGCCCACACGTCTCACAAGTATGACATCATTAAAGCCCCCAAAGCAGACTCTCAGGAAGCTGTAAAGCATGGAATCTATAAAGGTTATCTAATACCTGTGGATATTTACAAGTAAAATATATATATGCTTTTTAATAAAATTATTAATACTACTTCTACAGAATACAAATAAAACTCCCACATGTGACTGGCACCAAGATGAATGAGTAGGATATAAATATTTGACAATTCTGTCTCTACTGGCTTCTTAGACTGACTGACAAGGAAGACGGTATTACATATAAAAACACATCTAATGATTTCCAAAATAACACTCATTGAGATGATTATGCAGTGATACCATCCATAAATTTAAAATTTTAATATTTTATCCTCTAAACATAGTATGTGAATGCTGATCTTTACTGCAGCATCCCAAACTGGGCATCTAAATTACAGGGGGATCCTTTGAGAAGAGCAAGGAAATAATGTTAGAAGCATTTGCCAATGATTAGTACATGACAATTTCCTCTTAAATTCTGTCAAACAAGACCGTAATCAAGCTTAGAAGGAAAGCCAAGCCTACTAACATGCTATAAAAGTGGAGTCAGTTCACATGCGTTTGGAAGCTTTTGTTTATATTTACCTCATCTCTCTCAGTAAGTATATTGATAAATATTCTCTGAGAGTCAAGGGAATAGAAGGAAACAAAGATTCACTTGCATGATCTTGTATGGTAGACAGAAACGCATGGCCCGAGGAGGCCCAAGGAACGACTCAATACCCCAGTGGTCAGTGCCTTCAGGGGGCCCTCAGAGGCAGAGAATCTCCTTGACCAAGGAAGTTGTACCCTTCTGGGCAGGCTGCATGCAGCCACTGATTGAGGTGAGAATATAAAAGCCGGATCCAGATTTGCTTCAGAGCTTTCCATGGGCTTGACTGTCTGGCATGGTATTTGGACCTCTCCCCTGCCCAAGCCTGCTTTTCCTTGCCCTCACCTCCACAAGTGCTGATCTATAATAAACATTCTGCATGCAAAACTCCACTCCAGTGAGAACCCAACCTGGGACAGTACTGTTTTTGGATTCCTTTTATATAATGATAGAAGTTTTCTCTCACTCCTAATTTTTCAATACTGTGAGATGCTTTAAATGTACTGAAAAAGTATAAACAATAATACAATGAGCTTTGGCAAAGCTGATCCAGCTCTAGCAAATCTTACTGTTTTGCTACATTTGCTTCAGGTTTTTTGAGAAATAAAATATTACAGATACAATGGAATCCCCTGGTTTCTTCTTCCTGGATCTTATTTCTCTCTCTTCTTCCCTCTCCGGAAGAAACCATTAGCTTGAATTTGGTGTTTAATATTCACATGAATATTTTATATTCTTACTACTCCATATATACAGATCCATAAATAATATATAGTATTGTTTTGCATATTCATACAATTTATATCAATGGTATAATACACTCAGTGCTCTGCAGATTGGTTTTATTATAATATGATTTTGAGATTTATCAGTATCAGTACACATAGATCTAGTTCATTTATTTCCATTGCTCAACAGTATTCTATTGTACAACTACAGCACAATATATTTATATGTTCTTATAATGATGAACCCTTGGGTTGCTTCCAATTTTGTGCAATTATAAGCGTACTGCAAAATAAGCATCACTGTATAAATCATCTTGTGCACATGTGCCAGACCTCTCCAGTAGAGACACAGACGTGGAATTGTTGGGTTGAAGGCTACGCATATCTTCAAGTTTACTTGATAACGATTATCAAATTACCTTCCAAAGTAGTTGTACCAATTTACATTCCAGTCAGCAGTGTATGAGGGCTCCAGTTTCTGTACATTTTCACTGATACCGATTTGCATTTTGGGGCTTAAATTTCCTTCCTTCCCTCCTTCCTTCCTCCCTCCCTCCCTCCCCTCCTTCCCTCCCTCTTTCCTTCCTTCTCTCCTTCCCTCCCTCCCTTCCTTTCTTTCTTTGTAATCTGATAGGCATGGGGTGCTACCTTGCATTTATTTTATTTTGTATTTCCTTGTTAACCAACATCTTTCCGGATGCTTATTGGCCATTTAGGTACCCTCTCTCACAGGTATCATAAACGCTCAGGGGGATACTTTCTCCCTACTACCAGCACCCAAGCTTGTCCTCTTCTGGGGGACAGGTTTCTCAACACCCTTGTACTAATGCTGTTGCTCTGTAAAGTTTTATGTTTGGGCAAGGGATATCCCATTAGAATCCCCATCTTGGGCAGCCCTCAAAGGGCACATGGCATTTGACATCTAATGGTATGCTCAAGATCACCGAGGCTTGACACATACTTTCAAGGTGGAAGCCAGGTTTACTGCTTACTTAGCTTAGGAGTCTCACCTTCATTTTGGTTTTTGTTTCTGTGAGTACTTTACTTCCTTGGCAGCTCAGCCTTGCTTTTAAAAACACAATTTAAATACTTTATTCAGTATACGTATTTAGTTTCTTTCAGTGGGGAGACCGGTTAGGGTATTGAATATGCCAGAAATGGGAGTCTCCACAGCTTTTTCATATTTTCTCTTAATTTCTCTGAGAATTTCTCAGTATTTCTTTCAATTCACTATTTCTCTGTTTGCCTCGTGAAGGGTTTATCTCATCTATTATTCACTTTTTTCCAATGACAATGTTTTCCATTTCTGAGACTTCTAGTTGGGTCTTCTTCATACCCACCTGTTCCTGCTGTTCATTTGGAGTGAAACCTCTACCTAAACTCCAGGTACCTCAGTCCTAAATGCGACCTTAAACTGGTGATTCAGTGTTTTTTTTAAACAGAAATAATACTGCATACCTAGTCATGTCTCCTGCCACTGGCTTCCAGAAGCCCAGGAGGCTTCCAGCATTAGGTCCTTCCACTCCCATCTCCTTCAATAAGCAGGAAGCGCTCCATCCCAGACCTCAGCTTCAAGGACTCTGGTGCTGGCACTAAAAACAGGGCATACTTCACCCTCTTGTGGCCTCCTAGCCCCTCTCACCTTCATTAAAGCCTCACTGATGGCCAGTAGTGACATATCTCCTGACCCTTTCCAACTGTGCCCTATGGAAGCCTCGTTCCAGTTTGCAAATTCTGTTTATAAACTCTTCATCTTTTACTTAGAATATTCTCCATCTCAGGGTTACTAAGAAGACTCTCCACCTACAGACTTTAATTGAAATGTAGTTCTTTCCTGAAAATACTGCTTCTTCTGACCTCTGTCTGGTGAAGACTATGCATTCTTCACACCACAGCTGAGGTGCTCCAGAGAAGGAAACTGGCCTTCCCCTGGTTCCTCACTACCTCTACTTATTAGCATGAAGTTGTATATAATATTCCTCACTGTCCTCCTGTCAGTAGAATCTGTAATCATATTCCCACTTACATTCTTTTTTTAAAAAAAGATTTATTTATTTATTTATTTTTGGGGCTGCATTGGGTCCTAGTTGCAGCATGAGGGATCTTCGCTGGGGCATGCGGGATCTTTCACTGAGGCACAGTCTCTTTGTTGTAGTGCTCGGACTTCTCTCTAGTTGTGGTGTGTGGGTTTTCTCTTCTCTAGTTGTGGCACACGGCTCCAGGGCATGTGGGTTCTGTAGTTGTGGCACGCAGGCTCCAGAGCGCGTGGGCTCTGTAGTTTGCGGCACGTGGGCTCTCTAGTTGAGGCGTGAGAGCTCAGTAGTTGTGGCAAGTGGGCTTAGCTGCCCTGTGGCATGTGGGATCTTAGTTTACTGACCAGGGATCAAACTCACGTCCCTTGCATTGGAAGGTGGATTCTTTACCACTGGACCGCCAAGGAAGTCTCGTCCACTTACATTCTTACATTAGTACGCTGTGTTCCCTCTTGCCTTAGATGCTAGAAACAATTCTTCTTCCAAACTTGTGCAAAAGCTCATTGGGGGTCATGCCATACAACTACAGTTGCCCACTTGTATCACTAGCATCTATTTACTTCAGGTTGTTCTAACTGATTCACTAATTCAGGAGTGGCTACAATAGTTACTACCACTATGACGATGACAATTAAGAAACAGCAGTAGGCATTCCTATCAGGCCATTAGCGATGACACTCTCAATTTCCTGTCCCACATTTATGTTAGTCCTCAATCCTCTTCCAGGATTGGTAGAGGAGTGTCCCCTTCCTGTCTAAGGCCAGACTCTCCATGCCCTCTTGCCTCTTCCAGGATCTTGCTTCTCTTTCCCAAATCGTCAGTGTTTCCTCTCAGTTTAATGCTTAAATCTTCTCATCAGAAAACATCTTCTTGACCTCAGGACTCCTCAATCTCTGTTTCCTTCCCATTTGACCTATACTACCTTTTAGTAAATATTTCTCTTTAAATTGACTCCTTTTTAAGACAAGACAGTATCATTCTAGCATTAAATCACTGAAATCCTGGTTTCTAATGCTTCTGTATAATTTTCCTAATATAAATTAAAATATGTAATTTTTAAAGATGTTCATCTGTGTATTAAAAACCCATTCACATCACAGTACATGTACAACACACCAGGGGTCAACATACCTTTCCATGTCTATACATCTCAGCAGGAAAGTACTGAGTACTGGTTAGACTGAAAGAAGTAAACTGACAAGGTCATTATTTGATACAATCAGTGCTTACGTAAGAAATAATTTTTATTTCAATCACTGTTGCTTAAAAATCTTCCAATAATAATAATTTACCTTTCTAATTTAGTATGGTAAAAGAGTTTTATATCACTAAAAGATCAATCATCACTGAATAATAATGTTAGATTTTTAAGGTGCAGAGAATTTCACAGTGTATGTCCTATATCAGGATATACTATAGCATTTTTTTCTCTTTTGCATGTTAAAAAGATGAGTAAATTATGGTCATGATCATATATTTGATGCTCTTGAGTCAGGCCTAGAGAACTACTTTAAAAATGAATATTTAAGAGCTAGTAAGAAATCCTCAAAGCATCCCAGATTCCATTCCCAAATCTAGGCTGATACCAAAACCAAAGCAATCATATTTTGAAAGGGTCCCTGAACTCTCAATCTTAATAACCATCCACTAGTGAAGAGGTGATCAAATGTCCTGACCTTCTATCACAGTTTACATAATAATTGACAAGTCTTTATTAAGTCTACTTGGTAGTCACTAAAAACCATATATAATTAATTATAAAAATGCTAACTACATGATGTTTAACCCCTCTGTACTGACCAGATCCTTTTGTTAAGAAGAAACATCGTCTTTCTCAATCAAACTGTGTTCTCAGATACCAGTGCCCCACTCTCCCATAGGGGTTTAAACCTTCAAGCAGGTTTGAAAACTGCTGCCCAGAAGATTCCAAAGCTTGGAGGTTCACAGTGACACTAGCATATTAAAAGTTTTCAGACGTCCACCAGTAGGATATCAGCTTACCTTTCTATAACCTGGCCATTCTTTGATTTATTGAAACTAACCACACCTTTTCTTTTTCAAGTAATAACTATTAACATCTCAAGAAACAATATTGTCTTGCAGAACACAACTTAGTCAACAGTAAAAATTCAGCTCAGGGAATTCCCCTGGTGGTCCAGTGGTTAGGACTCTGAGCTCTCACTGCTGAGGGCGTGGGTTCAATCCCCTGTTGGGGAACTAAGATCCCACAAGCCAAAATAAATAAATAAATAAAATAAGAACTCAGCTCCTTTTTATTCTACTTTGGGATGGTTGAACTAAGGGGTACTATCCTGTACTCTACATTAAAAATATACCTTACATGTTGGAAAACAAAATTTTAATTACTTTGGTCAAGGCTGAGTATTTACAAAGGGCTGGTCACCACAAAGGGTTAACCTTTAAATGGAAACTCCTGACCTCACACCACTCTGAAGACAGGAAGGGAATGATTGTTAGGATGCTACTGCTGGATTAGTTGCTCTAATCTATGCCCACAGTTTTTTACATTTAGATCTTCTTTAAGATAACAGAAAAACATGAGACACAACCACCAATCTGATTTTTTGTTATACTAGTTGACATTCAAATAGGAGATGATCAACATTCAGATCTTTATTGTTTTATCCTACTATCAAACCACACAGGATTATACCAGGTTTTAGCTTTGATATCTATCCTTCAGTTTTAATGAAGCAGAGAGAATGGCAAAGCTTACCAGATGCTCTAAATCTATATTCTAAACCTCAGGCTCTTATCTGTAACTGTCACCAAAGCTCCTTTATTAGGAAATCAAAATGAAGAGAGGTTTACATTAAAACACACTAATGAAAGCTCTGCTTAGAGCCACATACAGAGAAGGCTGAGGCAAACAGGTAAAAGCTCAAGCCTTTCCTACAGCATCACCGATGGCTTTATAAAAACTTGTCTACCCACCAGTAGCTCACTGGCTCTTTAATCTCTTACCTGGCAATCTCTGAACATTGCATGGGCCTGTGTACACCGGTGATGTCCAAATCCACTATCTCTAATCAGATTCAAACTGATGTTTTCAATGGCAGTGAACTAAGCATTTTGATGGTAGTGAACTAAGCATCTCTACTTGAAGGATGAGCCATGGCTCACATCTAGCCATACCAGCCCCTGCCTCCTGTGTTTTCTATTTCTCCACTGCAGTGGTCCTCGAAGTACGGGCCCTGAACCAGCAGCATCAGTATCACCTGGAAACTTCTTTGAACCAGAAGGGGTGAGGTCCAGCCACTGGTACTTGAACAGGACCTCCAGGAGATTCTCATGCATACAAAAGTTCCAGAATCACTAACCCAATGGAACCACCATTCCCCTTTTACTCAGACTCAAAATGCAAGTGTTTTCATCTTTGCATCATTTTCCCCTTTCCCTTATTCCCCATTTCTCACACGTTAAATGGTTTCCCAAATCCCGTCACTCAACCTCTCTACCACTATTGAATCCATTCCCTTCCTTGCCATTCCCACCACTACTACCCTAATTCGGACTCACATTAACTTTAGACTATTGTAATAACCCTGCACTAAGTCTTCTCCCCACCATGGTGGCGAGGGGCCTTCATTCTGCTTTTCACATTTCTCCCAGATAAATCTGTTGAGTAGTAGTAACTGAGTAGTAGTAACTACTCATCAATAATCTCTATCCTTTCCTCAGTGTTTCCTGAACTCCAGGCTCTCTGCTAAGCTTTAACATGCATTACGTCGTTAACTTCTTAGTCAGACTGCAAGGTAGTGAAGGTTACCCTCATTCACAGAGGGCTGACTTGACTGAAGTCATTCAAAACCAAGATTTGAATCACATCAGTCTGACTCCTAACCCCATGGTGTTAACCACTGCACACCATGCCCTTCACACCCAACCTGTAGTACGGTTACCACAGCCTTATTTTAAGACCCTCGGCAGTCTGCCCCAAATACCTTTTTTTCAGTCTCCTGCCACTCTCCTTCATGCACCTGGACAGAACTATTCATAATTTCCTATACTTACCACTCAGAGCTTTTTCTCACCTTGCTCCATCCACCTGAAATATCACCCTCCCGCGTGCCTAGAGTCCTTTATCCAGCCCTTGGGTAAAGCACTTAGCCATTACATGTGTTCCATTTACTAAACTGAATTCTCCTTAAAGAACAGTGAAATCTATATTTCATCCATCTAGCTTCTTACAAGACCAAGACAAGAAAATCCTGCTAATTCATTCTGGGTGGATTTTACACAGTACACTTTATTTCGTATGTTATAATCGATCACATAAATTTTTAAACTGACTGATTCCTAAGTATTTTTATATAATGACAGGCATAATATATTATGGTTGGTCCTTTATGAGGCTCTTAAAGCATTTCAAATGTAATAATAATCACATGCTTACAACGTAGGTAAGGGAAATCAGAAAAATCAGTGGTACAAAAGGATTTGCTACCTTTAAAGTCACAGCGATATGAAGGCAGAGCTGTAACTAGAACCTGTGTTTCCCTAAATTTTGTTGACTGCTCTTTCAATAAATCAGCTCTGCCCGTGCTCCGCAACAAGAGAAGCCACCGCAATGAGAAGCCCGCGCACTGCAATGAAGAGTAGCCCTCCGCTCGCCACAACCAGAGAAAGCCCGCACGCAGCAACAAACACCCAACGCAACCAAAAATAAATAAACAAATAAATAAATTTAAAAAAATAATAAAAAATAAATCAGCTCTGTCAGGGATTTCATATTATTCATGGTGACATGGGCAAATAGGTTCTCTCTCTTTTTTTTTTTTTTGCAGTACGCGGGCCTCTCCCGTTGCGGAACACAGGCTCCGGACGCGCAGGCTCAGCGGCCATGGCTCACGGGCCCAGCCGCTCCGCGGCATGTGGAATCTTCCCGGACCGGGGCACGAACCCGTGTCCCCTGCATCGGCAGGCGGACTCTCAACCACTGCGCCACCAGGGAAGCCCGATTAGACATTTTTTAAAAATTCATTACGAAATTATGAAAAATAATAATGACTTAACATTAATAATTTATCTGGTTTTCTAGCACCTAAATATTTCAAAATTAGTAAGACTAGCGATGCATGTCACCTAATGTTAGATGTTTATTTGAGAGCTAATTGTGCAGATGATGATAATGCATATACATCATTATTTGCTGAAATGGAAAAGTGAGAGGAATAAATGACCAACCTCCCACTTCCTCTCTGTGGACTAGTTGTTGCAAACACAACAAAGAGTATGAAAAGGATAAGAGAAACAAAAACAAGGCAAAATTGAATCTTCCTTTCTTCAGTAGGTCTAATAAACAGCGCTAGGGAATAAGAGGCTAATTTTCAAAATGATTAATTTAAGGTTTGGTTAGTAACTTAATGAAGTGTAATGGGGAAAGAAAACAAATACTGTCTAGTGCAGGTAGCGCTTGTCTTACGATTATACTTTTTAAATTACTAGGCTTACTTCTACAGCTGTTCTTTCTGCTTCGCAGATATTTTAAGACTAAAGTGTGGGGAAGCGAGGAGGTAACTAGAATAAGAATATACATTTATGAGCTGTGCCCTAGTCAGTTAAATGGTTCCCTGAGAAGTCTTGTTACCCAGCCCAAGAGGTGTAAGTGGTATTCAATTGTTTTTCCTTTTTAACTTTTCGATTTTTACATTTTACCTGTATGGCTTCACTAACATCATTTGTTTCTAAACCTCCAGAAATTGTCCTGGGGTTCTTGAGAAATAAGGTTAAGAGAAATCAATGTATTATTGATAACCACAGGACATCTCTAACCTACAGGAAACATTAAAGCCTTAGGACAGAACTGGGGCACGTCAATGTGTCTGCATCTAGACTCATGACCATCCTTATTTTCAGGTCCACAAGTGTTTCCATACTCGGTGTCCTCTGTTTTTCTCTGACTCTCCTGCTTTCTCCCCTAACATCCAGCTCTTCTACAGGTGAGCTAAACAGAAAAGCAATTAAAATTTGTTTTAATTTTAAAATTTGTTGTTCCCAATAGCTGTATTTTCCTTACTTAGCTAAAAAAGTGGACAAGTTACGGTGCTTTGTGACCACCTAGAGGGGTGGGATAGGGAGGGTGGGAGGGAGGGAGGGAGGGAGACGCAAGAGGGAAGAGAGATGGGAACATATGTATATGTATAACTGATTCACTTTGTTATAAAGCAGAAACTAACACACCATTGTAAAGCAATTATACTCCAATAAAGATGTTAAAAAAAAAAAGTGGACAAATAAGGTTACTTTTTTACTTGTGTTAGGTCTGTATGGCTCTCAGTAGAAAAAAAAGAAAAAGAAAAAAGTTCTTAGAAAAAGGTGCCAGACTTCATTACATTATTTTTATTGTTCACACTAATTTACTTGCCTGAAAGAATCTTTAAATTACCATATTTAGAATTCTTTTTCTCTTGCACATGATATATACTCACGAAGTGACACATCTGCTTATGTTTAGAGCAGACATAACTTGATATTAAATGTCTTACTTTCTTATTTTTTGTTAAGTCCTAACACTAGTGGTAATACTAGGTACCACCGAATGAAGGCCAACTGTGGGTCAGGCACTCTACATATTTTTTTCTCTAATCCTTACAAAAGTGCCGGCCGCTACTGAGTTGAGCAATCATAGCCTGGGAGAGGCAAAATAAATGACTTGCTCAAGGTCACATAATTAGGAAGTGGAGCGCTGGAAATGGAACTCTAAATTCTTGCTCTTTCTGTTACAGGAAGCTAAAAAAAATAAGGTTGTCTCATTTTCTATTCCTGAAGGTTATATTTAGAACTGTATTGACTTTATTGCTTTAAAACATTTTTTCCCAAGTCAAATAAAGCCCTGGAATGTAATAAGAATAAAGAGTCAGATGCTAGTATATATGGGAACTTAGTAATTACGACAAAGGTAGAATTTCATTCAATGGGAAAAGAACTGCTGGTATAATTAGGGAAAACAAAGCTAGATTATCACCTCAAACCACACACACACACACACACACACACACACACACACACACACACACACACACACACACACACACACACACACACGTTCTATAACAAATGTAGGGGAAAAAACCCACTATATAAAAAGATGACCTAAGAGAATATTTTTTTTCAGTATCTTTTTTTAAAAAAACTGAAGTATAGTTGATTTACAATGTTGTGATAATTTCTGTTGTACAGCAAAGTGATTCAGTTATATATATATTCTTTTTAAAAATATTCTTTTCCATTATGGTTTATCAGAGGATATTGAATATAGTTCTCCATGCTATACAGTAGGACCTTCTTGTTTATCCATCCTAAATGTAATAGTTTGCATCTACTAACCCCAAACTACCAATCTATCCTCTCCCTTGGAAACCACAAGTCAGTTTTCTATGTCCGTGAGTATGTTTCATAGATAGGTTCATTTATGTCATATTTTAGATTCCACATATAAGTGATATCATATGGTATTTGTCTTTCTCTTTCTGACTTACTTCACTTAGTACGATAATCTCTAGTTGCACCCATGTTGCTGCAAATGGCATTACTTCATTCTTATTTACAGCTGAGCAGTATTCCATTGTATATATGTACCACATCTTCTTTGTCCGTTCATCTGTTGATGGACATTTAGGTTGTTTCCATGTCTTGGCTATTGTGAACAGTGCTGCTATGAACATAGGGGTGCATGTATCTTTTTGAATTAGAGTTTTGTCTGGATATATGCCCAGGAGTGGGATTGCTTGCTGGATCATATGGTAATTCTATTTTTAGTTTTCTGAGGAACCTCCATACAGTTTTCCATAATGGCTGTACCAACTTACATTCCCACCAACAGTGTAGAAGGGTTAGGAGAATATTTTTATAAACTTGGGATGACAGAGACCTCCTTAAAGAAGACAAGAAACTGCCAAATCAAAAGGGATAAAATAAGCATATTTAACTTCATAAAAATAAAACTTCATACTCCAAAAGCTCATGCAAAGTCAAATGCCCAAAAAAAGAGAGCAAGAGAGAAACATTTTTAACACCTAACATATAACACACATTTAAAATCTCATATAAACAAATTTACACATAGTAAAAATAGGAAGAGTATCAACAAGCAATCCATCTAAGATGAAATGTAAATGCTAATTAAAATATCAGAAAAAATGTTCAATTTCATTCATAAGGAGAAAGAAAATCAAGTAACAAGATGCTGGTTTTCATCATATTGGCAAATATTTTCAAAGTGTCCCATCCAGGGCTGGGGAGGAACACTTGGAGAAAAGAGCACAGACACATATTGTTCATGTTAGCGTGATTTGCTATTATAATCTGGTAACCTCTTTTAAAATTAAAAATATATATTCCCCATGAGCTTGCAATTGCACTTTTGGATATATACTCTGCAGAAATAAAGTCAACTGTATACATAAAATATTAATTGTAGCATTTAACAATTTAAGAATCTATCTATATGGCAATGTTTTAACAAACCATGGAAGCTCCACACTACATGTAATAACTACTATATATGTGGTTGTTAAAAAGAATGAGCTGGACCTTTACCTGTTGCTTCAGAAAGACCATTACATGCAATTAAGTGAAAAAGCCAGCTGAACAGCTGAGTAAAACACAGCAAAATAATAAAATTAAAAATCTCTATATGTGTTAGTTTGAGCATGGAGAAAACTATGATAGGAATATAGCAAATCAGGAAGATTGGTTACCTCAGGAGGGTGGGAATGAAAAAGGGGTCAAGATATTATTTACATTTATCTTCTTTCATTTATTTATTTAATCTTCTTTTATTATCTTCTTTGTATTGTTTCACTTGTAGCTAGCATATGAATTCCTTAATTAAAATCTAACCCCCAAAACTAAGAAGAAAAGAATAAAAGGGCTAAAAAAATTCTGTTTAAATAGTACCAGGACAGATCCTGCTTAGGAAACAATCTAATTCCTGGAAAACGGTATTCTGATTGAGAGGAGGATAGATGTTTTTACCTTTTTGAAGTTATTAAAGTACTTTGAAGTATTCAATAGTATTCTAATGACCCATTCAAACAATGAGCAATAGCACTTAGATTTACAAGTTCTTGGCACTGGTAAGGGCATGGAGAAAAGGTGCTATGGGGATGTATATTGGTGCAAACTCTTGTGGGGGCAATTTAATAATATCCAAAGAAAAAGAAGTGTACCGACCTATTGATCCATCAGTTTTTTTTTTAAATTTTATCATTCAGTGTTTTTTTTTTTTTAATTTTTAAATTTTTGGCTGTGTTGTGTCTTTGTTGCTGTGCACGGGCTTTCTCTAGTTGTGGAGAGTGGGGGCTACTCTTCGTTGCAGTGCGCGGGCTTCTCTTGTTGCACAGCATGGGCTCTAGGTGCGTGGGCTTCAGTAGTTGTGGCATGCCGGCTCAGTAGTTGTGGCTCGCCAGCTCTAGAGCACAGGCTCAGTAATTGTGGCACATGGGCTTAGCTGCTCCGCGGCATCTTCCTGGACCAGGGCTCGAACCCGTGTCCCCTGCATTGGCAGGCGGATTCTTAACCACTGCGCCACCAGGGAAGCCCTGGCCCATCAGTTCTAATGCTGAGACTTTGGCTATACTTGGAAAGGTACACAAAACCAACCAACCAAATAAAACTGGAAACAAGCTAACATACATCAACGAGGGACTGGTTAAATATATTACATACCTCTTTAAGATGGGACTCCATGCAATTGCTAGAAAAGGCTGAAGTAAACCCACATGTGCTGGTGTGGAATAATCTATAAGAAAGATTACCCAGGAAAATAAAGCTATGCAGTTGTTTTTCTAAAAAAGACAGATGCTGGAGTAAGCAGAAAACCTTTTTTTCTTGATGTATACTCAAGAAACTTAACCAGGTAAAGTTTTAACCATTGGGAAAATGGACTGGATGTTTGTAGGGTAGTTTACTTTTTATTTCATACTTTTTAGGTGAATATTTAATTTTTTTAAACTTGGGTATTCATTTGTTACTAGTTTTTACAAATACAATAGAATAAGAATTGTTTTTTCATTTAAAACCACACTAAGAACCTAATTTTTACTACTAGTTAAAGGCTCCCATTCTGACCTATTTAAAAAGAGCATGTTTTAAGAATTAGTTTTCATAAAGGGCGTGAAATACATGATAGCAGTAATAAATACTTTACATGAAAATAAATGTTGTATAATGAACTGATTAATAATGAATTCTATGTATATATTTCTCTTAAAACTCTTTAATAAAGAATTGGTATCTTTAGAAAGGTGCTTCTCAGCTAGTTCTATAGTTTTAATGAATTTTTTCCCAAAAACTTCTAACAAGTAGGGAAGGAAGGAACAACTTATGCTCAGTGTAACCATAAAAATCAAATCCACATAATCTTTCTTACAAATTCTATATATCAACATACCTTTTGGAAATAAATTCTGGAAGAGGACCCTACACTTAACTTTCAATTTTAAATCATGTTAGGGTAAAATATACATAACACAAAATTTACCATTTAAACAATTTTTAAGTGTACAACTTAGTGGCATTAAGTACATTCACACTGTCATGGAACCATCACCACCATCCATCTCCGGAACTTTTTCATCTTCCTAAACTGAAACACCATACTCATAATTCCAAATTCCTCCCTCCACCCAGCCTGTGGCAACCACCATTTTATTTTCTGTCTCTATGAATTTAACTCTTCTAGGTAGCTTGTATAAGTGGGACCATACAATATTTGTCACTGGTGACTGGCTTTTGTCACTTAGCATAATGTTGTCAAGCTTCATCAATGCTGTAGCTTGTCTCTGAATTTCCTTCCTTTTTAAGGCTGAATAATGTTCCATTGTTTGTATATACCACAATTGTTTATATATTCATCCATCAGTGGATAATACCTGGATTGCTTCTATATACTTTTTAAAAAATCCAAAATTTTGTTTCAAATTTAAGCAAACTTATAAGATTTTATGAACACTGAAAATTGAAATTCATCTAATTTTCAGGTGTCATGAAATCACCTTCTTCTAATTATTTTTAAACCATTAAAAAAGGTAAAAAAACAAAAAACATTTAGCTTGCAGGCTACAAAAAAACAGGCAGGGGCCAGATTTGGACTGTGAGCCAGAGTTTTGCTTACCCAGGTCCTAGAGCTTAAAAACTTGTCTCTTTAGAAGCATGTGCTTAGAGGTAGATTACAACAAAGATGGAAGGATTCTAAGACTTGCACTCCAACCTGGATCTGATTCTAGGCTCTGTCACTTACTAGCTAAATGATACTGAAAAGTCACTTTAACATCTATAAGCCCCAGTTTAACTGTCTGTAAAATGGGGATAACACCCACATCACAGAGGAATTGTTAAATGCTGCATAAACCATAAAGCTGTTTTTAGAGAGTTGGGCATTATATAGTAACGATTATACATCTGAAAAAAGCACCATGTTCTTCCCTAATAGGTTCACTTGCCAAAAATTTGGGGATATACAGTATTTTCAATTCCTAAGTGGAGAAAAAAATAAAGTAATCTGGACTATAAGGAGATGCCTTGGATTCCATTTTTATCAAGCTCTTAGTATTGTACCATGCTATTATACCATTCAGTTAATAATTTACTTCTTTCACCTTCTGATCATATTCTGTTCGCAATAGCTCTGCTCTGTCATTTTTTGTTTTCTCTTCTCAAACCTCATATAAAGAGGATCCAATTCTATATATCACAAGAAGAAAGTGGTGGCTGAAGCACCACTCATGACAAACACCTAAGAAAAGAGCGGTTGCTTCTTGCTAGTATCATATGCTCTATTTTCTATTTATTAAATTTCAAAACAAGTAATTTTAGCAAATTTAGGGACCCTCACAAAATTAAAATGTATGATTTCTATAGTCAGCGTGACGAATGCCAATGAACAATACAGGGATGGTGGATAAATATGTTAAGTTGTTCTTTAATACTCAGATACTGATTCAATGCAGCCCAAAATCTTTATTCAATATTTCCCATCATCTTACTCTATTAAGAAGTTCCTTAACACTAGACCTATGGTGATCATTTCACAATATATACATATATTGAATCATTATGTTGTACATCTGAAACTAATATAAAATTATATGTCAATTACATCTCAAAAAAAAAAAATTCCTTCCTGGGAATTCCCTGGCAGTCCAGTGGTTGGGACTCAGCGCTTTCACTGCCACAGCCTCACGTTTGGTCCCTGGTCGGGGAACTGGGATACTGCAAGCCAAGCAGCGCGGCCAAGAAAAAGAAATTTCCTTCCTTGTGTCTATTTTATGAAAATACCGAAAAACAGCTTTTTCTTCTTGTTTTTTGAAGATATTCTGATCAGTAATTGTCATGCCAACAACTCATACCTACAGTTAACAGACATGAGAAAGATGGGGCTGAACTCCGTAACTGTCTTCTCTCCTAAAAGCAGAAGTTGATGTGCCCAGAGGATGCTACCTCCGAGCCGAATGCCTGGTGCAGGTGGTCGGCAGAGCATCAGGTTCGGTCCGCGTGCCTGTCCAGGCCCGAGGCTCAGGAAAGCAGAGGCTAGTCCACCGGGCTACACCTGCCTCAGAGGTGCAGCAGCCTCAGTGCCTGGGACCATGCCTGCTGCATGCATGTGTAAGAATGAGAAGGCTGGTCCCTTTGGGAAGGAAAGATAACTCAGTCTGCCAGAGGAGACCTTCTGAGCCCATCAGCAGAGTGAATGAAAGGGCGTGGAAATACCACCATGTGGCAGGCTATGGCTCTCTCTTACTACTCTCCTTGAAACTAAACCTAAATGATCACTTTAAGTACACATCTGTGACACTTATCTTTTAAAATAAACTAATGTGTTTCTAATTAAAATAAAACATTTTAACAGTATTGTGTAATGAAAGTCAAGAATATCAGATGGTAGGTAAAAATACATAATTTGGCCAACCTTAGCATTTTCTCACAGCATACAGTAAGTTAGTTTGAACAGCACAGAGTTTTAGAACAGCACATACTTAGCTGGGTTTAAGTTAAGAACAATGACATGTTCATTGTAAAGGCTGCTGGGCTGATGACTCTAGCCTGGCACCCTTGCACTCCAGGACAGTATATAGAATGGCTTGGATGGTTTCTGGCTCTCCACCCCTTTTCATTCACATGAGTACAATTGTTTTATGATTGAATACACCAAATTTTAACCATTCTCTTATAATCTAATAAGACTCTAGCAGAGATTCACTTAAGGAATTATAATATACTAGTATTACTAGCTATTATTTATTAGGTGCTTACTACGAGCCAGATACTGTACTAATGCTTTCCATGCATGTCGTACATGGTGAGTACAACCAATAACCAATGAATGACTTCTACGTGCTAAGTATCTCTTATTTAATTTTTATAACCACCCCACGACGTAGTATCACTACTCTCATTTTTGAGATGCAGATCGTGAGTGTCTAAGGTCACACACCTGGCAGATGGCAGAGCAGGAAGATGAAGCTAAGAGGCGTGACTCCAGAGTTGGTGCTCTCTGTCACTGTCTTTCAGCCTCCCACCGTGACCTACAGAGTGTAGCAATGAAATTGATTTCCAGGTGAAGAGAGGAAGATAACAACCTCTTAAGAACAATACAAGCCTAAGGAATCCATCAAAGGTCTCGCTGCCTGGCTTGTAATTGTACTCTGATGTGATCACCTCCTTCAATTTAATAACTGTGACTCATCAGTCTTTCTTTGGCATTATCTAAATAAGATGGCACTGTTAAGTAGTACCGTAGTGGTCTCAAGTTCCAGGGAAGCAGCTGTTGATGAAGGGAATCTAGTTTGCAGCTTTTTAGAGACATCTTCTCTATGGTTTCCCATCTGATAAACAGGGCCTTCTGTGATGTCCAGCTCACTTTACAGAGAGAGAGCAATGTCTTCAGTGGATCTTAAAACTCTTGGGATCACAAACAAGGACTTGTAAGTGCAAGTCAGAAAAGAAGTGCTATATTGCTTCATTTATCTATCTGGATTTCTCCATTCTGAATTTTCTATGCAGATTTCTGTTTCTAAGCTCATTATTGTCAATATATCTGATTGAGAAAGAAGCTAAACAAGTCCCAGGTGAGACTGTACCATAGCAACAGGCCTGCCATGAATTCTCTGGGAAGCAGAATTTCACAGGAGTATTTGATTGCCTATTCACATTCTTGATTATAACACACCGAGCTGTTAAACTAAATTGTATGCCATTAGTGTATGGAAGAACTTTAAAAATTAAACTACCCTGTGTGAAGATATTTTTCACACTTAGGTTCACACTGAGATGTGTTTAATTGTATGGAGCCCATTTCCCTTCTATTTAGAAAACAAGAGAGACATTTTTAAACTATTTCAGAACTTGCCAATGTCACAGTGTAGTAATGTGATAAATAAGGCATTACTACCCTTTATCACAGGTAACTATTGAATCCTTTTTCTGGTTCATACATATGTGTTTAATTCTCCACTGTGATTATGACAGAATACAAATGTACTGCCCTTAGAATTTGATCAGGAGTATTAACGTGCTGTACCTTGAGTTAAATAAACAGTGGCCAAAATAACCATAGAAAAAGAAACCTTGAGGTTAAAAACCACCTCAGTCTCATAGCAGATTACACTTAGACCTGGCCAAATCTAAGTATAAAAGTAAGACCAGGTGAGAATACAGATAGCATGAGCAAAATCCATCACAACCATCAGAAAATCAACTCAAAGCAAATCCAAATCATCGCCATCCATCTTTATGTTTAAATACAATACATTTAACCAACTCTTCCCACATTTTGGCTATAAAGGGTGCTGGAGACAGAGTAAAACATTTCACAAACATTCAAAACAAAGGACAGAGGAATGTTCACGAAGTTATTTTTACACAACCAAATCTGTTACTTATGCTACTAGAAACACCCAGTGGTGTGGCTCTAATTCAAATTATTTACATTTAATTTTGTAATGCATGGTACAATGTTTCTATAGCAGATCTGCCTTTCTAATTACATTCTGCTCTATTATTAAAATCAGTTTACATGTCCTTAACATTTACCTGCTGTAAGGGAAAGGAGGTGTCCCAGAAGCCTACTGGGCAGGAGGACAGATGGCTCACAATTACAAATACACCAACACGCTCCAGAGAAGAAAGAACCGACTGAACAATCCCAAGCCTTAATTACTTTATAAGCACTTAAAGTTTACATAAGATTGGTCCCTTGTTTCCTTTCTTTCATTTTTGATGATGTTGTATTTGGCCTTCCTCTTAGAAGACTGGGGAACTCCCTGAACTACCTAGAGCGCAATTAGAAGTTATCCTTTCACTAAATAAACATGTATTTATATTTAATTGACTAGGCATGGCTTTTATGAGACAAATTCCTTAGAATCTATTAATATAATTAGAATATTCAGGGCTATTTATTTCAAGCAAGCAAATAGTAATCATAATATTGGGTTGGCCAAAAGGCTCATTCGGTTAATAAATACATTGTTCAATAAAGTTCTTGGTGAAAATGAAAAGTGTCTTTTAGTTTTTAACTTAAAAACCGAACGAACTTTTTGGCCAACCCAATACACTGGAAATACGCAGTGTTGCAAGCATTATATAATGCACACCTGTTGCTTGTGCCACCTAGCATCTTTTTACCTTTCTTCTAGATATGGCGTTCTGATTTTTCGATGGGGAGTCCTACCTGCCCTATTCTCAGACCATGTGAATTTAGTATATCAACGGTGGGGTTGCTCGAGGTATAGAGAAAGTGGCAAGACCAACAAATAGTTTTTAATAAAGACGAAGAATTATTTAGGGGGCCAGTACAAAGGAAGTGAGCTAAAGGACAGGGTTTTTTTGTCTAAGAATACAATGTTTAAAGGAAAAGGTTGGGCTTCCCTGGTGGCGCAGTGGTTGAGAGTCGGCCTGCCGATACAGGGGACACGGATTCGTGCCCTTGTCTGGGAAGATCCCACATGCCGCGGAGTGGTGGGGCCCGTGAGCCATGGCCGCTGAGCCTGCGCGTCCGGAGCCTGTGCTCCACAACGGGAGAGGCCGCAACAGTGAGAGGCCTGCGTACCGCAAAAAAAAACCAAAAAACAAAACCCAAGTTCATTACTTACATGCTTTCCACACAACTGTGGGAGACAATTCACTTATGACATCCCTATTTTAAAAGGGAGAAAAATGGAAGGAAAAGGAGCCACCCAGCCCAAGTAATTTCAAAATCCAGTGGGGACAAGGTTTCAAGGCCTGGGAATAATACTCTGTGGCTTGAGGCTCTACCGTTGGTGTAATTTTTCCTTTTTCTTGAAGGGTAGCACATATTTGCACCCAGGTAGTTTTATAAGCCTGTTTTCTGACTATGGAACTTTGCAAGTCCAGCAGCTTTTTTATGTTTCACCCTGTCGTCTCTGTCCCTTTCAGTCAAACTGGCATTGTCGCTGCTGATATAATATTCTCAAAAACCTTGCAGGTCTCCTGTATATTCATGCCATTAAAAAAGAGGGTCCTCCACAGATCTTTCCTGGATGATCCTATCTCCATTCCAGTATTCTGCTGAGATGGTTGACGGGACCCATGAGTCACACATCTAATCCCTTCAGTACTAAAGACTGTGCACCTACACCCCTGGCATTCTTTCCAGAGCACACTTACTTAACAATGAATCTTCTAATCTTACTGTCTTTTGTGATCTGGATAGGCTGAGAATTTTCCAAATCCTCAAGTTGTGGTTTGCTTTTTTTTTTTTTTTTTTATAAATTTATTTATTTTATTCATTTATTTTTGGCTGTGTTGGGTCTTCCTTGCTGCGCACCGGCTTTCTCTAATTGCGGCGAGCGGGGGCCACTCTTAGTTACGGTGCGCGGGCTTCTCATCGTGGTGGCTTCTCTTATTGCGGAGCACTAGCTCTAGGCACGTGGGCTTCAGTAGTTGCAGCACGCAGACTCAGTAGTTGTGGCTCCTGGGCTCTAGAGCACAGGCTCAGTAGTTGTGGTTCACGGGCTTTGTTGCTCCGTGGCATGTGGGATCCTCCCGGACCAGGGCTTGAACCCGTGTCCCCTGCATTGGCAGGCGGATTCTCAACCACTGCTCCACCAGGGAAGCCCAGTGTGGTTTGCTTTTGCTTGAGAGTCCTTCCCTCAATTTATGTCTTTCCTCTCGCATTTTACTATGAGCAGCAAGAAGAAACCAGGCCACATCTTCGACACTTTGCTTGGAAATCTCTTCAGCTAAATACCAAGTCCATCGTTTACATGCTTTCTACACAACTGTGGGAGACAATTCATCTAAGTTTTCTCCCTCTATTTAACAAGGATCAATTTTCCTCTAGTTTTCAGTTATATATTCATCACTTCCTCGGAGCTCTCACTGGGAGCACCTTTAATGTCTATTATTTCCACCAACAGTCAGCTTAAGGCAATCTAGGCTTTTTCTATCATGTGCCTCAAAATTCTTCCAGCCTTTACCTGTTATCCAATTCCAAAGCCACTTCCACATTTTAGGTATTTGTTAAATCAGCACCCCACCTCCTGGTATCAAAACCTGTATTAGTGTCCTATGCCTGCTATAACAAATCACCATAAACCTAGTGTTCCTTAGAACAACAGAAATTTATACTCTCCTAGTTCTGGAATCTAGAAATTTGAAATTAGCTTCATTTGACTAAACTCAAGGTTGTAAGCTGAGATATATTCATCCCAGAGGTTGAAGGGAAGAATCTGTTCTTTGCCTCTTACAGCTTCTGGTGGTTGCTGGCTTACCTAGGCTTGTGGCCCCAACACTGCTATTTCTGTCTCCACCTTCACCCTGCCTTCTCTTCTGAACATGTGTCAAATCTCCCTCTGCTTCTCTTCTATGGACATTTGTGAAGGCGTTTACAGCTGACCTGGATAATCCAGTATCATCTCCCACATTCAAGGCCCTTAATTTAATTACACCGATAAAGACCTCTTTCAAATAAAGTAATATTTACAAGCTCCAGGTATTAGGACTTCCTAGCTTTGGGGAGAGAAGCATTACTTTGCCTACCACAATCACAATACAGAAGCATGGCATATTACTACAAGTCTACTATGTTTATTAAAAAAAAGCACTGAAATCGAATTTGGCTCTTCCAAAGTGACCATTTGTTACTTAATATTGCAATAAAAGGCTGCAAGTTACTTTTCTAAAGCTATTATGTTAATGTGAAATACTTATTCTGATTTTTCCATTTACAGATAAGTGTAATTAACTTTGCAAACATAATTTAAAAATGAGGCTGATAGTACAGCTAAGTAGAGTAAGCACTGGTAAATTAGCAAATACAAATAGTTGCAAAGACTAAAAAAAAATTTCTGCAGAAAGCCAAAAGATTTTAGGAACAGATATGCCTGTATTTTAGGAAACTACTCTTTAGGAAAATACTTTTTTCCCCTTAGGAGCTAGGGTAAATAAGTGGCTGACATCTCTCTTTTAAAACTTAGTTATATTCAGTTTATACTTGTATTCTTTGGGATAAAGAAGGGCCAACGGTGATCAAATACCAGTTGGGAGAATCCCGGCTGAGATGGTTTTAGTAGAGCAGCAGGCAAGCTAAGTCCCTGCCAGTTTGATCAATTACCCTGGGAGTGGCTTCACAGCCAAGAAATTGGCTCGCCCACTTGCATTTGCTGTTACAGTAAAGGGAAGATTTAGAGACACTAGTAGTGCTAAACAAATTAATGCATTTTCTCTAACCTAGAAACAAACAGCTTGAGGTTCTCTATCTGGCCAAATAAAAACTGTGTCCTTGTAATAGCTTTAATTGCTTTGGTAAAGTTAACCTAAAGACCACAGGCCCGGTGGGAGTTTTAACACTAAGAAAGGAAATTGTTCTTTTCCTTTTAAGCATATCAGGCAAACCAGAATTACGTTAGAGAATGATCATTAATACTTAACAGTGAAAAGAATAAATAATGACAACTAAGTAATTGTATTTGCAAAATGTTATTCTAAAACAAAATTGATTCATGCAAGTCATTTTGAATATATAGTTGTGTTTTTGACATAGAAAACCATAAATAAGCAGCACAGCAACCTAATCTGTTTTCTCTGTTATTGTCATCTTTAAAAGGCTAGGCTGCCTAGACTGTGCATTCCTGGTAGGGTACCTCATTTGTTTTCCAGAAGTTTTTAAATTTTCTCTTAAAGTATCAATTTTGCAAACCTAAACCTAAACTAACAAAGTAACGATAAATGTTGAATACTTAAAACATATATGTCGGGATTTCCCTGGTGGCACAGTGGTTAAGACTCCACGCCCCCAATTCAGGGGCCCGGGTTTGATCCCTGGTCAGGGAACCAGATGCCACATGCATGCCGCAACTAAAGAGCCCACGTGCCGCAACTAAGAAGCCAGTGAGCTGCAACTAAGGAGCAAGGCTGCCGCAACTAAGACCTGCACAGCCAAATAAATACAAAATAAAACAAAAAAACCAAAACAAAACATAAATGTCCACTCTTGCATAAACTTTAAAACCCACAGCTATAGAATTTTAACAATGAGGGCCTCCCTGGTGGAGCAGTGGTTGAGGGTCCGCCTGCCGATGCAGGGGACGTGGGTTCGTGCCCCAGTCCAGGAGGATCCCACATGCCACGGAGTGGCTGGGCCCGTGAGCCATGGCCGCTGAGCCTGCACGTCCGGAGCCTGTGCTCCGCAACAGAAGAGGCCACAACAGTGAGAGGCCCACGTACCGCCAAAAAAAAAAAAAAAAAAAAAAAAAAAAAAAAAAAAAAGAATTTTAGCAATGAGAGCAGTTGCAAACACTGTTTTTCACTAGAACACAGAGCTCCAGGGATTCTCCATTGGGACTGAGAAGCAGGTGGACTCTACGAGTTTGTCAAATTGGAAAGATCTTATGTTGAAGAGGTATCAAGCTGCCACCCTCGCAGACAGTGCAGCCAAAGAGGAGCACTGGGGATCACCCCATCATGGAGTCACAGTCTCAGTGGCAAAGTGCTTGCTGTGTCACACGGTTGGTTGTCCAAAGACGACTCACAGCCACCTTTTGAAAAACCTTTTACACAACGTTTTCTGGGATGATGGAAATGTTCTAAATCTTTTTTTTTAAATTTATTTATTTTTGGCTGAGTTGGGTCTTCGTTGCTGAGCTTTCTCCAGTTGGCGGTGAACGGGGGCCACTCTTGGTTGCGGTGCGCAGGCTTCTCATTGCGGTGACTTCTCTTGTTGCGGAGCACGGGCTCTAGGCACGCGGGCTTCAGTAGTTGTGGCTCGCGGGCTTAGTTGCTCCGTGGCATGTGGGATCTTTCCGGACCAGGGATCGAACCCGTGTCCCCTGCATTGGCAGGCGGATTCTTAACCACTGAACCACCAGGGAAGTCCCAATGTTCTAAATCTTGACTGTATTCATTTGCAAAACTCATAGAACTACTCACTAAAAGGGTACATTTTATTGTATGTAAATTATGCCTCAATAAACTTGCCTTAAAAACATTAACACACATTGCCATATTTTATTTTTATTACGTCATGATAATTTCATTCACAGGTGCCTTTCTTATAATTCTGGCAATAATGCTATAGGTTCACTCACTAATCCACCTTGATGTACATTACAAGTAGATGTCTATGTTTCAGGCAACATTTCTTCACATTAACAGACTGTCCGATTTAACTTCTCATTGGCAGCAGAATAATCTTTTTTCCCCTGAGATATCTATAAATGTAACTTTGTTTGGAGCACAGCCACAGAAAGGGCCTCAGGAGAGTGTGTGCCTGACCCTTCTGGTGTTTTCTCCTTTAAGACGTTGGGACAATGCTATTACCATTAGCCACATCGCTCTGAGGTAAAATGCCATTTACATTAGGTTGAATCATTTGAGAACCCTTTTTAAATATTATGCCATACATATTAGGCATAATTGTAAATATTTTACACAACTTAGATTCTTTCATTTCTAAAAGTCCATACGATTTTTAAAGCAATGATTGAAAGAAAATAATATTTATCAAACTAAGCCACTATATTGTCAATAAAATCATTGTAATAAAAAAACTTTTTTAATTTAAAATTTTGTTAATAAATGCAAAATATAGGCATCGGAATATTAATGACCCTTTCCAAAGTAGTCAAAATGAAAGACTAAAATTCTGGGCTCTGAAGTTAAATCGATCTCTGCCTTCTCCTTCTGCTTATTAATAAATTATAAATGAGAAAAAAGTTGCCTGTTTTCAATTCCAAATTTGTCTATTTAAAATAAACTTTAATAGGAGGATAAAACATGTTCTCATAAGAAGGTAAAAGGTGTTTGACATAGTCTCTGGTGATCTGTCAACATCTTACATGCAAGGCAACCCATGGAGGGGAGCCTTCACTCTTCTAGAAATGGTGACCTTACAAACGGTGACTGCAGAATCACACTGAGCACCAGACCACTGAAAGCACTGATATCTGCAGAGTAAGTTCATCAAGGAAATGGATCAAGTGTTGGTGGTGACTAATATACCGCAGGAGACATGGAGGTCATACAGCAATACACTGGTAGATGCCAATTAGCCCTAACAAATCCTATGTAGGTCTGTATGAATATTTTTGGAAGGTCTGTGTTCTTTACAAGAACCCCATCTAGGAACCAAAAAAGTCATACTGTTCAAAACTTTAAAACAGATATTTGTACAGAGAGGCAAACGGCTAGGCAAGTGACCTAGCTAGGTAAGATCAAAGGTATCTGTATGTTGTCAAGGTACAGAAATACACCAGTCAAAAACTGCTGATATATTATGGCATATAGTATAGTCTGAAAGGCAACCAAAGCTTTTGCTCCATTTTGGAAATCATGGTCCAGAGATACTGGTTAGGATATTTTATGCACAGAAAGGAACAGAGGGAAGGAAATTATGCCTAAATTTTAGCTTATTCAAATTCATCTATGCATGTTAAACTGAGGGGGAGGGGAAAGTGGGAAAAGGCACATCATATTGATTTGTCCCACTATTGTTAACTTTAACTTAGAACACTTGATTTAGGTGGTGTGTATCAGGTTTTCCCACCGCAAAGCCTCTTGTTTCCCTTCTGTAATTAATAATATCTTGTAGGGAGATACTTTGAGACTATGTAAATCGATTATGTAAATATCCTGTTTCTCATCATCCTTATCCACTAGTTTTAGCAGCCATTGGTGATTCGTGCCCTAAACAATTATTACTATGGTGACTGCCAAATGTAGGTTTTTTCTCTCCTAATTCTATTTTAGGATTAATTGTTCACAAGCAGACATAACGGATGATCCTGAGGAAAGTAGTCTACCAACTACACCCCAAGAAATCCTGATCTGTTTTTTTTTTTTTTTTTTAAACTACCTGAGAGTAAGGCTGCCAGAGGAAGGCTGAACCAACCCCATAAGACCCTCTACCAGAAGAAAGTAGTCCCATCTGCCAAAATACCAGGTCTGGTGTGTATCGATTAAGTACCAACTAATTGCAAACATTCCATAGGTGGGGGTCAATTTTCTTCTCTCTTCAAGGATACATCTATGTCCAGTTACAAGAACACAATGTAAGTAAGAATACAACAGTGCATCCCCTGGATTAAACACATCTCTTGATCCAAACAAGCCAAAAAACCAAATGCTTCATGATAAGGCAAAGATGAGCCAATGAGTTACTAGGGTTAAAAGAAACAGGGATGAAATATGGATGGACTTCAGAGGGGTGACTGCACCTAACTACTTGTAGGCCCAGCAGTTCCCAGAGTGCTGAATAGCAAAGGGTAGGGGAAGAAGGCAAAATCTGGGGGGGTGGGCATGCGGGGCACATATTCAACCAAATCACTCCTCCCTGACAGGGACGAAGCCGCAAGGCCACTTAAGAACTTCCCCAAACTCTGAAATATACTGCAATAACATTTTAAGGGATTAAAAAGCAGAACACTGACTCAAGTTTATTTTTCAGATGTGAAATAAAACATGATCCTCCTCTGTAAAAGTACCCTCTGGTAATACTGGAAACTTAACATTTAGGGAGTTGTATAACCTAAAGCGATTTCTTCAGTGTTAACACAGAGAAGCCAGATACAGATACTACATTTTTTCCACAGGGTTAAAGTTTTACTTACCCATCCAATTCTGCTTCTTCATAAGTAAATATGAATATAACTGTTTCAATCTTAAAATACGCCTGAAGTATAAGATGTTATTTCCATAATCCTGGTCCTCAAATAGATGAGTCAGGCTTGATTTTATTAGAACTACCAACACAGGCTCCTTACGTTACTTCAGTGAAATCGTCTCCTATACTGTATAAAGTACTCCACAGACAGTTAATCGTCTGAATCCCTGTCTGCCGTCCCAAAGACTTTATCTATAATTCCAGCCGTGACAGATTACATTGCACACATGCCTCTCCAGGAGAAAAACCAATGTTAGGATAAACAAATCTAAAACGAAAACTTTATATACAACAGCTTCACCCAGCCTCGGCACACACTGGAGCTCTGGCCCTTGGGCCTTACTGGTTGAACTGCAGGGAGCTTTGGCCTTCTACTCCCAGCCTATTAGGTCACCTCGTTTCTATCTTTTACTCAAGGTATTTGCTCAAAAGTATTTATTGGGTGCCTAGTACTGAGCTAAATGCAGGAGATTAAAAAATTCCCTACCAAAGAGCCTGTGTTCTGCTAAAGCTCACAATCTAGTTTAAGCCAAACCAAGTTCATTTTTTTTAAAAATTTATTTATTTTTTGCGGTACGCGGGCCTCTCACTGCTGTGGCCTCTCCCGCTGTGGAGCACAGGCTCCGGACGCGCAGGCTCAGCGGCCATGGCTCACGGGCCCAGCCACTCCGCGGCACGTGGGATCTTCCCGGACCGGGGCACGAACCCGTGTCCCGTGCATCAGCAGGCGGACTCTCAACCACTGCGCCACCATGGAAGCCCAGGCCACGTTCAGATTTTTAAAAACACATAATATTTTTTATTTTAAAGTCACCTTTGAGACATAACTTACATACAATAAAACCCATTTTAAAGATGCCGAGTTTGCTGGGTTTTACTAAACATTCACAACAATGAACTACAAACTCCAATCAGATTTAGGACATTCGTTACCCTCCCAAAATTGCCTTACCTCCTTTTCAGTACTGCCCCTCCCCCTACTCCTTGGCAACCACGGGTTTGCTTTCTGTTGTTGCAGGTGAATTTTGCCTGTTCTAAAATTTTATGTAAATGGAATAGTGTAGTATGAACTCTTCTGTGTCTGGCCTCTTTAACTTAGCGTATTTTTGAGATTTATCCATATTGCTGTGTGTATCAGTGGTTTCTTTTTTCTTATTTGGCAGTATGAATATGATTTGTTTATTCACCTACCTACTGACAGACAATTAAGCTGGTTAATTTGGGGGTACTGTAAATACCCACAAATGGTGTTATAAACATTTGTATACAAGTTTTTGTGTGGATGTATTTATTTCATTCATTCCTGGGTTATACCCAGGAGAACTGTTGGATGGTGAGGAAAGTGTATGATTATAAGAAATTGCCAAACTGTTTTCTAACATAGTTTTATCCATCTTACACTCGATATCCATCTTACACTCGAACAGGCAAAAAAATGTAAAAACCATCTTAGGTCACAGTCACAGTTCATACAAAAATAGGTGACAGATCAAATCTGGCTGTAGTTTGCTGACTCCTGCTCTAGAGTTTTCTACATATATAATCATGTCCTCTGTGTAAAAGGATAGTTTTAATTTTCCTTTCCAATTTTTGTGCCCTTAATTTCTTTTTCTTGCCTTACTGTACTGGTTAAAATCTTAGCAGGAATGTATTCAGTCTTCCGTCATTAAATATAATACTAGCTTTAGGTTCTTCATAAATGCCCTTTATCCAAGTCTGCTGAGAGACTTCATCATAAATGGGCACTGACTTTTTAACAAATGCCTTTTCTTTATCCACTGAGATAATGATGTGGGCTTCCTTTTTTTTCTATTAATATGGTGAATTATAATTGCTTAATTTTCAAATGCTAAGCCAACCTTGCATTCTTGGGATAAACCATACTTGGTCATGATGAGTTAAATTTTTATATATTGTTGGTTTGGTCTTAGTAATATTTTGTAATAGATTTTTATATTTATATTCATGAGGGACAGATAGTGGTTTAGAGTTTTCTTATCATGTAATATCTGCTGGTTTTGGTATAAGTATAATGTTATATGTACTATTTAAAATTTAGTTGTATTAATATTTCAGGTTCTTCTTTCCTCTATTAGTCTGCTCTTCCTCTTTAAAATATGCAAAAGAATACAAATTTGCATTTCACAAGCAGTTCCCTTGATCAAACTCTTGAAACATACTTGCCATAGATAAGTTACTACGCTGACTTAACACTTACATTAAAAATGAGTTCAAAGTTCAAGGCAGATTGGTCAGACCCCAAAGGCCATTCTCTAAACAGCGAGCATACCATCCCTGGCTACCTTGTCAGTAGGGAAGTTTGAAATGCTGAGAAATCAAGTGTCTTTTCTAAAATCACCCAGCATCCAGCGACAGAATGAACATTTAAAAAAAAGAAAAAGAAAAAGGCTTTGACTTACTCTAGCCTCGTGCTGTGTGATTCCAACTCATCTCTTACCTTTCACTGCCTGAACTTCGATATTTCAGCCATTTGTGCATATGCTCCACACCTATTTTTCTCTCAATCCATAAGTCATACCTCACTGCTTTTTATTCATAATCTGTGCCTCAATGCTCCCCCGGCTGGGTTTTTTTTGGGGTTTTTTTGGTTTGTTTTTAATGCTTATCTTCTATCCACCCAGCTCAGCTGTCTGAGAGGGAATCTTTTTCTCAAAAGTGAAATTAGGTTGAATTTGACACCTTACTTGTGCTGCCAACCGCTTACATTTTTTGGCTCATGCCCTAGGCTACTATTTTCCCAACAAATATTTCACTTTGTTTCCTTTATACTGAGGTCAACTGAACTCCCAAATATCTTGTGACTACTTAGAAAAGGAACATTCCAAAAAGCATCAAGTTTTAAATATGCAGTGCCTTTTGTTTTTTGCCATCTAACCATCTTCACTTAAGCATCTTTTGTTTGTAGATTTCTCTGAATGCAGTAATAAAAATGGTTTTCATAATCTTTCAAGGAGAGTGAAACAAAAATCTGAAGAAAAATGATGTCTGAACAACAACCAAAAGAAACCCAAAACTATATGAAAAAATAGATTGGGAAAAGAACTTCACTAAGTTCTTTGGGCCAAGGAATCTACAAAGATTGACATTTGAAATCTTTTTCTTATTCATTTTATTTAATATTATTTTGAGTATCTCACATAGAATTCTCTACTCAAACAAAACTCAGTTCAGATAAATCCTAGAATAGTACTACAAATTCAGCATACATTTAAAAAATAATCTGACAGCCTAATGCAGAGTTTGATGGGTAGAATCCAAATGTCAAAAGTATTTCAGGTGTAAATGATTGAAGAGATAATCAAGTTAATCCGAGTTTACAGTTCATTTTTTTCAAGATTAAAACCAGCAAGAATAATCCAGTAACTACCTCAACCAAAAAAAATCTTCTAATTTTGAAATACTCTCAAAGGTATTGCATATAAACCTTTTTTGATTGATCATGAGAGAAACTATGTGCAGGAGAAACTGAGTCCTGGGAATTACATGAAGAAAGCAATCATAATTCTTGGCATAAATGCCAAATGTAGAGATCTTACCTTCAAAGAGTTTTTATGAACATTAATTAAATCATACAATGCACTTGTGAAGTTTTATCAATAGCTTACAGATAGGAAATTCTATGGTACCAGCTTTGAAACAAGCATGACACTAGGTGGTAAATATGCAGATATACACGTAACACACACACACACACACACACACACACACACACACACACACAAATGAATAGCTATGACTGCTCATGGATATGCCAAATAACTACTGGAAGCAAGTTTAAGTAAGTGTGAAGATTATGAACTGAATGCAGGTATTATTAGGAAAATCCTAACTTCTGCATCTGCTTAAATCCCATTATGGTTGTGCTTTGTTACTACAAAAAGCATTAAGTTCATGAGATTTTGTTAATGCTCTGCAATGTACAACAAGGGCACTTGCCCTCCAGCAATTTACAACTTAAAAGAACAGACTTACCCATACCTCAAATTTTTAAAACTCTTCTCCACCTCCCTTTCTTTGAACAAAAACAACAGGAGACAGTGCTGCTGGTAGGCTTGTAGGAAGAGCAAAAAGGACAAAGCTGAGAAAGCAGGAAAAGGAAACAGCTGTTAACATGAGAGCATACAGAGAAAGAAAGAGGCGGCCTAGGTGCCAGGTGAGGCAGCCACGCCCCCAAAAGGGGAAGCAAAGAGAGGCTTCCTCCTGAGGTAAGCAAGCTAATCAGAAGTAATGCTCAACTGTCTTGTGCCCAGTAGCTCCCAACTAAATGTGGAAGTTAGGGCCTGCTCTCTGCCATGCTTAGGACTCAAGACTACAAGTGTTGGGTCTCTGGCATGGTGCATGTGGAAAGGATGGAGCCAGATCTGTAGAAGGTGAGTATCAGGTAGAAGGCAGATCTGGCAGATTTGGTAGAAGGCAGGGGGTGGGGAGTTAGAGGAAGAGGAGGCAGTGAAGGTTCACTCATTGAGCTCCACCTTCCTTAAATGTCACTTCATGGTTACTACTCCCAGTTTGCACCTGCAGGTAAAGAGGGCTCTCTCCTGACATGGCTTTGTGCTCTCCTAAAGTCTGGACAGATGATGCACGTGAACTTATCCAACAGCCGATTATATATGGATAACGAATGTGTGTAGACAGAGTTGGATGGATGACCGAAGGACCTTCTGGCTTCTGGTGGCACGTTCCATTCAGACCGCATTCAATACTCAGTGCAAAAGGAGTCACCAAAGGAAACAAATTCTTCATTACTCTCACTGTCCCCTTATGCAGTTTACATACCATTGCACTGAAAGGAACACAATATAACCAGGACTTTTCCCACTAAGCTGGGGGGTGAGGGGTCGGGGGAGTGAGGTGGGGTGTAGAATAAGATATTTTTGGCAGGGAGAAAGAACAAAATAAAGATTTCTTAACCTGAAAATATTTGAGGCCTAAATTACTCTAATCCTTATTTCTTAGTGCACAGTGCTATCAATACATAATACTTCCTAAATGGAAATAACTATATTCTTATTTTGCTGATTATAAGAATATTGTAACAATGTCTTATAACAATTTTTACAAAGTAGAGGATTTCTAAGTGCTTTTAGTCTCATGAGTCTCACGATGCTTTCATGCGGTAGGGAGTCAACTGATCGCTTTTACCCCCATTATCCAGCACACAGACTGAGGCTTGGAATCACCATCTCATGCGGCTGGCTTAGAGCCACAAACTAGGAAGTAGCTCTGCTTCAACTAAGCATGGCTCTCCTGAAGGCTGGCAAGGGCATAAGCTCGCCACTGGCGGCAGAATGGGATGAGGGTAAGATTCCTGCTAATTGTTTATGAATTGTGTGAACCACACACAGCAACTTAACCTTAACCCACTTACACCTCAGTTCCTCGCATTTCAAAAGAGCTAATCTGTGTTAATTCTGAAATCACAGAGCGATGGGGAATTTAATCAATACACACACTGCCATCACCTGCACAGCGCCTGGTCCAAGTGCTCAGTAAACACTAATTATTATCCTGTCAACAAAACTCTACTTGGCCTCTCTGGTAAGGATAACTAGGATGGGTAGAACTAGTCTAGTCTCTCAGTGCTATTCTCCCTAGTTACAAACTTTTAACGCATTCCTTTCTAAACCTGCCTACACGGATTCTTTATACTACTTAATAATTTTTCATTTCTCCATCACCTTTGAGTAAAGAGCTGTTTCACAGGATTAAAATTTCTGGATATCCAAAGATGATCCTTCAAATGCCAAATTATTTTCTGATTTCAAACACTCCTAAGGTATGATGCTTTCTCCTGACTTGTTAAATAGAATATATGGAACACGCATACTTTTCTAAATAACTGACAATAATAATCTGACTAACGAAACATGCATAACCACAACCATATGGAGGCATCACTAATCCCTGGAGCCTGCCCATCAGTTGTCCTGTCTCCTTCCCTGATGTAGCAATGTCACCTGGTGCTGTCACAGTTCCTTTTGGAATTCTGATCTCCATCCTTTCTCTTTCCTGCCCTCTGGTCCCTCTCCTCACCTTCCTGCCCTGCAACTCCTCGGCTAAATTTGTACATCCAAAACATATTCTACAAAAAGACAGTGACGACCAAATTATATATTGTAAACTAGAGGGAATAAGGTTGAGGGTGAGGGCCTAAAGCCATTTTCATGGTAATTTTTAGTATGTTTCAAAGGGCTGAAGTTGCCAGTGGCCTGACCTCCAAACAAATGCATGTGTATACATGCACACAGGTGTGCATACGTGTGTGTGTGTGCATGTGCTGTATGTGAACACATTGGGTATTTGGGGGGTAGTTGCTATAGTCAAAACACTTTAAGTATGTAATTTTGCAATTTTTTTTTTTTTTTTTTTTTTTTTTGCAGTACGCGGGCCTCTCACTATTGTGGCCTCTCCTGTTGCGCAGCACAGGCTCCGGACGCGCAGGCTCAGCGGCCATGGCTCACGGGCCCAGTCGCTTCGCGGCATGTGGGATCTTCCCAGACCGGGGCACGAACCCGTGTCCCCTGCATCGGCAGGCAGACTCTCAACCACTGTGCCACCAGGGAAGCCCAATTTTGCAATTTTTTAATCTAAGCATACAGATTAAAAATGGGAAATTTTTTTAATTTAAAAAGTTAAATATGATTTAGTCAACAAGTATTTGAGTACTGTACTTACATGCTGGGCATTGTTCTAGGTACTAAGAATGAAAAGTCGAAAAAGGATAGATAACTTTCTTACTCTTATGGGTCAAAATGTTTGAATTAGAAAACTTCTGTTTTCCTAAAAAAGGAATGTTTTAGTTGAGATTACACTTTGAAATTTACTCATTTCCAATTATAAACTGCAGGGGAAGAAGTTTTCAGGTAATAGGGGGGAAATGCTGACAACTGTAACTCTGGAGAGAAACTTGATGACATTATAAAAATACATTTAAATTTGAGACCCTGGGGTAGTATAATTTTTCCAAATGCAGAAACAGAGAAGTAAAGAAATAGAAATGCAACATTCAGGATCTCATAGCAACATTAATTACTCATACTAGGCATATTTAGCAATTTCTATTACTCTTTTACAAGATGGCAATAGCATGAAAAGTTCAATGAGGATTTTTTTAAAATTTAAGCAATATTAACAGGATTTCAAAAATTGGCATATTCAGGCTTAAAGGGAAAACAAACTTAAATAGAAACTTACTGAGAATGCAAGGAAATCAAACTCAATAGCAAAACAACTCAATCGAAAAATGGGCAGAAGACCTAAATAGACATTTCTCCAAAGACATACAGATGGCCAACAGGCACATGGAAAGATGCTCATCATTGCTAATTATTAGAGAAATGCAAATCAAAACTACGAGGTATCACCTCATACAGGTCAGAATGGCCAACATTAAAATAAATCTACAAAATAACAAATGCTGGAGAAGGTGTGGAGAAAAGGGAACCCTCATAGACTGTGTGGGAATGTAAACTGGTGCAGCCACTATGGAGAACAGTATGGAGGTTCCTCACAAAACTAGAGTTCCCACATGATCCAGCAATCCCACTTCTGGGCATATATCTGAACAAAACTATATTTCAAAAAGACACATGCACTCCTATATTCATAGCAGCACTATTCACAATAGCCAAGACATGGAAACAACCTAAATGCCTACAGACAGACGAATGGATAAAGAAGATGTGGTACCTATATACAATGGAATACTACCCAGCCATGAAAAAGAATGAAATAATGCCATCTGCAGCAACATGGATGGACCTAGAGATTATCCCATTAAGCGAAGTAAGTCAGAAAGAGAAAGACAAATACCATATGATATGACTTATGTGTGGAATTCAAAAACATGATATAAATGAACTTATTTACAAAACAGAAACAGATTCACAGACATAGGAGAACAGACTTGTGGTTGCCAAGCAGGGAGGGGAGGTGGGGGAGGGATGGATTGGGAGTTTGAGATTAGCAGATATAAACTAGTATACATAGCACAGGGAACTATATTCAATATCCTCTGATAAACCATAATGGAAAAGAATATGAAAAAGAGTGTATGTATGTGTGTGTGTGTATATACACACACACACAAATTACTTTGCTGCATGGCAGAAATTAACACAACACTGTAAATCAACTATATGCCAATAAAATAAATTCTAAAAAAAGGAACCCAAGGAAATAAAATTTTGGTCTATCCTCCACAGCATTTCTTATTTACAAATGTTAAACGGAGAATATAGAAATCAGTGTAGTGATTCTGATTTTGTTCCTTTCTGGACCACCATGAACATCCAGTACAGCTCAGCCCAGCCTAGCGCTAATCAAAAGGAGGGTAGAGTAAGGCAGGTAGAAAAGATGGCAGAGGAGTAACGAGGCCCAGGTGCCAGGGCACCCACACGCTTCCCAAGTACACTGTGGCAGAAACTGCTGTTTGTTGATAAATCATTTTATCCGAACCCATGGCTGTTTCAGCTGGAGCCTGCATTTCCAGTTTTCGGGGCAGCTCACCGTGGCCAAATGACCCAGTTCACGCAGCAGTTCAATGCCTAAGAGGAACAAGCCTCTTTAGACCACGCCCTCCAAAAAGGAATGCATCTGTTCCCCGGGCTCTTTATCCCTCCCTACCTCCTGGCAGGACCTAATGAGACCTGGGAGCTGCCTGACACCAAGAGACAGCAACCATGCAGCAACACTGCCTTGGCAGCTCCGGACCACTACTCTCTGGAATGTTTCATGAGAGAGAAATATATTCCTGTCTTGTTTAAGCCATGGTATTTTGATGTCTCATTGTTTACAGCAGCTAAACCTGAAGCCCAATTAACACATATTTATGGCAGAGCTCAGTGTTTTAGTGCCTAGTTGCCTCAGCTCCTATTTTGAAGCTTAGCAAGCATATTCTGAACATCTTTACTGGGTTGGAAGCATCTTCATTGGATTATGCATCTAGAGGGCGGGAATCATGTCCTCTATTCCTCTGAAACTGTCTAATACAGGGCTGATTGAAGGAGGGGAGGGGCAGGAAAATGACACAAGTTTAAGCTAGACGCTTTGGCGTCTGAGAGTCCCCTGGAATTAAATCCTTTGTCAATCCCTGGATTCTGACCAGATGTGTGAACTTGAGGAAGTTCAGTCATCCAACATATATCAGTTGAGTGTCTATTATGCAGCAGGCCCCATTCTAGGAACAAGGGCTTCTGCTATGGACGACGCTGTCTACACTCTGGTAGACTTAAGTTTCACAAACTCTCTAAGCCTCAGCTGCTTCATCTGTAAAATGGGGATAATAATAGTGACAGACTTTTAGAACTGCTGTGAGGATTACATGAGGTGACACATACAAAGTATGTGAGTCAGTGTCATGCACACTGGTACTCAATAAATGTGAACAATAACTAAGAACTGTCAGTAATTTGTGCCTGGTACAGATACTAACTGCCACGGCATCAGAGCACTGTTTCTTAGCACCAAGTAAGAAAAGCAAGTCAGGAGTTGCTATTTCCTATTAGAGTCTCATCTCTGACATCTGTTTGATAGGAATTCTAGACATGTCTTACAGATAAATAAGGGCTTACTAAATACAATATATATTACAGACCACGTGGGGCCTAATATTTAAAATTGAAAATATTAAAATTGTTCAAGAAATAATTCCTTTTCATGAACTTATTGAAGGAAATGAGTGGATTCTTTGCAATATGATGGTCTGACAATCTCCTTTAAGGGGTTGGGGTTCAAAACAGAGCACTGCCCACCCCCCCGTGATGGCTGCAGGACCTGAAGCACACCAGATTGCTTCAGCGCATCATCCTGCACTGAGTCAGAATCTACCACTTCAAGCAGTCATGGCTCATATTCTCAAAACAATTAATGGCTTCTCGGATCCAACAGAGAGTTCTTTCAGAATAATCGTACTACATTATTTCGGACTGCAGAATGTTCAAATGCATTTCAGGTAAGGACGAGTCCTAAGGCAGGCTTTAACAAGAAAAAGGAGGTGCGTGTGGGATTTCCTCAACTCACCGAACAAAACTGAAAGATTGGGAATTAAAGATTTCTGGTAGATGAAGATGAAAAACAAACTTAATGCTCTGCGGGAAACAAAGAGCAATAGAGTAAACAACACTCAACACTGGTGGGTGGCTTCATTTTGCTGTGGCCATTTCAGGGGCAATTAGATCTAATGCCAGTTTTATCACTAAAACCCCAAAGACAGAAAACTTCAATATTTACAAAACACCTGAGACAGCTCTGCTTCTAAAGAGGGGCTTGACCACCTATTAAGTACCAAGCACTTTATTAGCATTTTAAAATATAAGACCTATACCCTACAAACTGGGCATTGTTGTAATTTTACAGAGGAAACAGGCGATCAGAGGTTAAGGGGCTTGCCCAATAGCATAAAGCTCTTTGTGGGACTCTGGATTTGAACCCAGGTCGGCCTGACATCAATGTCTACATTCTTCCCATTCTACCAAGAAACTACTGAATTCTTTACAAGAGTACAGTGAAACTCTCCAAGAGTTCACTGATGAGTTAGGCTTATCAGATTATTACCATAAATAGTAACAAGCCTAACATTTAAAAATATTCACTATGGTACAGTGATGTCCTCAGGACAAACTGTAGCCCCCCCAGGGCTCTGTGTGCCTCTTCTAGAGGGTCTCAGGGGCTGGCTGGCTGGCTGTAAGGATGCCCTTGCTGAAGGGCTGATCGTGACTGGCCTGCCCAGCAGCGCCCTCCGGAGCAGCCAGCTAAAGGGAAAGGGAGAGAGCTGGGCTTCTTTGGTTCAGTTCTCCTGGTTAACGCCCTTGTCCTTCCCCGCCTGGCTCTCAGGTGGCCATTTGACATTTTTCTGAGCTGTAAAGGTGCTTGACCTTCCAACTTGCCAGTACTAATCTGCTACGGGAATCAAAACCTGTACTTGGGAACATGGTTTTCTCAAGATGTTTAAAAACTTATTTCGGGTAGTCAAAATGCTAGCTAAAACAGTCACAGAATACAAACGGGATCGTGTACTTTGCAATATTTTGTGGTCAATCTACTCTATTTTGTTGTGCACTTCTAGTCCGCCTGGGATAAAGGATTTTGAAGCTGGGATGTTATTTTCCAGACACAAGTATTGTATTGGAAATGGCTCCATATTTTTTGCATAGTTCTAGTCATAAAATAAGACAGTTCTAATTACTACATTTACTTCCTTCTGTGTAGGAATATATCATAAGGGAACACTTAAGAGTCTACCGACGTAAGCTCTGCCAGTTCAAATAAATCAGTCAGAGTGGATACAATTGGGTTTGGATTGCATCCAGGTTATGGAAGGCAAGAACAGATTAGAGGTATGCACCATCGCAGCAGTGACAAACTCTCAACTTCTTTGTAAAAGCACCAGTGTTTCTTCAGGCTTAGACATGACTCACTAAAGCTACATTTTCAATGAAATATGAAATATTGCTGGAAGCACTTAAAAGCTGGAAAATATAATGTCAGTACAGATGCTTCGCTTCCCACCCTCCAAAAGAGTGACATCATTTTGAGAAGTAGTCAGTCCGCTGTTACTAGGCTGTGGGGTTGGAGAGGTGGATGTCTGCACAAGCAAAGGAAGCCCAAGTGTGGTGTGGTCCTGGTTAAGATGCAAGGACCACCGTTTCACTTCAGACACAAACATCCATTTTTGAACAAATCTCTTATGACTATCACTTTTGGACAGAATTGATTTTGCTAATGGAAGGGAAAAAATGGTCAGCTATAAACTTTCATACACATGTCATGAGGAAACTTTATATTTTTTTTACTTTAGATCTATATCCCCCTCCTACTCTGTTTTTGGGGGAAGGGGCTTCTTACTTCCTCCCTCACCATCCCTAGGTAATGAATGTGAGTTTGATGTGCACTAGTATGTTTGTATTTTGTTCCCTACTTATTTTCCATGAATACACAAACATTTCCAACAAATATATTTTCAACAGGTACTGAGAGCTGATTAGTACCAGACACTACTCTAAGCTCTGGAATATAGTGGAAAGCATCCTTGCAGTTTATATCCTGCAGTGGGGCAATCCAAAAAAATGGGTGTTTGGTACACTTCTCTGCATCTTCCTTTTCTTACTTAATGATACTTTGTAGAAAAGCCCTCCAAGGCAACTGGTAAAGATATATCTCAGGAATCTCTTAACTAGACTTCTGAATATACTATGTAAAGATATCTGCAAAGAGCTGGATTTGCAGAATTACTGTAAGATGACACAACCATATCTCCATGGGTCCAGACAGATGTTGGCTCCTCCCATCAGCTTCATCGGCATTACGCCGTAAGGGCCCTAAGGCATATAACCTCTGCCTGGTCCTCTGGATGGAACCCCTTCAGTGGGCCAGGTCTCAGCCTTGGCCCTTGCCTTTGAGCATTCTTCAGTTTGGATGCAGGTCCTTCCCAAGTGGCCCCGGGCTAGAACATAATGCTTCCACAAGCTTTCTACATATCGTCTCAGAGATAACAACTGCAGTGAACCTTTACTGAGTACTCACTATTTTAGTAAGATTGGAGCCATTATCCTCATTTTACAAATGAAGACACAGAAGCCTCCATCTGAAGTAACCTGAAGTCACACGGCACAGCCAGGGGTAGTCATGGGAGCCCCTGCTCTTAACCACTGTGCCGTGATACCCTATCTGAAGACTGCCATCACAGCCATGCTAAATTTTCCATTTCAACCATGAGTTATCTGACAAATGTTCCACATCCTGTAACTTATATACACTTCTTTCCTTTCCTTCTCTGTCAACCTTAGTCTATGGTAACCTTTTATTATTATCTTCTGGAAAACTTCAAAAACCTCAGCCAGATTACTTTATGGCTTTAGAATTTTTATTAAGCATTACATGATTTTTGTAAGGAAATTTGCAAAATACAAGGGAGAAAGCCTGAAGATACTTACTCAACATTTAGGAGTGTCTCTTGTTTTTATTAATGAGTGCACATGCATTTGTTTGTGTGTATGTGTGTGCACACACACAGATATGCATGTATTTCTATAGCAAATTTGTACATATATGGTTAGATGCCTTATTTTTTCCTTTGTATCGTTAAGTTTTCCTGTCATTAAAAATTCTTTAGAAGTGTGCTTTATTTTTATTTTTTTTAAATTTTGTGGTACGCAGGCCTCTCACTGTTGTGGCCTCTCCGGTTGCGGAGCACAGGCTCCAGACGCGCAGGCTCAGCGGCCATGGATCACGGACCTAGACGTTCCGCGCCATGTGGGATCTTCCCGGACTGGGGCACGAACCCGTGTCCCCTGCATCGGCAGGCAGATTCGCAACCACTGCGCCACCAGGGAAGCCCTAGAAGTGTGATTTTTAAGCTGTGCAAAGCCCATCATATTTGTGTACTACTGTTATGCAATCATTCTACTTGTATTGGACAATCAAGTTGTTGCCAATTTTTAGATATTATAAACATCACTAGGACTAATATTTTTGTGTTAACATTTACTATTTCCTTAGACTGGACACCTAGAATTGGAATTATTGGACCAAAGTGGTTTCCAAAATGGTTGTGCCAATTTACTCTCACCGATACTGCATGAAATCGCTAACATCACTATGCTCACACCGTTTTAATCTTTAACTGTTGCCAATATGAAAGGCAGATATAGTCTCATTATTTTAATATGTATTACTGCAATTACTAGTCAGCTAAAAATATTATTTCATATGTACATTAGTTATTTATATCCCTTCTTTTGTCAACTGTCTGTTAATGTCAAATACCTCTTTTCTGTTTTTCCTTTCTCATTTCTAATTACTCTGCACAGATTTCATTCACTTTATTCACTCATTTGATAGGTACCTACTAAACTTCTGTCGATTACCTTGTCCTGTGCTAAGGACACAGTTCTATTCTTCATAGTCCAGAATACCTTTGGGAATTTCCTTACAAGACTTTTCTAAGTGAATATATATCTTAACATAACAAAGATGATATTACCAACACTGATGTTTTAAACACAATTAAAGCACTCATAGATCCAACAAAGATAAAAACATGTATAGGAATTTGTTCCCAGCTCAAACTGAAGTTTTTTTTGTTTTTTTTTTTGCAGTACGTGGGCCTCTCACTGTTGTGGCCTCTCCCATTGCGGAGCACAGGCTCTGGACGCGCAGGCTCAGCGGCCATGGCTCACGGGCCCAGCCGCTCCGCGGCATGTGGGATCTTCCCGGACCGGGGCACGAATGAACCCATGTTCCCTGCATCGGCAGGCGGACTCAAACCACTGCACCACCAAGGAAGCCCAAGATGTCTTTTTTTTTTTTCTTTTTCTTTTTGTCTGTGCAAATCCAATAAGCCAACAAACCATGACTCAAAACATTCAATATAAGTTTATAGGTGGCAAAACATCTTAAGTGCTGGGACAATGAAAAATGCCACTAAATGTCTAAATGATGCCCTACCATTGACTGGGCATTCTCCCTGTGGAGTATCTAAAATATGTAAGCAGTTTACCTCCTATTATCAAGAGTGAATCAGAATAGTACCAATGGCTAATAGGGACAGTCACCAGAGTAATATATCCATCTGAACTACCTGAAGGAGTATATAGATTGGGGACCATGAGAAGCAGGAAAGCACTGGAGAAGAACTGCAAAATCGAATTGATAGCACATAATAACCCTTGATTCCTGGTTTGGAATCTTAATTGAGTAAGAGATGATGCACTAGTTACTTTATATCATAAATTTCTCATCCTTGAGTCTTAAATTTGATTACTCTCTGAAGGGAACACATCTTCAACTATTGAAGGGTACCAGGGTACAAGAGAGAACACATTTCATGAGTTCAACACATTCAACATGAGTTGAATGTCTGAGAGTATCTTTTTCATTCTTCACACATGGAAGACAATTTAGCTGGGTATAAACCTCTTGGACTATAAGCATTTTTTCCCCCTCAATACTCTAAACACAATTGCTCTACACCAAGCTATAGCTATATGTCAGTCTGATTTTACCTTTTGCAGATAAACTATTTGTTTAATCTGGATTCTTGTAGAGTCTTTTTCCCCATTAACTTTGTAAATACAAAATTTTGTCAAAGTTATTCCTAGACAGGTCTCTTTTCCACAGGTGATGCCTGTAATATGCTGACCCCTTCAAATCTATATACTCAGGACTTTATTTTCTGCTTAGAAAATCTGTTCTAAAATTATATTTAAGTATTGCTTCTGCTCCAGTTATTCTAAAATATTTCTCAGGAACATCCACAATGCTTATGGCAGATTTATTCTCTATGACCTCCATGTCTAATGACATCTATCATATCCTTTTTATTCTCTTCCTCTATATTCCAAGATAACTTCTCAAATAATCTTATCAACATCAGTGCTTCGATTTTCTTCTGTATCCAGTTTTCTCTATTGACTCCACTGTAGATTTTAACTGTTTAGTATGCATCTCTAGACTGTAACTGCCTGGATATGAATACCAGATGCCCTATTTATTAATTGTGTAAGTGTGGGCAACTTACTCAACTTTTCCTGAGTTTCCATTTTCCCACTTGTAAATGGGGGTAATAATAATAACTATCTGCATAATTCAAGGTTTTAATTAAAATCTTTTCTAAAATTTTTCATTTGCTTCTGGTAGTAGTAGTGGTGGGGGTGATGGTGGTAGAGAGGGAAGAGACAGCAATCTGGTTGTATCAAAAAGCTGGCAAGCCCAATAAAAGCAATGTAGGGTCTTTGTCCTTAGAATGGAAGACCTAGCACAGATAATCCACTAACCATTTTTTTCAATCCTGTTCGATTGTCCTTATAGTAGAACTCCTCTCCAACTCTGACAATAGGGTGAGTGTCTTCAGGGTTTTTAATGGGAACTCAAAAGAAGTTTTATCAAGGGTTACGAATTTAAAAAATAAATTCAACCAAATAAAAGTTTGGCATGCATAAAGTATTTTGCATGAATAAAATGTTTTCCCTATTCTATAGTGCAGATCAAATAAACTAAGTGAAAGAGCATTCTGTTCAGTATCCACAGCTATACAAATATAAATTTCATATTCTTTCCTACAGACCATCAAATCTTCTAATCAATCAGCTGAGAATAATGCCAACAGCAGCAATTACTACGATATTTTTCCACAAAATAATTTAATAAGAATTCACTTTCTCATTATACCTTAACTAAAAGAAAAATCAAGATCCTGCCGTTCACTGTTTACATTACAGAAAAAACAATATTCACCTTATTAAGAAACAAATGAGAAAATGGGTGCAACAGAAAAGCTCCAGTAAGCCTGCCCCCTTCCAACAACTGTCGCTTTTAAGCAAGAAATATATGAGGTAGCTAAGGTCGTGAGTGAAAAAAGGAGGTGCCAATTTATTCTAGACTTGGGCAAGACAGGTTTACTCTTTTATTAATAAAACAATTCATGAAAATATTTTGCAAAGGGGAGAAATGATGGTTTATCTCAACTTTTGATGCAATTTGTAAAGGAACAACAGATGCAGAGATGCTAAATATAGAGGAAATAGTAAGAATTGATTCTCCCAGAATAGCTTATTAGAAGGCCATATGCAGTGGCTGAGGACTTTTATCTTGATTTAAACTTTAGGAATGATTTTAGGAAAACTTATAAATCAGACATATGCCTATTACAGTAGATAATACCACATGATGAATACTTTTCTGATGTCGTGCTGCTTTATAGGAATTTTCATATGTAAAGGTCTACAAATTAAAATACAAGTTTGAAATGACTAGGTCTCCAATTTTTAAAGGAAAATTAAATTTTCTTTCAAGAGCCAAGAGATTTCAATTCTACGAAAACTATCTTTCAATTTATGATAGCCATTTTCATATCTGAAATATGATTTATATCGAATTTAACTTTATAACATGCATTTATCTTCATGTTTCAATAATGTGTTCTTTCAATTTGCTTGCAGAGTGTTTCTATTATTTTCAATCCCTATATTATTAAGGTTTCAGTGCATAAAAACTCTTAAGATTCTATAAGCTAAGACATAGATTTATCTTTGCATTACTTGAAAAGAACTTTACATTTTAAATAATTTTTCTTAGGAATGCCTAAAATGAAATAATCAAAACCTAAATTACTTTGCTGAGGTACAAGTAGATCCGATCACTCTGGAAAGAATACACGCATAAAATAAAAACAGATGCAGTAAGACCGTATGGATCCCTTTCTGCAAAAGTAACAAAAACGGCAATTTAGAAATTGAGAACACAAACATGAAGACAGCCTGTTTTGCTATCGCTATGGAGTAACTTTAGGGTTATTCCTGAGGGAAAAAGTATGTTTCTGAAGTATTTTTCTCTCCAGAAGTGACTCTAAAAAGAAAAACTATCATTCAGCGTAGAGAATTCAACGCTGAATAATCCTGTCACCCATTTAATCTCATCAATCAGCAGTCACTCATTTCACGTTCAGTAGCATATAGTTTGTACGTACAGGGGAAAGATTATTCCATATATTCATAATTTAACTCTGAACAGGAATTGTGAACTGAGTTATTCAACTGAAAAGGAAATTATTGTTTTAAACATGGAAAGTCGGGGTTGACTTTAAGTGTTAATAAAGGAAAAATATTCTATTGCTTTCAAATGTTAACCAAAGGTAAAGCTAATTCAATGGTAAAAGTTAAAGTTAATAATGCCTAAATTAACAAATTTACATAAAACCGACATAATACAATACATATCTATAGGCTGCTTAACTAAAATAGGGGGCAAAAGTACATATATTCTTGGATTTTGTGGTTCCAATTAATGAATATTCATTATATGCCAATTACCACACATAAAAATATACAATAAGGTTTGTGACTGCATTCTTCTGAGGGTAGAAACTGTATGAAACAGACCATCTTCATAGGTCTCCTTACCATCCCTCCCGACTCTTTCCTGGGCAGTCTTTGCTCACAGTAGGCTTTCAATCAATATTTTTTTATCTAGGTAAAAGCCAGTGTAAAACAACTACAGTGGGAGAGTAAGCATTTTTACATTCTTAGTTCATTTACCCAATAAATACTTTGGGGGCACCTACTATGCATATCATGTCTGCAAGTGTAATTCAGCTATATGTGAAGAGCCAGACAGAATCTGTTCAAATTCCTGGAATTTAAGAGCTCTTCAAGAAAAACAAAGTAAAATAAAACAAACCACCTACGGTGTCAATACACCTAAAAAGATGTCTCCAGTGGAATCAAACAGAACAAAAACTCAGGTATTCAAAATGTATGCCTGGGACATGTAAGCCTGGGAACTGTGCTCACAAGTCCAGTTGATCATTCATCAGACTACTGGAAAACATGAGCAGATGTAAAAGTGTACATGCTTGTTGTTAGCTAACTTGGCAATCTAAGGACTATTTTTTTTTTTTGTACACTCAAATACTGAATAAATCTGTTGGCTATACTCTTTTGTATTGTTTAACCACAGAGATACTTGAAGCGCGGGATACGCTACACATCATTAACACATGGAAGAGAAACGTTAAATTTTGACCATGTCACACGCAACTTAAAAGGACTGATCTCTTGAGAACCAAGCATCAGTGTTAAGAATTCTTGAATCCAGGTCAAAGACTGTCACAAGACCTTGACCTCATTTTGAACCTGATTTCCATAATATTAAAGAGGTAAAGCTGTGAAATTTGATGATCCCACAGAAGTCACTAAGAAAAGATCCAATCTTACCTTGTGTTTGATGACGCAGTTCAGGCACAGAAGACTTCCCTATGCATTACACAATAATTACAATTGCCAGGATAATTCAGTTACCAAGAGGAAAAATTACTAAGTTACTAAAAGGAAAAACGTGAAGCTTCAGGAATTGTACTTACAGTACAGTGCTTTTAGCTAAGCTACAAACTGTGCTTGTTTACAGCTGAAGTAAAAATTCTGTCTTCTGCATGTGGTTGAGGTGTGTCAGGGAGAACTATTTCATTGTAAATAAACTTAGGGGCCAAATAAAAGGAAGTTGCAAAGGCAGGTGTACAACAGTTGAGCTGTTTCGGTTTCAGAGAAATAAAGTAAATAATTGTACTGGAATCTGTTCAGTTCTGGGCATTCTGCCATACAGGAAAGGGTGTGTAATTACTGAAGCTAACATATCCACGTAAAAATGAAGTAATATCAGTAGGACACAGTTGGGCTTCAAATTTCCTTTTTTATCTTCAAAAATTAAGGATCTCTAATGACTCATTTCACTCTGTAATATTTAAATATCACTTAAACTAATAGGGACACACTGAAGGTAGAATTGTAATTTTCACAAAGTCAGATACTATCTTGAGAGGTGGTATTCTCTTTGAAAGCCTCACAAGTGAAGAACAGTGCAATTTTCACTCATCAAAGGTAACAAAAGAACTACACACAGAATCTAATTTAGGACTTCACCAGAGTAAGAGTAAAATTAGCAATGTTTTACCAAATCTATTCTTTGCTTACCATTTCATGCTACCTGGATTGGGCTCAATCTTAAATCTGGATTCCAAACTTCTTAAATCATAAACCAAAAATAAGAGGGTGTGGTTTGTGGGAGAACAGTGGAAGTTAGAGCACCTAGGGAGTAAGGTCAAGTTCAAATAGGGGTCTCAATTATTCAAAAAACTTTACAACAGAAGATGAAAGAGTGTAATAAATATTACATGTGTGATTTTATAGAATGTAAATCAACTTGCACCTTTATAGAGCTATGAAAAGTATTTAACCCTATCCAGGATTGGCCATATGGTCTTTTAGAGTGTTTCTACAATCCAGGATGACGTTCTATTAATTATAAGACTGCTATATACTTTCCCAATTGATAGTAATAGCCTGCTCGGGGCCCTTGGCTCACTGCTTCCTTGAGCCTGTGAAGTTAGCACGCTGACACATCTAAGTTGCAGGGGGTGGCAGCGAATTTCTGGATAAGTCAATGTCTTATCAAATTCCAATTCCTCTGTATCCAAAGGCGTGCTGTCCATTTCAAGGACGAATCAATCACCTTAGTCTAAGGTTTTCACAAGAGGAGGCAAGGCTCTCTGAGGGCACCACATTTGGCCATATTTCTTTTACAAGATGTTAAGCTAGGCACTAGATTATTCTCAAGGTAGCCTGAAAACTATCAGGATACAAAAAAATGTGTTTCCACCATCTATATTCATCTTGGACTCCCGGATTTTCATTAGGAGTTGAGCTGAACAGTAGAAGCTGCCAAATGATGATCCTGATTACAGCCAGCAACCAACTGGTAGCTTAAGTTCAACATACTTCCTGTAACTTTATGTTCGAGTCCAAGGATCACATTACTTTGTTTTTCCCATGGGCTTTTTATTTCTCTTAAAGTACAATCCTTAACTGAAAGGCATTTCTTCTGTGATTACCTGGTATACATGAGGCCGGTGGATATTTTGTGACATCACCGAGACAAACCACATCCTTTCCTTCCCTACACTTAATTTTCAACTAAGTTGGACAGATAGAAGATGGAATATAAATTTATTTCATATTTACAAAACACCTATGCCATTATTTGACCATCCATATGAAATAAAATTTTTGTTTGCTCCATGCAGAGATCAGATTTAATTTCTAAATCAATAGGATATAGTGCAATTCAAATTGTCTTAAAGACAAGAATGTACAGCTGGGTAACTAGTTTTCTAAGTGCTGTCTGTGAGATTCTCTTGCTTAGTAATGTTTCTATGAATGTGGCAACAGATTCCATTATCCTCACAAAACAGCCAGTTGGTGACAAAGTGATCTGATAGTCAGCATTATTTATCTACTCCTTCCTTGAACAATCATTTATTGCAGCTCTAGTATATTCAAGGGCCCAGGCGAGGAGTGGCCTGTAACATGTGTGTGAAGCAACATATAAAACACAGCTCTATCCTTAGGTAGGTTTTTATTATATCATCCAAAGGAGCATATGATAAGAGTCACAGCCGTGGTATAAAGTGCTAAAGAAGATCAGGAGAGAGTTGACTTCAGGCTGGGGTGAACATGGCTTCATGAAAGAGGTAGCACTTGAACAGAAGTAGGTTCCTTCTTTCTATCTGCAAAAGACCAAGGACTTTTTCTATAACTGCACATGTATGCATCTATGTGACTGACATCAATGTGAAAGGTCATCGCTTCATAAAAGAGAGAGAATATGAATCTCAGCATTTTGTCAAGAAATAAGGAACAGCTTCCGGCACGGGAGGATCCTAGGGAAAGTGTGGCCCGGTACAGGAAGATTTCATTGTTCCTATGACATCCTAAATCCAATTTCAGATATTAAGAGACTAATGATTTGTTAACAAGACTGCTACTGGTCACTTCCCTTCCCTACTACTTACAATGAATTACCCAGGGGGAATTCATGTGAAGTATTTTAGTGGCTTGATATAATTTACAAGAAGAACACAGACTCCTCCTCTCAAAATTCAGTTGCGTGTTGAAATATATTACTTTCCACTTCTTTAACCAACTGTCTTGACATTATGTTTGGGTTGTACTACATCAGCATGTTTATAAAATTTATTTTCACATGCTCCATTTCTTATAATAAATACATAAAGCTGTTTTAACTGGTGAGACCAGTATGGTGAAGTTTGGAAAGTTTAATGTCATGCAGAAGTAAACACTGTCGCAACATAAACATGGCTAAATATTCAGAAAGTTTTTGTCTTCATATCAGTATCCTGAAAGAAGTGTCACTCAATCCCTATAGATACATATTTAAAAGTAAAACCACCAGCTTCTCTTAAGGAGGGCATTTTCTTCTTATGCAGAGATGACGATAATAGTAATATTAGGCTTTACTATGAGCATTTACTAAGTGTCAGGCAGTATAAAAATTTTGCACAGGTTAATTTAATGTTTTCAATAACTATTATTATCCTCATTTTATAGATGAGAAACTGAGGCACAGAGAGGTTAATAATTTTCTCAAGATCACACAATAAGTAGTAGAGCCATGATGGGAACCCAGCCACATCCCCCCTTGCACTAAAGGGGTCTCTGTACCCGAACGAAACATCCTTCCTGATAGATGGCTGCCACCAAACAAGGTCTGTTCCTTGAGATCAGCAGAGCTGATCCTGTCACCTCATGGCTATGAAAATGAGGCACCCTTTTTTTTCTCCTATAATTACATATCCCACCCAAGAATACTGCTCTTTTGATACAAAACATGACCAAGGACATAATCTAAAATTAACTATCATTTGAGTCTAATGCAACTAAGAACTGATATTCTGACTAGTATTTTAAAATCAAATATATAAGGTAAATAGTAGTTAACTTTCTTATTCCTAGCTAACTTTTCTGTGCTCTGTCTCATTTGACAGACAAAAATGAGTGACATATTTCAGGAAAGTCTAAGAAATTTTTACTATGGAGAAATTAGAGTATCTTGCCTGGTACCACAAAAATCCTATGGGAACTAGAGTTAGCTATTTAAAATCAGGCAAATATCTTGGAACAAGAGATAGATATGGTGTCTTGGGTTGAATGATTAAAGCACTGAGTAATGAACACTGACAATCTTAAAAGAAATTAAGAATGAAAACTGTAAATGTATATTAATGGACTCAAATTCTTAGAACAAGAATAGATGAGTATCTCTTCCCACTAACTAAATAAAGTGGGAGACATACGATAATTCTAACAAATATCTGTATTTTTTTTTGGTTACCTCGAGAAACCAGAACCCCTTTTGCTTTCTCCCACAAAACATCCATTCAGAATTCTATTCTTTGCCAAAAGATAAAATTTTGAAGTCATCTGAGGCCGTCAAGGAATTACAGGGCAAAAATCATGATAGGTTTCCAATTTTCTTCAACATGCAGGATTATCTGGTTTCAAGGTACAAACACAAAAGTTCCTGTTGCTATGCCTACTGAACACAGTTTCTGGTCTGAAGTTAGTTCTGGGCATTTTGATAAATTTACCATCATGTTTCACCAAAACGCAGTACAAGCTAAGAGCCGCAAATAAATCAGAGCCGTTTCATTTTATAGCTCCTTGGGTCAGATCTCAACAACTATGAGAAAAGAGTCCTTTTTTCCTCCCTGAAGGTGACAGAAGCTTAGATAATCTATAGTTTAGTGGAAAACAGAAACAGTACTGACTCTAATTTTCTTGTGTCTTCTCAAATTCCTAGTTTGTGAAATGTTTAAAAACTTCAAATTTCTGTGAGGAATGAAAAAATATTTTGACAGCTTGCTACTAGGGTAAGTTGTGAAATCATTTTTTTCTTGAAAGTACAGCTCTAATGGCTGACACATCTCCTAGTTCTAGAGCAATCTTTCATACAATACTCAGCTTTAAGTTACAGCAAACAGTAAAATAATGAAGTTTTCAACATGCCTTCATTCTTTGTCATCATTACTCATTTGAGCTGCTGATACTGATTTTTCAAAAAATAATTCCAGCCTATATTCAACATCTAGCTTGTATCTCTTGAGAAAAAAAGACCAGTCACTTAATCATAAGATTTAAAAAGAGGATTTTACTATTAGATTATCACCAACAAAATAACCCTCACAGAGGGCATATACTTTTTGTCTGCTTCTTTGTTTTCTGAGGGAGGGGGCAGAAAAGTCTCCCTGGAGCTTTACATCTACACTCACCTTATTAAGCTTTTAAATCTTAAACAATTAAAACCAGTAATCCCAATTTCTCTAAGCCCGCCAGATAAAAATCTAATTTAGAAGGCTACTTGGGTTTGAAGGATAAATAGTATTAAGTGCCTTTAAAAAAATCAACATAAACAGGACATTTAGGCAAACTGGCACAGTGTGACAAGTTTTAGAACATTAGCTCACAAAATGAGTATACTCTGATTCAGACAAACACAACAAATAGAGCCTTTTATCCAAAAATCACTGAGACAACCCTATGTAATACCTATGTTAAAACGTTCAACAGATCTAAGGATATCACAGGCCTCAAGCTGCCAGAGTCCTGACAGAAAAGTCAGTGATGTGAAACACGCTTTATGAAGCTTGGCGTGCATGCACACACTCTGCAAGGTGAGCGAGACAAGAGACACCGATGACCACCGATATTGTCCTTACTTGCAGACGCACAAGTATCCTGCATGTTCCGATTCTGACTGGCACCTGGAGCGGCTCTACCTGCCAGTCATCCCAATGTATTCAGGGATGTAAACACCTTATAATTAGAAAACGTGAAGGCGTCAAGGACGTTAGACAAATTGAAAACACATCGAAAGATTAATTTTTAAAGGCATTGAAGAAATAATTAATTGCAAAGTCTAAAATCAGAGGATGTACCTGCTCCTTCACGGAAGCTAGAATAGTGGTGGCTGTGGTCTCGGGTTCCATGCCTGGGCCAGTGGGGGCAGCTTCCTGGCGGGTCTGTGGTTGCCCCTCCTCCACCAATGAGGCCTGCTCAGGAGCTGGCATTCCTCCTGCAATCAAGCAGGCAAAGGGTTAACACTTTCTCCTCCGCTCCTGGGCAGGAACAGGCAGGGGCTGAGCGTTTGCAGATGGTTCCTAGGAACTACTACAGATTCTACACACCATGATCACAACACCATACGGCTATCTGATTTCTAAAAGGCAACATCTAGGGCCAAAGTATAGCTAGTACTACCAAATACTAAAAAATAACAATAGAATAAGAATGATAATAATAAACACTGAGAAAATACTTAAACAACATCATAGCAAAAAATGATGTGAAAAGGGTTAGGGAAGAGGACTCAAAAATATACTGAGGACACTAAGGCTGTTAGATGCTATAAAATCGCTGAATTTTCTAAACAGTTAACCATTAAGTAAATATGATTTTCTTATCACGAACAAAATAACAACACTCTAGATTGCTATACGGGTCAGTTTTCAGAGAAGTGTACGCACAGGAAGACACCTATGAACGTGCAAATGCTTTATGATTATAGAAGAGGCTTATTCAACAGAAGAAAAAGGGGTTAAAACTTATGAAATGCTTGAAAATAAGCAAAATTCTGCTGTATTTAAAAGAAATGCAAGGCATTAATAACCAGCAATAAAGATAACATTGGTGGAGTATTATAGCTAGCTTGGTTTCCTTAGAGGAATCTGATTATGCAAAGATGACAATGGCTATGGAGCTGGTGTTGAAAGAGAATTTATTTTTCAGGACCATAGCTTGTGACAAATGAAATGGGTTCTTGGCAGGAGATGAGGTGCCTCTCCTAAGATAAACACATACTAAGAGTGGTATGTTTGCCGGGAAACTTATTGATCTGATATGGACTTTGTATAAATTTGCAAAAGATGTGAAAAAGGTGTAACCTAAAATGTTGTAAATATTTTAATAACTTGTTTACCTGTCAGTCTCTCTGCCTGTTTCCTCAAGAGTAGAGTCTACCATACCATGAGACTAGCCTAGTGCCTGGCATATAATAATAGATACTCAATGTTTCCCAAATAATTGAATACATGAATGAAGGACTGACTGTCTCTTCCATGTCTCATTACAGTCATTAGGCAAATCTGACCAAGTGCTATGATGCTCATGAGACCTTATTTGTTCAATGCGTTACCCTGTGTACTTGTATATGGACATTTGAGACCATAAATGCTGTTTCTGACATTCCTCTTTTAGCTTTCTCCTAAAAATGACTCTACTGTTGGATTTTGATTTCTTATCAATTTCCACAATGTTCATTTCTGTAGGATGATCTGGGGATTTTTTCCCATTCCATCAAATGTCAGTATCAGCTTGCTGTTTACTTCCAAACTCATAGTCTATAAGACAGGGGAAGATGACATATCACCTGAGCCTCCATCTCATTCTTTACTCTCCTGACTTCCACATTAGTGAAGATGGGGTTAGGTTCCAGGTTGCCACCAGTGGTTACTTTATTCCTACAATATTAGAAATAGACAATGGGTCTGATGAGTTTGAGCATTTTCCCCCAATGGGACTCTCCATGAGGAGTTCTCATGCCAGCTCTAGCAGGTATATTCTTTTTAAAACAATTTTTATTTATTTACTTTTGGCTGTGTTGGGTCTTTGTTGCTGCACGCGAGCTTTCTCTAGTTGCCGCGAGCGGGTGATACTCTTCATTGCGGTGCGTGGGCTTCTCATTGCGGTGGCTTCTCTTGTTGCGGAGCACAGGCTCCAGGCGCACGGGCTTCAGTAGTTGTGGCACATGGGCTCAGTAGTTGCGGCTCGTGGGCTCTAGAGCACAGGCTCAGCAGTTGTGGCGCACGGGCTTAGTTGCTCTGCGGCATGTGGGATCTTCCCAGACTAGGGATCAAACCCGTGTCCCCTACATTGCAGGCAGATTCTTAACTGCTGTCTAGCAGGCAAACTCTTTTTATCACCCGTTTCTGTGGGGCCCAAGGCTGGGGGTGCAGCCTCATCTGCAAGGAGGAGAGTCTCCTCAAGGACAAGCGAGAGGAGGACCTTCAGACTTGGAGTAAGTGGCTCCAGGATCAAAACCTAAGTGCCTTGAACATGAGCCACCCTTTCCTCACTTACAAAAATGGCTTACTAATTCTTCATACAACACCATGGAATGATCTTTATGGCAATCGTTATTTTTTAGTATGTATGTTGTGTTGAGATATAAAATAGTACACTTAAAATATCATCAACTGGATAAAATAACTGTATTCAACCAGTGCTCATTATGTACAAGATTTAAGGTCTATGAAGAAAAAAATGCCCCACAAAGATCTTAGCTTTGCATTTAAGGCTAGTAAAGATATGAAAGCACTCTATGCCATTGAAAAACTACACACCTTAAAATAAGCAGGTGGGTTGCAAAGAACAAAAATGTTACTATGCAACAGTGAAACAAATAATGCCAAGAAACAAAAATTTAAAATATCAAGAGTATAATACCATGAAATAACCAATGTGTAAGAAAAAGAGAAGCAAAATTTCAGTGAACAAAGAGAATTTGAAAAAGAGAAAAACAGAAACATCACTGGGGAAGTAATTATTCTCTACTAAAAATAGGAGGATCCTTGCTGTTTAAAGAAAAATACTAAATTATATTTTTGTAATTACATTACATCACTGTGAGTATACCATCCTTAATTTCATACTATTTATTTTTTGATGATTGTCCAGATCTATGACAACAGATGAGCATTTTCTGAATACCACTTTGCCCATGTAATATGCAGGGTGATAAGGGAATACAGGCATAAAGCAAGGTCACTGACCATTAGTGGCTCATCATCTAGCTGAGGCAGCAAAATACGAATCAGATCAAGGCAAAGTATAGCAAGATACAAGTGATGGAATAACAATGCTGAAGTTGATAGGAAGAGGTGGTGAAGAGGTTATAAATCTGTACAAGAAACTACTATTCAGCAAGAGAGGAGACTTTCATAGGTAGGTATGATGTTTTTATTCTCAGATTCCTCAAAGACTAGGAGACATTGCAGGCAATCACACCTATGCGATACAGAAGGATGACCAGGGTACCCAGGCATAACTGAGGACGCGACACTTCTCTACACCTCATCTCTGGAACAGTCCCCAAATACCATTACCAACATGGGACAGAGGAGGGATGCCATAATACTGACAAGCTATACACCTATTCAAGTATTCTGTTCACTTACTTGTAGTTCTCGTAACAGTTTGAGGAGTTGAAGGAATCAAGCTAAGACTAAAGTCACAGAATATTATTACCTCTCTCCATTAGCAAAGAAAAAAAAAAAAGCAATAGGTACTTATATAGCAAAGAGAGGGTGAGAAATTAGGCCTTGTGCTTCCCTCAATGATCTCAATTTGCCCGAGTTGGGCAATTACATTTTAGGGACCTGAGAAAACTTACAAATAAGTTGCTGAACCATTCTGGCTCTTTGGAGAATCACAGAGAATGGAAGAGGTGCCAGAAAACTGGAAGCAGGAAAATGCCATTGCTGTTTTTGGAAAGAAGAAAGTAGACTCTCTTCACGTTACAAACTAGAGAGCTAGACATAGATCGTGGGTGAGATTCTTACAAGGATTTTGTCCAAGAGATGATCTGTGAGAACCAAAAAGGGGCACGCCAAAGAAAAGTCATGTTAAGCTGGTTTAATTTCTCTTTGGCAGTGTAACCGTGGAAATGCAGTGTGTCTAGACTCTGGTGAGGCATGTATGGTGCTAGAAGTCCCCTACGGTATAATCAGCATAGAAATGGGGCTGGCACAAGGTCAACTGCTGACTCTGACAATCTGTAAATAGCTGAACAAAATATACCAACCTACAGAGGTTTCTAATGTAATGCCAGAGAGCTCTGATCTTGGCCCAGCCCTGACCAAAAACTTTAGCCATAATGTAAATAATGATATACAAGGCATGTTCAAATTCTTCAGTGAGTAGGAATACTGTATTTACCAGGTGATGATATTCAAATACAAAAACCACTGCTACACTGCAGTGATGAGCTGCCTCTAATGAGAGAAAAACACCAGGGATAAACGTAGGGATTTGCATTTAGTTTAGCTCAGCAGCACACAGGGGAGAAGATTTAGGCACTTCAGACTCAAGAGCAGAATGAGTGAACCATGAGTGAAACAAGGCTGCCGCAAAGCCAAGGTGATGCTATGCTGTATTGATATCAGCATTTAAAGTGATAGGAAGAAGGGGACAAGTGAGTGTACACCTTTTCTTCAGGTGCCTTGGGACATGTCCAGTTATGGGTGGCACATTAACAGGAACGAACACAAGTGCATCCACTCAAGAGAGGATGAAAGGATGAGGAAAGGACTTCAGGAGCAAGAACAAGGACAATGAGCTCAAAGCTTAGCCGAGAACACAGGAGGCACAGCAGATGAAACAGGAAGAGAAAGTGTGACCTGAAGACGAGAAGGACCACGCAGACAAGCAAAAGGTCTATAAACCTCTTCAGGACTGCCAAGTACAAGTAAAGTTAGACTTTTCGGTCCCAAAAGCTAGACCAAAAACTAATGGTGTTGTAACAAACTTGTATTAACCTAATTTACTACTGTCTTTATACTCTGAAGCAAATTTGGCTAAGAGTTATATTTTATTATGTTTATATATTAATATTACATTATAAAACTAAAGATTGGAGCCATGAGGGCAAGCTCATGAGGTCTTTCCTTTTGGAGTGAAGAGTCAAATGTCCATAATTTCAAAAACTGATAACCCCAAAGGTGGTACAATTCCCCATCACAAGAGGTCTTTGATCACAGTTCAGATGATCAAGTAGCAGGGATGGTACAGGAGGCATCCTGCACTGGGTGTGTGTTAGAATCAGGAAACAAAGTTCTCTGAATCTTGCGGCTGACACTAGGATATGACAACATCTACATTCAGAATTGATGTGAATGCTCCTCAGGGGTTTTCAGAATGTCGTCTACCATAACACACGTCTGTGTAAAAAGGCACCTGAAGGCCAGGACGCTGTGTTTTCCAGAGGGAGTGATGGGCACTGGAAATCTTAGTGCTGACTGTTTCTGTTCAGCTACACAAAAAGCTCAGGAGTCTGTAACCAACTCTTACAACTGTGTTCCCATTTTATCCCAGCCTTTCATTACTAAATTTCCTCTTTGCTCAGGTCTCTGTTTTTATCATTCTATTGAACCTTGTGAAACCCCTTTTGGAAAGCTGACTATGAACGGTTATGTGTTTTCACTGCTACATTTATTGAACACAAATAAGCTTTTGTGTGAAACTGTGAGCATAATATTGTGTGTGTGTGTCTTACAGTGAACTCTTACAAATTAACAAGAAATTCTTCTGCTCAAGGATGCAGGCCACATACATTCTAGTGTGATTATCTAAGGCTTTCTTTGCAGGCTGTGGATGTAATATATAGGTATAACCTAAGACTCAATAACTACAATCCCTTTTACCACAGATAACACTAATCCACAAAATCATCTTCACTAAATTTCTGAGATAGAAGATCAACTAGATACTGAATTCTCCTCTACTTACTCATTTTACTCTCCTAACAGATAGTTTTTGGTCAAAGTATAATAAGTATACTTTATTTTGTCTTATCCAGTGAAATAAATTAGACTATGTATTTTTTTCCTACTCTTTTGCATTAGTAATCTGGAGTATAACACACATCTCATGACTTCATTTTGAACACTCAGAAAATGTTATGATGATTGATAACAACCATTTCAAAATTGGTAGGATAAAATAAAGATGTCTAAGAACAAATTAAGACTAATAAAGGACAGAAAATAAGCACAAATATTTAAATTTGATTCAAAGCAATATATTAATAATATAGAATAAAAGTGTGTTAAATAAGCATTAGATGAACAAAATATTATGAGTAAAAATTTAAAAAAATTACTGAGTATCATATGTAGCAAAGATAAGTTTCTTTGCTTTACTTATAATGAAACTGGAACAGATATTACAGAAGAAAAGAATGAAGTACTGGGAATTAGGAATATGCCTCAAAAGTAAAACACCTTCAGTACCATATGGAGTCTATTCTAGAATTCTAAAAAGAATACTAGATACTTTTCACAGTTATAGTTTAAAAATATCTTGGAAATAAGAAGCATTACAAAAATCTGCAACTGTTTAGGAAGCCTAGAGACAGTTACATACTGAACTTCTAATCAAACAGTTCATCCAAAAGATTTCAATTTCCTGGCAAGAATTCATTTAGAAGGGAGCTATATGCCAAACAGCAGAGTAATTCGAGAGAATGCATTAGATATAGCAGTTAATTATTTTGACTTATGGATTTATTATTACAATCAAAAGATCAATGCACGACAACCTCACACAAAAATAAGCAAAAGACATGAATAGGTCTTTCAGAAAAGAGAAAATCTAGACGGCCAATAGTGAGTTGCTCAACCTCTTTAGTAATTAGAAAAACGCAAATTCATACTACAATGAGATATCAATACAAAACCACAAAAATGGCAATACATTTTATCAATATCAAATTTTGGCAAAGATGTGGAACAATGGTAAAAATCACAGGCTACTGATGAGTGTGTAAATGGGAACCATAACCTTGGAACGCATTTTGGCATTTATCTAGTTGAGCTGCTGCTAACATATATTACACAGCCCAGTAATTCCATTCCGGATTATATAGAGATATTTTTGCACACAAACACCTGGAGAGACATATAAGTATGGTCATGGCAGCACTCTTCATGAAAGCCATGAATTGCAAGTAACCCAAATGACAATTAACAGTGGAATGAATAAATACATTGTGGTATACTCATGCAATGTATTTCACCTATAGCAATAAAACAAATGAACGACAGCTGTGTAACAAGAGTGACTCTCACAAGCATAATGTTGAATAAAAGAAGCAAGTCACAAAAGAAACAAACAGTAGAATTCTGCTTATGTAAAGTTTAAAAAATAGGCAAGATAAAACTATGTTTATTAGGGATGCATGCATTGGTACCAAGGAAATGGTTATCACCAAAGTCAGAGGAATGGTTACCTCTTTGGGGAAAAGAAGAGGCTGTGATCTCACAAGGATGCATGAAGAACTTTTGGGGTGCTGGCATGGCGTGGGCAGTAATTAACGGATGTGTATCTTTTGAATTTTTATAATTATATATATATTTTATTCACTCTCAGTTTTTTTGTGAAAAAGTAAAAATATTAATATAGTGGAATGAGCATATGATAAATTCTTATTAGATATAATTTATAAACAGAATAATTTAGCATATTTATAAACAGAATACAATAGTGTTTAATAGCTTAAATACTAAAGATTATCCATTTTTAAGAGAACTGAATTACTTCTGGTTATAAAGCTACACTAAATATAATTTCATGGTTCATAAATGTCTGGAATTCATTTCAATAAAAGGGGGCTCACATTACAAAATAGAATGCCCTCAACCCTGTACACTATTCAACAGTACTTTCTGAAAATGAAACGCATGGTTAATAATAGCACGGCTCACACCTCGAGGCGGCCTCTCACACTGTGTGCGGTGTGAGCGGTGCCCCTTGGAGTCAGCTGGAGTGCTGACAAGGTCCCTGTCATGACAGGTAAATCCTGCAAAACTGTTAATAAGAACTAAAAATTCTATGTGGCATAAACACAGACTGCACTCTGGTATTTTCAACCTTTCCAAAAAACATTTCTTACGGGGAGCAAAAGAGGAAATCTTTTTGGAAAATAATACAAGTTCAGTTTTTTTAGGATTTGGGATCCTTTGTAGCATATAGATGTCTGGCATGTTAAAGGGTGTAAAAGAGACAGGATGGGGATAACCAATAGGGTAAGAACATAATTAACTCTGAGGGGGGATGACTGGATGGAGACCATACATTTCCGATGACCATACATTTCCGCTCTTTTCCAACTCACGACGCCATGAAATAACAGAAAAGGCATTTTCTCTTTTTTAAGATAAGAAAATTAGCCAGTCTAGAGATTCAAAAAATGCCATTGATGTGCCAACATACTAGAAAAATAATGGCTGCAGACCTATGGCAAAATAACCGTAAGAAACCAAAACGCAAAAGAGAAAAAAGCCTGCTTGAGCGGCTGGAGCAGTTGGTGAGGGAGCTCAGAGTCGGTGGATCACAGAACTGGAGGCTCTTAGGCCTGGGCCACGATCAGATGATCAAAGGGAGAGAGACAATGCCACTAGGTGGTCAGTCGGCCCCTGCCCTGGACATGCTCTACCAGTTGCCACAGGCAAAGAAGGAGGGATCCAGACAGAGCAGGGCGTCAGTCAGCACCGATACCCAGAAGGGACAGATTCCCTAAACAGAAAAAGTAAAGTGGAATAGGTAGACTAACATCCTTAGTGTTAAAATTGAAAACTGTACTGTGCATGTGAAAGAGAAACAGCCAGAGACCTTGAAAAGAAGACACAGGATAAAGACAAAAATCTCAATCAATGAAATGAACACCAAAATGAATTTCCGTAAAAAGAGGATTTCATAAGAGTGATGTAAATAATTCTATCTGAGCACCCCACTCCCCATCCCCCCACCCAAAAAAAAGAGAGAGAGAAAGAAAAAGATGAAAAAGGTAAAAGAACAGTTTGGAGACTAGAGACTAGATGCAGAAGTTACGTTTATTTACCAAGAGTACTAGGAAGAGAGAAAAAAGGAGAATAAATACTAAAAGAAGTAAGAAATGAAAATTTCTCAGAGGTGAAAACTAATATTTAAATGGGCCAATAAGTGAATAAAATGAATGAAACAGACTACATCTAGAACCAATGCACTGAAACTTCTACATTCCAAGGATAAAGACAAGACTGTAAATGTTAACATGGAGGAAAAATAAACTGCTTACAAAGGAATGAGAATCAGTTTGGCATCAGACCTCTTATCAACTACAGTGGATACAGTAATAACTTCTAAGTACTGACCAAAAATTATTATTCAAATATGAAGAAAAGAAAGGCATTTTAGGACATACCAGGACCCAAGAAAATGTGGCTTCAATATTCTTTAAAGGAAGTTCTGCAACCAAATAATAAATATGATCAGGGAAGGGTTAGTACACAAGAAACAAGTGTTAAGCAGATAATTCAGGAAAATGAAGATTAAGTCTAAAGAAACTCCCCATGATAACAGCAGGAGAGGTGTGGGGAGCTGAAGAAAGTAAAACTGGGACTTCCCTGGTGGCAGAGTGGTTAAGAATCCCCCTGCCAATGCAAGCAACACGGGTTCGAGCCCTGATCCAGGAAGATTCCACATGCCATGGAGCAACTAATCCTGTGCACCACAACAACTGAGCCTGTGCTCTACAGCCTGTGAGCCACAACTACTGAAGCCCACACTCCAAAACAAGAGAAGCCACCACAACGAGAAGCCCGTGCACCACAACGAAGAGTAGCCCCTGCTTGCCGCAATTAGAGAAAGCTCGCGCACGGCAAAAAAGACCCAATGCAGCCAAAAATAAATTAATTAATTACTCAATTAAACAAAAAAACACACCTAAAACTGTACTAATGTCTTATTTAACTTTCTGGGATGAAGGGCATACAGAGAAACTCCAGAGGACTGTGCCTTCGCTGCTCCTCTCAGGAGAGGCAGAGCCCACTGCCTGACCCTTGAATGTGGGGATGGCCTCTTATGACTCAGAATGCGGCCTAAGTGATTTTGTACAACATCTGAGGCTAAACCTTAAAAAGGATTTGCAGCTTCTTTGGAACCTTGAGATCACTATGCCATGAAAGAGCTCAGGATTAAAAGATGCTATGGGAGACCTTCAAGATGGCAGAGGAGTAAGACGTGGAGATCACCTTCCGCCCCATAAATACATCAAAAGTAACATCTACATGGGGAACAACTCCTACAGAACACCTACTGTACGCTGGCAGAAGACCTGAGACTTCCCAAAAAGCAAGAAAATCCCCACGTACATCGGTAGGGCAAAAGAAAAATGAAGAAACACAGACAAAAGAATAGGGACAGGACCCACACCTCTGGGAGGGAGCTGTAAAGGAGGAAAAGTTTCCACACACTAGGAAGCCCCTTCACTGGCGGAGACAGGGGTGGGCGGGAGGGAATCTTCAGAGCCACGGAGGAGAGTGCAGCAACAGGGGTGCGGAGGGCAAAGTGGAGACATTTCTGCACAGAGGATCACCAGCCTGAGACGCTCGTCTGCTCACCTGCCGGGACGGGCAGGGGCTGGAAGCTGAGGCTCAGGCTTCGGAGGTCAGGTCCCAGGGAGAGGACTGGGGTTGGCTGCGTGAACACAGCCTGAAGGGGGATAGTGAGCCACAGCTAGCCATGTGGGAGTCCGACAAAAAGTCTGGAACTGCCAGAGAGGCAAGAGACCTTTGTTTCAGGGTGCGCGAGGAAAGGGGATTCCTTCCCAGTGTGCCCAAAGAAGTTAGAGCACCGCTTATACAAGCTCCAGAGAGGGGCGCGAGCCACGGCTATCAGCTCAGACCCCAGAGACGGGCATGAACCACTAACGCTGTGGCCACTGCCACCAAGAATCCTGCATGCAAGCGCAGGTCACTATCCATACACCCCTGGGGGCCTGTGCATCACGCCACTGCCAGGGTCCCGTGATCCAGGAACAACTTCTCCGGGAGAACACACGGCGTGCCTCAGGCTGTTGCAACGTCATGCTGGCCTCTGCTACCTAAGGCTCGCCCCTCATTCCAATTATGACTACCGTACCCTCCCTCTCCCCAGCCTGAGTGAGCAAGAGAGCCCTAATCAGCTGTTGCTTTAAGCCCCTCCTATCTGGGCAGGGAACAGACTCCTGAGGGCTGCCTACATGCAGAGGCGGGGCAAAAACCAAAGCTGAACTCTAGGAGCTGTGCGAACAAAGAAGAGAAAGGACTCCTGAGGGCTGCCTACACGCAGAGGCGGGGCTAAAACCAAAGCTGAACTCTAGGAGCTGTGCGAACAAAGAAGAGAAAGGGAAATTTCTCTGTGCAGCTTCAGGAGCAGCAGATAAAAACACCACAATCAACTTGACAAACGCTGCATCTGAAGAATACCTGAACAGACAATGAATGTTCCCCAAATTGAAGCAGTGGACTTTGGGAGCAACTGTAGACTTGGGGCTTGCTTTCTGAATCTAATTTGTTTCTGGTTTTAAGTTCATCTTAGTTTAGTATTTATTATCATTGATGGATTTGTTTGTTGCTTTGGTTGCTCTCTTCTAATTTTGTTTTTAAATATATATATATATTTTTTTTTCTCCTTTTTCTTTTTGTGAATGTGTATGTGTATGCCTCTTTGTGTAATTTTGCTGGTATAGGTTTGCTTTTACCATTTTTTTTTTCTTTCTTCCTTTTCTTCTGAGCTGGGTGGCTGGCAGGGTCTTGGTGCTCCAGCCAGGTGTCGGGCCTGAGCCGCTGACGTGGGAGGGCCAAGTCCAGGACACTGGACCACCAGAAACCTCCTAGCCCCACATAATATCAATTAGCAAGAGCTCTCGCAGAGATGTTCATCTCAACACTAAGACCCAGCTCCACCCAATGGCCAGCAAGGTCCAGAGCTGGATGCCTCATGCCAAACAACTAGCAAGACAGGAACACAACCCCACCCATTAGCAGAGAGGCTGCCTAAGTCATACTAAGTCCACAGACACTCCACAACACACCACCCGACGCAGCCCTGCCCATCAGAAGGACAAGATACAGCCCGACCCACCAGAACACAGGCACCAGTCCCCTCTACCAGGAAGCCTACACAAGCTACTGAACCAACCTCAGCCAGTGGGGGCAGAAAATAATGATACGAAACAGGAACTATCAACCTGCAGCCTGCGAAAAGAAGACCCCAAACACAGTAAGTTAAGCAAAATGAGAAGACAGAGAAACACACAGCAGATAAAGGAGCAAGGTAAAAATGCACCAGACCAAACAAATGAAGAGGAAATAGGCAGTCTACCTGAAAAAGAATTCAGAGTACTGACAGTAAAGATGATCCAAAATCTTGGAAACAGAATGGAGAAAATACAAGAAACGTTTCACAAGGACCTAGAAGAACTAAAGAGCAAACAAACAATGATGAACAACACAATAAATGAAATTAAAAATACTCTAGAAGGAATCAATAGCAAAATAACTGAGGCAGAAGAACGGATAAGTGACCTGGAAGATAAAATAATGGAAATAACTGCCACAGAACAGAATAAACAAAAAACAATGAAAAGAATTGAGGACAGTCTCAGAGACCGCGGGGACAACATTAAACGCATCAACATTCAAATTACAGGGATCCCACAAGAAGAAAAGAAAGGGTCTGAGAAAATATTTCAAGAGATTATAGTTGAAAACTTCCCTAAGATGGGAAACGAAATAGTCAATCAAGTCCAGGAAAAGCAGAGAGTCCCATACAGGATAAACCCAAGGAGAAACACATCAAGACACATATTAATCAAAAATTAAATACAAAGAAAAAATATTAAAAGCAGCAAGGGAAAAGCAACAAATACCATACAAGGGAATCCCCATAAGGGTAACACCTGATCCTTCAGCAGAAACTCTACAAGCCTGAAGGGAGTGGCGGGACATATTTAAAGTGATGAAAGGGAAAAACCTACAACCATAGAGTAATCTTGGTCACTCTATCCAGCAAGGATCTCATCCAGATTCGGTGGAGAAATTAAAACCTTTACAGACAAGCAAAAGCTAAGAGAATTCAGCACCACCAAACCAGCTTAAAAACACATGCTAAAGGAACTTCTCCAGGCAGGAAACACAAGAGAAGGAAAAGACCTAAAATAAGAAATCCAAAACAATTAAGAAAATAGTAATAGGAACATACATATTGATAATTACCTTAAATGTAAATGGATTAAGTGCTCCCACCAAAACATACAGACTGGCTGAATGGATACAAAAACAAGACCTGTATAAGATACTGTCTACAAGAGACCCACTTCAGAACTAGGGACACATACAGACTGAAAGTGAGGGAATGGAATAAAGATACTGCACACAAATGGAAAGCAAAAGAAAGCTGGAGCAGCAATTCTCATATCAGACAAAACAGACTTTAAAATAAAGACTATTACAAGAGACGAAGAAGGACACTACATAATGATCAAGGGATCAATCCAAGAAGAAGATATAACAATTGTAAATATTTATACACTCAACATAGGAGCACCTCAATACATAAGGCAAATGCTAACAGCCATAAAAGGGGAAATCGACAGTAATACATCATAGTAGGGGACTTTAACACCCCACTTTCAACAATGGACAGATCATCCAGAATGAACATAAATAAGGAAATGCAAGCTTTAAAAGACACACAGGACCAGACAGACTCTATTGATAAATATAGGACATTCCATCCAAAAACAACAGAATACACTTTCTTCTCAAGTGCTCATTGAACATTCTCCAGGAGAGATCATATCTTGGGTCACAAATCAAGCCTCGGTAAACTTAAGAAAATTGATATTGAATCAAGTATCTTTTCTGACCACAGCGCTATAAGACTCCATATCAACTACAGGAAAAAAACTGTAAAAAATACAAACATATGGAAGCTAAACAATATGCTACTAAATAACCAAGAGATCACTGAAGAAATCAAAGACGAAATAAAAAAATACCTGGAAACAAATGACAATGAAAACACGAAGACCCAAAACCTATGGGATGCAGCAAAAGCAGTTCTAAGAGGGAAGTTTATAGCAATACAATCCTACCTCAAGATAAATCTCAAATAAACAACTTAACCTTACACCTAAAGCAATTAGGGAAAGAAGAACAAAAAAACCCTAAAGTTAGCAGAAGGAAAGAAATCATAAAGATCAGATCAGAAATGAATGAAAAAGAAATCAAGGAAACGATAGCAAAGATCAATAAAACTAAAAGCTGGTTCTTTGAGAAGATAAACAAAATTGATAAACCATTAGCCAGACACATCAAGAAAAAAAGGAAGGAGACTCAAATCAATAGAATTGGAAATGAAACAGAAGTAATAACTGACACTGCAAAAATACAAAGCATCATGAGAGATTACTACAAGCAACAAAATGCCAATAAAGTGGACAACCTGGAAGAAATGGACAAATTCTTAGAAGAGCACAACCTTCTGAGACTGAACTAGGAAGAAATAGAAAATATAAACAGACCAATCACAAGCACTGAAATTGAAAATGTGATTAAAAATCTTCCAACAAACAAAAGTCCAGGACCAGATGGCTTCATAGGTGAATTCTATCAAAGAGCTAACACCTATCTTCTCGAACTCTTCCAAAATATAGCAGAGGGAAGAACACTCCGAAAATCATTCTACGAGGCCACCGTCACCCTGATACCAAAACCAGACAAAGATGTCACAAAAAAAGAAAACTACAGACCAATATCACTGATGAACATAGATGCAAAAGTCCTCAACAACATACTATCACAGATTGCAACCACACATTAAAAGGATCATACACCATGGTCAAGTGGGGTTTAACCCAGGAATGCAAGGATTATTCAATATATACAACTCAATCAATATGATACACCATATTAACAAACTGAAGGATAAAAACCATATGATTGTCTCAACAGATGCAGAAAAAGCTTTTGATAATATTCAACACCCATTTATGATAAAAACCCTACAGAAAGTAGGCATAGAGGGAACTTACCTCAACATAGTAAAGGTCATATATGACAAACTCACAGTCAACATCATTCTCAATGGTGAAAAACGGAAACCATTTCCTCTAAAATCAGGAACAAGACAAGTTTGCCAACTCTCACCGCTCTTATTCAACATAATTTTGGAAGTTTTAGCCACAGCAATCAGAGGACAGAATGAAATAAAAGGAATCCAAATCGGAAAAGAAGTAAAACTGTCACTGTTTGCAGATGACCTGATAATATACAGAGAGAATCCTAAAGATGTTACCAAAAAACTACTAGAGCTAAGCAATGAATGTGGTAAACTTGCAGGATACAAAATTAATGCACAGAAATCTCTTGCATTCCTATACGCTAACAATGAAAGATCAGAAAGAGAAATTAAGGAAACAATCCCATTCACCTTTGCAACAAAAAGAATAGAATACCTAGGAATAAACCTACCAAAGAAGGTAAAAGACCTGTACTCAGAAAACTATAAGACACTGATGAAAGAAATCAAATATGACACAAACAGATGGAGAGATATACCATGTTCTTGGATTGGAAGAATCAATATTGTTAAAATGACTATACTACCCAAAGCAATCTACAGATTCAGTGCAATCCCTATCAAACTACCAATGGCATTTTTCACAGAACTGGAACAAAAAATTTTACAATTTGTATGGAAACACAAAAGACCCCAATAGCCAAAGCAATCTTGAGAAGCAAAAGCAGAGCTGGAAGAATCAGACTCCCTGACTTTAGACTATACTAGAAAGCTACAGTAATCAAGACAGTACGGTACTGGCACAAAAACAGAAATACAGATCAATAGAACAGGATAGAGTGCCCAGAGATAAACCCAAGCACATATGGTCACCTTATCTTTGAAAAAGGATGTCAGAATATACAATGGAGAAAAGACAGCCTGTTCAATAAGTGGTGTCGGGAAAACTGGACAGCTACACGTAAAAGGATGAAATTAGAACACTTCCTAACACCATACACAAAAATAAACTCAAAATGGATTAAAGACCTAAATGTAAGCCCAGATACTATAAAACTCTTAGAGGAAAACATAGGCAGAACACTCTATGGCGTAAATCACAGCAAAATCCTTTTTTTTTTTAAATTTGCGGTACGCGTGCCTCTCACTGTTGTGGCCTCTCCCGTTGCGGAGCACAGGTTCCGGACACGCAGGCTCAGTGGCCATGGCTCACGGGCCCAGCTGCTCCGCGGCATATGGGATCTTCCTGGACCAGGGCACGAACCCGTGTCCCCTGCATTGGCAGGCGGACTCTCAACCACTGCGCCACCAGGGAAGCCCGGAAAATCCTTTTTGACCCACCTCTTAGAGAGACGGAAATAAAAACAAAAATAAACAAATGGGACCTAATGAAATTTAAAAGCTTTGGCACAGCAAAGGAAACCATAAACCAGACGAAAAGACAACCCTCAGAATGGCAGAAGATATTTGTAAATGAAGCAACTGAGAAAGGATTAATCTCAAAAATATACAAGCAGCTCATGCAGCTCAATATCAAAAAAACAAACAACCCAATCAAAAACTGGGCCAAAGTCCTAAATAGACACTTCTCCAAAGAAGACAGACTGGTTGCCAACAGACACATGAAAGGATGCTCAACATCACTAATTATTAGAGAAATGAAAATCAAAACTACAATGAGGTATCACCTCACACTGGTCAGAATGGCCATCATCAAAAAATCTACAAACAATAAATGCTGGAGAGGGTGTGGAAAAAAGGGAACCCTCTTGCACTGTTGGTGGGAATGTAAATTGGTACAGCCACTATGGAGAACAGTATGGAGGTTCCCTAAAAAACTAAAAATAGAACTAACATACCACCCAGCAACCCCACTACTGGGCATATACCCTGAGAATACCGTAATTCAGAACGAGACATGTACCACAATGTTCACTGCAGCACTATTTACAATAGCCAGGACACAGAAACAACCTAAGTGTCCATCGAGAGATGAATGGATAAAGAAGATGTGGCACATATATACAATGGAATACTACTTGGCATAAGAGGAAATGAAATTGATTTATTTGTAGTGAGATGGATGGACCTAGAGTCTGTCATACAGAGTCATGTAAGTCAGAAAGAGAAAAACAAATACCGTATGGTAACACATATATATGGAATCTAAAAAAAGAAAAAAAATGGTCCCAATGAACCTAGGGGAAGGACAGGAATAAAGACACAGACGTAGAGAATGGACTTGAGGACCCGGGGAGGGGGAAGTGTTAGCTGGGACGAAGGTAGAGTAGCACTGACATATATACACTACAAAATGTAAAATAGATAGCTAGTGGGAAGCAGCTGCATAGCACAGGGAGATCAGCTCGGTGCTTTGTGACCACCTAGAGGGGTGGGGTAGGGAGGGTGGAAGGGAGATGCAAGAGGGAGGGGATATGGGGATATATGTATATATATAGCTGATTCACTTTGTTATACAGCAGACACTATCACAACATTGTAAAGCAATTATACTCCAATAAAGATGTTAAAACGAAACAAAAAAGAGATGCTACGGAGACACAGACCCAGCGATCCCAGCCATACCAGCTAAGACCTTGGAATATGTAAGACAGGCCATGTTAGAAAGTCCTGCCCTGACCAAGTCACCAGCTGTCTGTAGCCACCTGAGTGAACCCAGGCAAGATCAGCAGAACCTCCTAAGTAACCTAGAATTGTGAGAAATTTAAAAATCGTTGTTTGAGTCACTGAGATTTCGGATGACTTGTTATATGATGAATAAGTAAAACTAACTGATACAACCATGAAGACAAAAAATGAGGATAAAGGGAAAAAAGTTAACTTACATTATTTTTAAATGGTATAAGATTAAAAAATTAAACTTTACATGCTGAATTAACTTCTAAAGATACAGTTATTTGCTCTAGGTTCAACAGATTTCTCAAAAACTTCCCTAGACTCTTGTTTTATATCATATGCAATTAAGGCTATGGCAAGCCATATCAAATCTCAAGCTGTTTAAATAAAGGATTTATTTTATTTATTTATTTATTTATTTATTTATTTATTTATTTCTCGGTACGCGGGCCTCTCACTGTTGTGGCCTCTCCCGTTGCGGAGCACAGCTCCGGACGTGCAGGCTCAGCGGCCATGGCTCATGGGCTCAGCCGCTCCGCGGCATGTGGGATCCTCCCGGACTGGGGCATGAACCCGTGTCCCCTGCATCGGCAGGCGGACTCTCAACCACTGTGCCACCAGGGAAGCCCAATAAAAGATTTATTTTTATTTTTATCATTAGTTTTTCATATCAAATGCTAGTGGTAAAGATTAAAGTCTACTAAAACCACTAGCACAGCACATATGGGGATTTAGAAAAATGGTAATTTATAAATCAATTACTAGAGGCAATAAAAACAAAGTAAATGTTTAATTAAGGACTTGGGCATTTAATAACATTTATAAAGTCTTTTTAAAAAAACGTATACAGTCTAGTAACAACCTGATATCTTATGCAGAGTCTGCCTATTTAGTTCATGATAAGTGATTTTTCTTTTTACATGGACTAGTTAAATGATTTCTCAGTGTCTTGGGATTTACACTAGGCTCTCTAGCTGAAAATAACCCACAAGTTCTGTATCAGATGTCTCAGAAGCATTGCATTAGACTTCTATTTAAATTACAAATTCATTTGTAATTTGAAAGATTCAATTTAAAATTCTCAAAATATGCTCCATGGACTACTTCTAATATGTCAAAAACAATGTTTCTATGGTTAGTAAGTGTGGGAGATGCTACAGAGCATCATGGTTCCTCTTGAAGATTCCAAAAAACCTTTGTTATTTAATGTGAGACCTGTAGGGCAGCTACACTGGCAGCACTTTAGAGCTTTAACAAATGCAGAATTTCAGGCCCTACCCAACACCTACTGAAACAATCTTCATGTGAATAAGATCACCAGTGTTTTGTATACACCTTCAAGGTTGAGAAGCAGTGGTGCAGAGCATTTAAAGACTGAGAAATCTTAAAAGTAGATGAACCTGTTTAATCTCATCTAACTCAGTATCTCACACTTATCTGACCCTCAGTCATTTTGAGGTCACCTATTAACATTCTGAGGAACATGCTTTGGGAAATCCCACAATATAATAATAATTATTACTAATGAGTATATAAAGTTAGGGTACTGTCCCACCCTTCACAATTAAAATTTGGCTCTCTCAGCTTTTCCAGTCATGTCAGTCCATTAAAAGAAAAACATTAATTAAGTACTTTTAAGAAAATGGTACAGAAAATTTTAAGTTCTCTTCAGTAAAGATTCCTGCCAACAAAATTAAGCACGGAATTGTGTTTTGGCTGTAAGTTGGGTACCAATTTCTTGGAAAACTTCATTTCTAAATGAAGGAATAAATGGTTTTCCAGAAAAAGCACCCAGTCTGCTCCAGGCCAGGTGCGAGTTTTAATTCCATTTTTCACACTTGTCTTGTGAACAGTCATGTGGAAATAGACATGGTGTACGGCACATACTGGTATTTTGGTTGGGAAGATCAACTCCCCATTTGGGATATATAACAATTAGCCTAAAACATGTCCAGTTTAAGACAGATGTTAGTCTAGAAGGCACTTTACTGAAAGCACAGGTGAAAAAGGAAAGCTGACAGTTGTGAACTGGAGTATCATCAAAAACATTGATCTTATACATGCTTAAAGTAGCTTTTAATAATACCGATTTAAGCAATAGTGCATGTAATGATTCCAATTTTGTAAGTAGCTCTTTAGAGTAAAAGGGAAAATTTTAGATTTAAAAAGGCATCAAAACTGGAAGTATGGTAGATAAACAACTGTAACAACAATCCTTTCTTTCTGTCCCTGTTTTCAGCAAGTTAAAATTAGAGAAATGATGGTTAACTTTCAGTCTCCTTTAATCAGTTTAAATTCTGTACGCTTAATACTATATTTTGTTTTCAAGAAGACAGACACATTTTCACACTTAACATCTCCAAACAGCTATGTGAAGAAAGCACAAGAAAAAGCTACAAAGCTTCTGGCATTTTGTTGATCACAGATGGAGCATATGCAATGGACGATACTGAATTTCCTCTCCACTGTTCCGTATCCCCTAACCATACACACTAGATTCAGGGAGAGCAGGGACTGTTTTCATCTGAATCACCACTGTATTCTCAGCACCAATACAAGTGCCTGAAACATAGTACATGTTCAATAGCGTTTGTTCAGTGGAAGAATGAAACAAACTGAAGGAAAGAACAACAATACACCTGCACTTCTATCAAAAAAGCATCTATAATAGGTGCCAGGCGGTGTTAGGTTTCAGAACCATCGAGATGCTGAAGGAGCTCATGGTCTAACAGGAAAGAAAGGAATAAAAATAGTGTGATAAATGCAACAGTAAAGATCATAAAACATGCCATAGGAAGAGGGACATCAGGCAAGATGAGAGTTACTACAAAGACAGAGGTATAAAACATCGCAATGTGTTGTGTTCAGAGAATGCCAACAGTCTAAAATTAGGGTGGCGAGGAGGAGGAGAGAGAAAACTCTGGAGATGAGGAGATGAAGGAACTATGAAGGCAGGGAAAGCATAGCTCGTCTACCAGGTCTTTAAAATTGCCTAAGATGATGGTGAAAGTTGAGGCAAAGAGTCCAACTGAATCAGATACCAGCGCCCCAGTGAAGGCAGTAACGTGACCCGGAGTTAGATGACACGGCTAAGGAAGAGTAGGAGAGGGTAAAAGCTAGACGGTGTCAGCTTAGAGCAGCGGGAAAACATCTGGAAAGCCCAGTGAGCAGCCAGAAAGCAAATGTGGGGAAAAGGGCAACAACATTTAAGAAGACTTCAAAAAGAACACACCATGCAAAACCTGTAACAGGAAACAATTATTCTTCTGTCCCCCATGTGCCAAGTTCCTGGGGATACAAGGATGAATATAATCCTGGGAAACCCATCCTTCATTGTTGAGTGGTCTGTTTAGAGAAATGACAAGAAGTCCCCAAGCATCACCACCCTCTTTGCTTCCATATCCTCACAGGGAGCATCCAATATAATAGGGAGAGAGAAAGGAAAGAGGGCTGCTCCCAGGAGACAAAATTTAATAAAATAAGGATAAGACTGGCTGTGAGGGGAAATAAACTAAGAACCAGTAAATGCATTCCCCTTAAGAACTTTATAAAAACTATAATCAGTAAAAGACTACAACATCCAGACCAGAATCAAAATGTGACTTATGCTCCGTTACATGTAATTACCATCAGAATCAGAGAAGGGGATAGTTGTGAGTGTGAAGCACCGAAGAGGAAAAACTAGATTTGGGCCCTGTCTGGAGAAGTCAAATAAGAGATTTCTAGAAAGATCTTCTCTATAAGATCTTTCACTATAAGGGACAGAGACGGTCCTCAAATGAAATCTCTCTTGAAACTCTCCTCACCTTTGACAGGACTCTAGGTTCACCACTGCAACAGTTACCCAGATGCCAGAAGGGAGAGGCCTGCTCAGCAACCACGCACATTTTGGCAGTTATGAATTCATAAATTAATAAATGAGTGGTCTGGTTTATAGATTAGTCCTGGTTCCTAGAAGTGCAGAACTGAGGACAGGCTCAGGTCAGGACTGTGGGGACTTCAAAGCTTAGGATGGTGTTTGGGGAGGCCTGGCCTCTACCCCTAGTTGTTCTCCCCAGAAAACAATCTAGCTGAGGAGTGGCTCACTCCAATTCAGAAATGTAAGAAAGGGTTGACACAAAACCCACACAAATGAAAAGGTCAGTCACCATGAGGAACATATGTCCATTAGTCACTCTAGAACAGGATGAAAACAGCTACATGCTCACAGAGCTGCCTGTGAAGGTTTTACATGCCCTGTGCACAATCTCTACCACTGCCATGCATCCGCTGTGCTCCTGCACTGAGTGGCCACCATATGCATGGCAATGAAAGTCAACTCTTTCAACACTCACTGGTTTAAATCAACTTCTGCAGAACCATGCCTTAATTCTGGGTTATCATTTATCTTTAAAATCTGTTTTAAATTTTGCTTTCAAAAACCAGTGCATTTACAGGGAACTGTATTCAATATCCTGTGATAAATCATAATGGAAAAGAATATAAAAAAGAATGTCTATATGTGTATAACTGAGTCACTTTGCTGCACAGCAGGGATCGGCACTACACTGTAAATCAACTGTACTTCAATTAAAAAAAAAAACAAACAACAGTGCATTTAATCATCTGAAGTGCAAAAAATTTCAAAACCAAGAACCAGGAAAGCATGGTTCTGTGTTCCACATGTGACATCCAGAAAGCACCTAGGCGATTTTATTTTGTACATTTTAAAATAAAAGCCTGTCCTTGTTAAAATTCACAGTATTTGTGTATTCCTAGTCTGGTCACCCGGGAGCACAAATGCCTACGAATGAATATATAATAATACAGAACTGTCTTCAAATTTGCAACAAGCAACCAGAAAAACTTTAAATGTTTAAAATGTTATAACATTAAAAAAAATTAAGATACAATTCATACCATACCATTTCTACTGGCTTTACTACTGCCCATTTTTATGACTAAATATGCTTTAGTCAGGATTTTTTATTAAACACCCAATGGGACGGATTCAGAGTGGGTATCTATTGTGACTAGCTTGTGTTTACATATGCTCTTATTTCACGTGTAAAATTTAAATGGCATGTCATAGAAGGAAGGTAAATAAATGTTTTCTTTATGAAAGCTTGAACAAAAAACAAATTGGAAAACAGAAGATGTTTCACTCTGAAAATGTCTTCCTAACTGGTCTCAGTGTGTCTGTCTGTCTGCGTCTCTCTCTCAAATAAAATTCGTTACCGCTTTCCAGAAGGAAATTCAGTCTGGTAATACAGTTAACCAAGCAAATGTTATTCATCAGATAAATAACACATTAAATTTTTCTAAGTTTCAGCAAATCCTCCTCCTCCAAAAGGTAGAACGTTTGTTTGTTTCGAAGTACCAATAAGTTTCAGCATTCAAATAAAACTCATTATGTGTCAAATTAACCAAAAACCACACTTTTGATCAACGTAATACAATACATATGGAAAATAAAAACTGTCGACCTCAAGGATTTGAGAAAAGGTTCTGTGAAGACTGGTATCACAGTAGAGGACTCTAATCTGGGCTTTATTCTTTTTTTTTTTTTTTTTTTGCGGTACGCGGGCCTCTCACTGTTGTGGCCTCTCCCGTTGCGGAGCACAGGCTCCGGACGCGCAGGCTCAGCGGCCATGGCTCACGGGCCCAGCCGCTCCGCAGCATGTGGGATCTTCCCGGACCGGGGCACGAACCCGTGTCCCCTGCATCGGCAGGCGGACTCTCAACCACTGCGCCACCAGGGAAGCCCTAACCTGGGCTTTATACACATTTGTGTGTTCCCTCTCGCCTGCATTCTTCTCCTCCCGCAACTCACTCGGGCTCACAGAGGTCATCCCTGACCACTGTGGTCTTCTGGAACAAGAAGAGTTGAGCAGGCCTTTGAAGGATTAAGAATGGCGGACGGCGTGGGTAGGTATAGCAGTGCAGATCACCACAGAAATCAGAGGCAAAAGTGAGGTGGAAATGTGGAAGGAGCCCCACTAATTCTGCTTGTTCCCAAACTGTGGGCATCCTTGCAAGCAAGCAGTGGCTCCCTCAGCGTAGCCTCTCATTATGGTGCGATTTCCAGGCCTGTGATCTGCTGCCTGAGGCTGGGTGAGTAGAGCTAGCCCCTCCTCCCCGCCCCAGAGCTCCAGCCCTGGGCTTTCTGCTGCTTCCCAAGCGTAGCCACTCCACCTCCAGTCATTTCAAACTCCACAAGCAAGCGTAAAACCAAGCTCACTGCCTTCTGCTTCACCAAACTGTTTCTTCCTTCTGCACACACAGACTGTGTATGTGCCTCTCCTTATGAAGGCATTTCTCAGTGTGCTCTGGAAATGCCTTTTTTTTTTTTAATGACTCACCCCTCTAGTCTAACTAATCTAGTTAAAGTCTTAACACCACCAGCACACAATGCTCATTTTCACCCACTTGTATCTGCTCTATAAATGTTCCCTCACCTATTTAGACTTAAGTTTATTGAAACCAGGACCCTTGTCTTAGATGTGTCTGTCTTTTCTTTGGTGTCTCGCACATGTGCCGGGGCATTTCATACGATGCCTGCTAACAGAACAGGTTTTACTATGTGAGGAGTTGAAAACAGAAACTGGCACTCTACTGCTGTACTTGCTGAAAAATGTTTAATATATTAGATGGCTCATATTCAAAGAACCACTGAATAAACTGCTTCCCTAAAAAAGTCTTTTGTTCAGTAGTTGGCACTAAAAATGTCAGAGTCAGACTTCATTTTCAATCTTCCTACTTAGGTAACTGGTTTCTTTTTAGGTGTGGGTTTGACTTTCTTGAGGGAAGAACTTAGGAAAATAGCTGTGAGTCAAGGAAGCTACATTCCACTAGCAGAAGATAACACAACCTATGTCACAATGCGGTCACACTAGTATTTCTCAGTTCTCAGTTGCAGATCTAGTAAATAAAGTGTATTTTTAATGAGACCCTATAAATCAGAGCTATGATTCCTGCAATAATCTAGAAAGCTGTTATCAAAGTCTTGATTATGTTTCAATATACTGAAACGTCACCTGTTCCAATTAAATGGGCAGGAAAATAAAGGGACTGAATCATTCCATACTTTAAAGACATGTTTTTTACTGCTGCTAATAAAAATATAGATATCTGTGCTGTGATTTAATGAACAGATCAAAAGCAGCATTTCGTGATTCTAAACCAGTGTGGTAAAATACCTCAAAGATTAACTATGTTCATATACATCTCAAACATGTTTTACTTTTCTTTTTTTGCTTAATACTTCATTATTCAGAGTACAAAGATAATTTTATCAAAATGAATTTATTACAAATTCATAATCTATCAGAATCTAAATTACAAATTCATAATCTATCAGAATCTAAATTAGTGTGACACACCAGATCTTAAAAAATAAGTACGAATTTTGAGTTTAAAATATTGTGCCCTAGATGCATTTTCGTATCATTTTAATTTGGTGGGGGAGACTTGCCTTTATTAATCTGAAGATCATAAACTATGATTCGAAGTTCACTGATAGGTTGACAGGGAAATGCTCATATGTCTCTTATATACTGCAGAAAACCTACCTAATGCCCTCTGAAAGGTGGAACATTCACCAATAAAGTATCGCATTACAGAGTATAAATAAGTGATGATTAATAAATATTTAGAACTCTGGCAGTGCAAAGAAAGAGAACACATGTCAGATGACTTTCCAAAGCCACCCCCAGAATCTCTCTACAATTAAGGTAACAGTGTGAATATAAAATTTTGATGCCCAATCAGCCTACTGGGATTATAAAGACTGTGTCAAAAGTACCATCTGTCCACATGGAAGTATGTACCCTCACAACTCATAAGAAGTACAGTAACATATCTAATTTTGAACATCAGATGCACCATGATAAATAAGACACTTAATTTAAAATGTCTGGTGAAGATGGAGCAAACTGGCACTTTGATGGGATAGAAAAAGATACCGAAATGGCAATCTGCTCATTTTACAGTTCCACAATTCTCTCCTCTTTCTGAGTCACTACACTCCTACTCTGAGAGCAGCTGGATCTCTCAGTATCAATTCCCTACCTATATGTCACTTATAAACTACTACAAAACACATGGAAGAACTGTCAGTGGGAATGAAGAATTGCCTAGGACACAAAGCGGTTCCTAACTTTCCCTCACTGGCATCTTCCTTTCTATCTTCAATGTCTTATACAGAATGCCTAAAGGATAAAATGTTCTCTGAGTGGGGAAAATTGGATGCACAAAGGAGAAAGGCAACAGCCACCCTGTGGTGGAACCACAATGAGCAGAGATGGAGGAAGTCTACTCCTGGGGATGGATCCAGGAATATTTCAATTGTGGACCAACGCTCACCCTGGAGGGCACTGGGTTCACATTACTCACATTCAACTGGCAACAAAGGTTTCAAGAGCTCTTCCTGGTAGCAGTCTACATTCACAACATTCTATGGACCCCACGGCCCCAAACATCACTTTCTTATCAATTGCTTAACAGAATGTATTTTCTCTCCTCTTTTGCTATCTGTGAGAGAGACAAAGAAGTTTGAGCAAGCCTTCAATGTTAACTTCAATAATCTCATGATCCAAAAGAATCGAAAAATACTAAACTAACCAAGAAGCCAAGTCTGTTCCCATTTCAAGACGTGCAATTCATTCCCCTAAGAAAGTAAAGTTTTCAAATGGAGCCAGTTCAGCAAGGGACAGAGCTGGGGAAATGTCGATGAAACACATCTGAGAGTTAGTTGGGAGTCTCATGTTGCCATAACCGAGTCCTGGTTTCACAGTACGCTGTTGATCTTCACCACTGTGTTACCTAAACCAGCTGGCTTTCAATTTACTTTCGACTCACAGCTGCCATGAGCAGCTCCTGAAATTACATCACAACAAAGCCACTCCATTAACAGCATAAACTCATTCTCATACATCACAGTGGTCAGTCACACAGAAACACTGAGAAACACACAGGTCTCTCTCTAGACTTGAATTCATGTATTCTGATTCAGCATGTGATATCAATCATTTATGGATCAATACATCTGCACCACTGCAAAACATATGTATCATGATAAATGTACAGAATATGAAAACACCCAAGTGATGGGCATGCCACCTTGGCCTTTAAAGCAAAAGAAAGAACAAAATAGTCTATGTCTGGACGGAACAGGCTTTAGGTTGACCAGAGGAATCCCTCGGCTGTTTCCCACCCGACTTTCTATAATTCCTCACTGTTATTCATGAGAAAGTAGTGGCAGCACCCCACAAGACTATGTCCTCTAAAAGTGAGTGCAGTAATGAAGAATGACCATAAACTAAACATGGTACTTTTGGAAAACACTTAGCAGTTCTCTTATCAACCTAATCACGTCTGATTTTTCTTCCCTAGTCAAAAATAAAATATTTTAACTAGCAGTTGGCTGCTCCATCCCTTCTGAAAGTATACAAGGTGAGGAACTTCCTTGGTGGTCCAGTGGCTAAGACTCCACGCTCCCAAAGCAGGGGGCCCAGCTTCAAACCCTGGTCAGGGAACTAGATCCCATATGCTGCAACTAAGAGTCCACATGCCGCAACTAAAGATCCCACATGCTGGAACTAACATCCGGCGCAGCCAAACAGATAAATAAATATTTTTAAAAAAATAAAATAAAAGTACACAAGATGAAATTACATCTATAGGAGCTTCTTGGCAACATTTCATATATGCATTTTAGTCAGAGAGCATAGGGAAAAGTTCCACTCTAACCCTTTCCTATTCTCTTCAGAGTTTTGGAATATTTAATTCATAAAGTTTTACTAAAAGGTTAAAAACAGACATAAGTATAAATTTTGTAGAGATAATTTTGTCAATTCTTGATCAGATTTCAAAAATAATCACAAAACAAGGAGTATTAAACATAGTAAAAACTCTTATCCCTAAGGATGCTCTTGTACCAAATACATGATTAGTCAAGAAGCACTTCTGTCAGAAACATCTGAGGTCACCAACACAAATCTAAACATTTCTGTGGCTAAATTACATGGAAGCAACATATACTTGAGGACTAATAAAAATAGTAGCTCTGGATACGGGAAGGACCTTGACGCTCATCTAGTTGAGTGGTTTTCCAAATTCCTATTCTTTTAACTTTTTTTCCTAAATAAACTCGGGAGTAATACCAATACTTAAGAAAGAAAGAAAAAAAGAAAAGTAGAAGCTACTCCTCCGGGACCTTCTTCTCCTCCTGGAAGGAGAAGGGAAGCTCCCTGAGGAAGGTCATTTAACATCAAGGCTCACGCTTCAGAGAGATGCCTGGAGGCTCAGAGCAGGGACACACTTGCCCAGTCTTGCTAATGGGTTTGCTGGTTCTCAAGGCAGGTTCTTTCAACTGTTGCGAGCAACTAAAGCAATACAGTCCTAGATGAAACGTGAGTTTCATCCAACGCCAAAGTACTGCACAATCTTTTTAAAATTCAAATTTCACAGTACAGCTTTGAGGGAAAAAGTTCAGATGTACTATTTTCCAAATGTTTTAATGTTTCAGAATGAAGACCGCTCAAACTTGCAGCTGAAGGACGTGCCCTCTGAGTATTGCAGAGATCTTCAGCACCAGAGCCGAGGCTGGCAGAGGTGGGCCACAGCCCACTTCAGGGCCCCTTGCCTTGCACCTGCACTTCAGGGACCATGGTACCCTGCCCCTTCCTCTAAGTGCCCCTGTACCTGGTGGTCCAGGCCCTGGCATGCCCCCGTTCCAACTCTTGGTCCCTTATCTCATACTGCTGAGTAACTTCATCTGTGACCTTTTTTTTTTTTTTAATGATCCACATATTTTTCTGTTGTACAGTATGTATTTTTTAAAATTTTATTTATTTATTTTTGGCTGCGTTGGGTCTTTGTTGCTGTGCGCGGGCTTTCTCTATTTGTGGTGAGGGGGGCTACTCTTCGTTACGGTGCACAGGCTTCTCACTGTGGTGGCTTGTCTTGTTGCGGAGCCCAGGCTCTGGGCGCGCGCGGGCTCAGTAGTTGTGGTGCACGGGATTAGTTGCTCCGCGCCATGTGGGATCTTCCCGGACCAGGGCTCGAACCTGTGTCCCCTGCATTGGCAGGCGGATTCTTAACCACTGCGCCACCAGGGAAGTCCCCATCTGCGACCTTCTTGACCTTGAGCCTGACCTTACCACCCCCCTCCCAGTCATCCCATGGCCCTCTCTCCTTTCCTCACCCACCCTGCTATTTTTCATCGTAACACTCAACACCATCTGATCTCATCCCCCTTCGTCTCAAATATAAGCTGCATTAGTAGAAACTTTGTTCACTAGTTTATCGAAAGCAGCAGCAGGCAGCAGGAAGAACCTCGGCCTCAGTGAAGCTCTGCTCGTATGACTAGGACTCAGTTTCCTGATTCCTGATTCCTCCTAAGCTCCAGGAGTTCCTAAGGTGTTTGGTTTTCCAAACAAGATCTATCTGGGAGGAAGGGGGCTGGGGGAGGTAAAATCTTAAGGCTTTGGTGACCCCTTCTAGGCTGACCACTAAAAATAGGATCTGGAGCCCTGAGTTCAGTTTCAATTTTCATGTTTCCAGGCCATCAACAGGGTGTCCTTCCAGACACTCAAAAACTCTGCATGCCCACAGCTGAGTCCATCATTTTCCCAAACCTGTAGAGTTTATGGAGTACCTTTCTTATCAGGATCATAACAGTTATCTAATTCACTCTTACGATATCCTCATGAAGCAAGCAGAAGCAGTAGAGAAATGTTTTATAAGTTACAGTCCGTGAAATGACGGCATCAGAACCAGGACAGGAATGGAAATTTCTCTTACTTTGCACCTGAAAACACTATTAAGCTCTTCTGTACATTTTCTCGTATGGAAGAAGCACTTTGGCCAACACTGATATAAGCAGGTAGTTTAGCAATCTACAGTGACTCCATCTGTCATAATTAACAGGAGAGCCATCAAAAACAAAGCTAAAACATCACTGAAATTGCACTGAAGTGACTGGAAAATGTTAACATTACATAGATATTCCATGGAATTCAACATTTTAGGAACTATAACAATAAACCTGGTTTGAATGTAATGACATAGGATTGGAAATTCCCATGAATTTGGAAGAAGCGTATAAAAATAATATCTAACTTGCTATATACTTACATTCCAGATTAGCTAATGAAGTTTTTTGAAAATATATAATTAGAAAATCGAAGGTCCAGCTTGAATAGTGAACCCAAACCATCCCCAAAGGAACTTTTTAAAAAAGTTAATACTACCTATTCCAGTAATTATTACTAACAAATAAGAGAAAAGTGAAGGCTTAATTTTTTTTTTTTTTTTTTTTTTTTTTGCTGTACGCGGGCCTCTCGCTGCCGTGGCCTCTCCCGTTGCGGAGCGCAGGCTCCGCAGCATGTGGGATCTTCCCGGACCGGGGCACGAACCCGTGTCCCCTGCATCGGCAGGCGGACCCCAAACCACTGCGCCACCAGGGAAGCCCGTGAAGGCTTAATTTTATGTTTAACTTGCTTCCCGCTTTTGATAGTAGAAGGGCTAAATTATCAGTGAGATAACCATCCCTCAGGAACACAAGTATGAGAAGCAAAGGTGGTAAAAACGGCAAAGTTGATAAAACAGATAACTCTCAGATAGTCGAAGTTGGATCAGCTGTTTTCAAGGAGTAACTCCATGATGCCGGGGGAAGATGAACTGCTATACATTCATCTGCTCATTTTGTCATTTACTGGATGTCCCCTTTATAGAAACCTGGCACTGGGCATATGCTTTATAGAAACTTATTTATATTGAGTTCCTAGTACTGATACGAAGTTAATAGTACAGAAGTCATTGCAATGCTCCATTCACCATCTCTCAAATTATTAATGAAAACTAGCAAATGCATATTTGATCATTTCCCAAGAAATACCAGTCACACTGTCAGCACTATATACATTTAAATTAAAATAAGTAAAATGCAATATCCTGAGAACCACAAGAAAGGGAATATGGCTAAAAAGCATCTTACATATAACTTTGGGAACCATAAAAACTCTGGCAAACCGTTCTTATCTTTCCTTTGTTCTCTTGTACCTCAAACTCATATTTGAAAATCACAACAGATCACTACTTACTAGACTTCCTAAGCAGTAGTGCTGAAAGCATGGTGCACCAGAACCAGCAACATCCCATACCTGGTGAATCAGACTCTGGGAGTAAAAGGCACAGAACTCTGTTTTTAACAAGCCCTCTGGGTGGTCCCAATACACACTAAAGGCTGAGAACCCCCAAAACAACAAATCAGAGGTGACAGAATGAAGGAGAGTGCGTTCATAATTGCGTACACAAAGATGAAGATACAGTTTGGGTTTATACTTAGAGAAAAGTTTATAGTAAAAATGTTAAAGATCATAATTTCTTCTTAACTATAGGAATAATGCTGTACTTTTAGCATGTCGAAAAACTCAAAAATATTTCATTTACTGGGCTTGGAATTAAAAATAGTTCTAAGTAAATGAATGGTTATCAACTTTGTCCAGCTGTTAAAATTTCTGATTAAAATAAAATAGGAGCTGTTTAAAATATTTGGAATGTTCACAATTTCAACATAAAATTTCAATGAGATATGTAAGATCTTAATTTTCCAAGGCATAATTTTTAAAATTACAAGTATATCCCCACTAAGAAAATACGATTTGATAAAATATTAATTTTTATATGAGACTATAGTTCCACTTTACAAAAATATTCTTTCCTTTATAAAATTACTTAATGGGATTTTGTTTTAATGGCAAGTTCCGTTAGTCAGCCATTGAAATATCTGTTTATAAGTTATCACAATCTTTTTGAATTCTTGGAGAAGGAGGAAATTAGAGGTAAAAGGAGAATCAAGAGAATCTAGGCCAAAGTGTTAGTCAGCTACCGATTAAACTAAATATGAAACAAATTAAAGATAAAGCATCCCTGAAATTCCCGTTGACATATCTTCTACATGAGTAGACACGCATCTAAGAAATATCAGAAGCACAGCAAGTACAGCTAACAACTTGGATATTGCTTGTATCATCTGACAAACGTTGCTTCCAGGAGCTCTTCCAATTCCTTCGCGTGTGCTATGGCTCAAAGTTTTAATTAGGCTGAAGAATTCCTACGAGGGGAGGTTCTAACTGGACTTAAGCAAAACAGATGTGGACGGCAATGCTAAGAGAGGTATAAGATAGGCCCCAAGCCTTTAGCACTTCTTACCAAGAATTCACATAGCATTCTTAAATGTACAAATGTAAGACCACAGAGCAGAAAGCCTCAAGGATTTGTGCCAAAAGTTTATTTTAAAACAGGGAGAGCTTACTATTCTTTGCTTTTATGAATGTCAAACTTTTATTCTTACAAAACCCATCTCTAACATACTGCAGAGGCTATACCACAGGTAAAATTTCTGTATCACCATCAGCATGTGAGTTACCTTTGTGAACTACCTTTGTCTCCCGCTGCACCAAGTGCATTTGGATAGTTCTCTAAAGGATAGCAGTACCTTGGAAACGTTTTATGTTTGACATGGGACTAGTTGGGCTGAAGGACAACAGAGAAGTCCAGTGGGGGCAGGAGTTCAGCTGGAAGCGACAGTGGTGATCCACATGGAAGGTGAGGGGTGACAGGAAGACACTTCAACTTCAGACCAGATGGGACTTCGAGATACGTAAGAAGTCAGAGAAAGAGCAGTGGCAGGAACTGAAGGTGAAGCATCGTGTCATGGAATTTTAAAACTCAAAGGGACTTGAGAGATTATTGAAACTTTCCAGCCCAGGGCACTTGTTTGGGAATGAGGGATCTAGCTTCTTTGAAAGACTTTTTGGGAGCCCTACAATAGGAATAGGAAGATATCAATCTCAGAAGAGACTAGAACCACAGTTTCTATGGACGCAACGCTACAAAGGCAGGAATCTGGGTTCTAATGAAACTCAAGGCCACTAACGTGTCCCGTACCTTATTTACAGGAACTATCATCAAGATATCTGCTAAGTTTACATCACCAGTCAACCTGGATTATCCCAGTTCCTAAAATATGACTGCTGTTATGTACTCACTGAGATCCTGAGGTTTCATGAGCATAGTCTTTTAAATCCATTCAGATGGTCATGAATGGAATAAAGCAAAGTCTTATGATGGCTTCCATCTTACTCTATTTTACTTCACCAAGTGCTTTCAGCCCTCAGAAGACCTGAATGAGGCTGTACGCATGATCCAACGCACTTTACAAATGCTACTGTCCAGAAGCTGCCCAATGCCAACAACCATGCTCCTGGAGTACATATTTGGGAGAGCCTCTGAGTGATTACAAGTGATCCTGTAGTCTTAAAGATACTACGGACTAAAAAGTACATGGGAAGATCAAGGTTACAACCTGCTTTAGGCAAGAAAACCTTACGTGGTAAACAATGCATGGTGATACTGCTGAGAAAACAGTATGAAAATGAATCAAAACCAACGCACTTTAGAGACTGAAATGATAATCACGCACCTTTCACAGAGCTATGAAATTTGGTTCTGCCCTCACTGGAGTGTTTAAATCTGTCTTTTCAACAAAACGCTTCAAATCAGATGGTAAGACAGGAGTGACAAGACTGGAGCGTAGCCAGTTCACCGGCACTGAAGCCGTGCTCACTCCAATTTAGCTCTGTTGGCTGGACGTGTGCTGTGGATGGATATCAGCAGGGTGTGCAAGCAGCTGCTACATGAGAACCAAGCAGGGAAGCTGTGCAGGGCGGGGAGGGAGAAATCTGAAGATGCTCTAAAGCACAGCTTTGAGTAACGTGGCATCTGTGGAATGCTGAGAAACAGAAGCACATAAAACAACCTGGCATGTAGCAATTAGAAATAAAATGGTTCCTTCAGGTGACATCAGTGGATTCCCACAAAGGCCAAAAAGGCAGAGTTGCAAGGCAATGATAAATGCTGAGATTTTTGTTGCGGTTGCTGTTACTATATTTTATTAAGTGAGAGGTTACCATTGGTAATGATAGCTTTTTGGTAACACATGTCAGAAGTCAAACAGCCTGCTCGAGGCCACAACCCAGAAGGCAGCAGAGTAAGGAAGTGTGCCCCAGGGAGCACAGTGTTCGCAGAGCACTGCTGAGCCAGGACCATTGTTGTCCCTGCAAAGTTCAATCTAAAACCCCTCTTGTGCTCAGGTCTAGCAGCCATGCTAAATTTTCCTAGGTTTCTGAGGTCTCAGACAAAGCAACAGCGCTACAAGATGGCTCCTAGCTAAGGGCAGCCTCAAGCAACAGAATCAAAGCAGGGAGGCTGGGCATTCAGATTTGGCATCTGTCACAACCCTCCGGTATCCACTCTGCCCAGAACACAGCTGCTAACCAGAATAACTAGATTGGCTCTAACTGTCATTGTAGCTCAGAATATATATACCTTTCCACTAGTCCATGTCCTCTCCCAGATACCTACATCTCTCTGCATTTCTTTTTCTCTAATATTAGAGTCTAAAATGTTCTCTCTTATAGGAATCCTTTTCTAATTAACAGAAGAATGGAAATCATTTCTTATGGTAGTCAACCCTTACAACTTCTTCAACACAAACTCCCATGGACTGTCAGAAATATAAAAAATGCATACAACCTATCTTATCAGATTGATTTATAGATTTATACTGCAAAGCACAAAAAGGTAGGTGTATCTCCACTGTTTCTATGATAAGAAGGCTATCTTTCCCTGCTTATTGATAGAACAATTAAATGTAACCACAAAATCCTCATAAATTAACACACAAAGAAATGTTAACTTTTATTATCACTGGCCAAGGTTTTCTCAACATTACTTTCTATACAATATTATATTACCAAATATCAAAGGCACACTATAGAGAACAAAACACAGATTAAGTGGGAATCTTAAAAATCAAGATCTCTGGATCCATTTATTGATTTATGTGTGGGACACCATACCCAGCATCATGGAGAATGGAATGGTGAATCAGAAGCTAACTCTGACTTCAAAGAAATTAGTTCAGAAGTAAATGATGGGACATACGGCTACAAACACATCGTTAAAAAGTATCTGAGGTAATTAAAATAAAAGCAGTACAAATAAAGTGGGAAATGGTGTGTACATGTGCATGAGTTCAAGGAGAAGGAGGGTGCTAGAGTCAGGAACACCTTCATGGAAGAAATACTTGAGCAGGGCCTTGCAGGGTGTAAAGCCCTTGGACAGTGAATAAAAAATGTGAAGAAGATTTGAGGCAGAGTGAAGAGCATCATGAGAAAGAATGGGGGCAACATACTGTAGGTTGTGTATAGAGCGGATGACCCTTCTGGTTCGGCTGAACGACAGTGTGCCTGAAGGGGACAGTGGGGGATCCTGGGAAATGCAAAGAAGCCTCATCAGCATGATAGGCATTAGGGCTCCAATGGAAATACCTGAGCAGGAAAACGATGCCATCACCTTCATGTTTCAGGAAGACCACTTTAGTACCATGTGAGGCTGACTGGAAAGAAGAGGGGACAGGAGGCCTTGTTGGGAGCTATCTCAACATTTCAGGTAGGAGGAAAAATGGAAGTAGGCATTGAGCTGAGACTATAGGTTTGAGAAATATTACAGAAATAAGTCATCAAACAAATAAGTCAACAAGACTTGATAAATGACTGGACATGGAGGCAGAGGAAGGAGCGAAATCAAAGATGAGCTATGGTTTGATGTCTGGTACCATGAATGAAACTAAGGAAAATGAGAGGAAGAGCCCAGGATAGGAGGTCAGTTTGGACATATGGGGTTTGCAGACCTGGTGGGTTGCTCTGATGGAGAAGAGGCCAGCAGAAAAACAGCAAGGACCTAACCTGGAACCACAACTCTATCAGCTACTGACTGCTTTTACTCAGTCCAGGCTCAAGCCCCAAAGTGGGCAACTCCACAAGAGCAGCTCCACAGTCCAGAAGGGCCCTGGGCCACAATGCAGGAGAGCTGGCTCAATCGCATACACGCTGTCACGGACCCCGGGGTGAAGTAAGCCTAGACTCTGAGTTGGAGGTACCTCTGTGGAAAAAACTGGAGGCCATTACCATCTGCAGGCTTATATTTTCCCAAAGCATTGCAACTAAGTCGAATAAGGACTGCATTTTCTGTGGCTCAGGGAAACAAAACATCTATAAACGTTGTTGTGCCTTTTCTTTATAGAACTCGGGTTTTAATAAGGATAGATTATCTTTACTTTTTGCTATTATGCATGTTTACCAACAAACAAAAACATATTTGTAAGGCAAAACAAAAACTTCTCCATGCTTTATAACAGACCTTGACTGGTATCATCAACAAGGTCGTCATTACTGGCAGTATTGGAATGACTGCTTTCTCTACAGAAGCAACTGAGCTGACTGAGGCCTTCACATTTGCTACTGCACCATGGGTGCATGCACTGCACTACGTTCGGGTGTTCCAGTAGAAAGAGAAATGACGGGGGTGCTAAAAATAGAGCAATTAGGAAACAAACATGCAAGATTAGCCTGCCCTGATTATCCATGAATATAAAACATGCCAAATTACCTTATATACTGTCCATAAATGTACCAACAACTTACTACTGAAGATAACTTTCTTGACCGCTTTCTCTAGCATCAGTATAATAATTAGAACTTTCTAACATATCTGGTAGAATACCATCTACCATCTCACTTTCTGATACATGTTACTGTGCTAATAATAGAATCAGAAATTGCAAATTCAGGTCTGGGGAGGTGAGCCTTTGATCAATTCATGCATCCTACTCTCTAAGCCTCGAGTCTCTACACTCTCTGTGTTCCAATATCCTTCCTTTTATTCAAGAAGCCTGAGACTAACCTACAGGCAAGGGCATTGTTTTACTTGGTGCAAGTGTTACCCATTTTCTTCCAGAAATAATTGACCTCATTTTTAACCAAGCAGATGAAGAATAAGTACTAAGACAATCGTGTGATTTAGAGCACACTGTCATGAAGTCAGGCCACCTAGCTTTCAAACTGTAGTAGGGGTCAGTGGTGCTCTGCTTGGCTACCCACACAAATACAAATTCTTCTCCAGACCAGTGGACACACGGCCAATCATCCTTTAGGAATATCAGAACACTGACCTCTGCTATTCTAACTTAAACGCAGACACATGTTAAATAAACATTATTTGGCCAAAACTCAGCGGCGGTACAGTTTCTCTAGGGCTAGGGACACAATGGGGTCACAAGGAACTAACTTCTAAGAACAAGCCAGGAAACGAGCGAGGTGGGTCACTGGCATGCTTCACAGACAGAGGGGTCCAGCTGGGGCAGGGTGCTCAGCAGGAAGGCTGTGGGACCTGCTGCAGGTTTGGGGGCAGGGGCGAGGGTCCACTGGAACACTGCCCACTGGGGTTGGCGGTTGTACACCCTTAGGCAATGTTCACATCTACAGTGCTGATGTCAAAGGGGTCCACTTTTTAATTAAACGAGAGCCCGACGGGTCATTTAGTCTTACGCATTTAAAATTAGGTTTCACAAGCTGTCCTCCTTAGCCACCATAATAAACAGCTCCAACAAGCAGGGAATCTCAGGTAACTGCTATTCTGGATCCTGAAGGCAACCCCACGGCAGCCTTCTTTCACGTGGGGTGTTTTACTGCTCTTACTGCACAAGCGGCCACACTTATTGTGGATTCAGGAGCACTGAGCTGGTGCACGAGCCCCAGGGGCTCAATCCCTAGGTGAGGTGGGGAACTCTGCTCTCTTCCGTGGCCACAGGCTGTGATGTCACTGTCACCAGCTGTGCCAGAGAAAGCCATGCCTGGTCAGAAGAGGCAGAGCACTTGGATCTCCCCCAAACCTCCCATCTTTGTAGAAAAAAAAAAACACAACCTTCTCGCTGCTGGTACAGGGCAACAGCATTTGTCTGAACAAAAGGATAAGGAGTGTATATGAGAGCAAAGCAGAGAGGAACAAGTTCTGGAAGGGCCTCAGACTGTCTACTCTACCAACTTACCTCCGAGATTCAACACTGCAGAATCCCCAGATATTAGAAGAAGTGTCTTGGGGAAGATGGCTACAGGGCCAATAACAGCATAATAAACTGGATTCCCAGTGATTTGCACCACTGAAGAAATGCCGTAAACAAAAATGAAGCCCCTAAACAAAATGACTTTTCACATTTTGGGAACACTATATAAAACTAACAAAATAAAAAAGTTCTGAGACAGAGTTCCAAAATACAGAGTTTATCATGAGACTGTAGTGATAAAGACTATAAAAATGTTTTTATATCTGGATAGGTGTTTGTCCTTTGTCCTTTCCAAATCACCTTTATATTCATATTCACTTACAAATGTGTGAAAAGAGGCACAGTTAAGAATCCCCTCCCCTTTTCTGCCCATCCTCACATTGCCTCAAGGGAGTCATCATTCATCATTTATCTTTTTATTTAGTCAGGAGCTGAGACTTTTTTTTCCCCCTTCCCCAGAATCCTTTCCTCATTCTCTTTCTGCCACATTCCATATCAAAGTTTATAATACTTCTGAACATGAGATAAAACTTTAAGTTCTACCCCATACTTCTGTTTTGTTGACTTGTTTGGTTTTTGACTATACACTGAGTAGGCAATGTTTACTGGCATTTTAAACATTGACACAGTATTTGAAATAAGATGTCTGGCCTCCATTTCATCTTTGAAAACTTGATGCAATCATCTATTGAATACTTCTTATGAGTCAGCTCTGAGCACTTTACAAACATTATATCATTTAATCTTCAAGGCAAAATTGAGTTACACATTATCCCTGTTTCACTGTTGAGAATACAGAAGCCAAAGAAGTTAACTTGCATAAGGTCACACACCGGGCAGGTGACACAGTCTGGATTCAAGCCAAAGTCTAATCGACTCCTAAACGCTTAACCACCACCCTGTATGTTTCCAGAAAAAATGGCAGACCATTTTCTACAGTCACACTTTAAAGAGCTGGAAGATAATTTTTTTTTAAAAAAGAAGATAACTTCTCCTCAGTCAGTATTAATTTTCTTACATGATTTATATCTAGTACTGGGTAAGCAAAAGTAAAGGAACTAAAGAGGAGTAGGAAAAGCAGGCAAAAGGGAAGGGAACTTGGAGCTATAAACTAGGCAAAGAGCCAAGGAAGAAGGAGGGACACTCAAAAATGTATAAACACAAATGTAGCCAAACAGAGAACAGAAAAAGTTCACATATCATTGCAGTCAATTTAAAAAGATATGATTAAACTGGTATCCATTTACTGAAACAAAGGTTAAAAATATGTATATACACCTCTCCTTTTTAATTTTAAAACACGTGGGTATTTTTATTGAAGTATAGTTGATTTACAATGTTGTATTAATTTCTGCTGTACAGCAAAGTGATTCAGTTATACATATATATACATTTTTATATTCTTTTCCATTATGGTTTATCACAGGATACTGAATAGAGTTCCCTGTGCTACACAGTAGGATCTTGTTGTTCATCTTGTTAGCATCTGCTAACCCCAAACTCCCAGCCCATCCCTTCCCCACCTCCTCTCCCCCTTAGCTTAATATTTTGATGTATAGTTTTTAATTTTCTAAATAACTCAGCAGAAAACAGTCTTTGTCCACTTGAGTGATAACTGCCTTACAGTACATTAGACGTTGTGGACCAAATGTACTTTCTGGATTTTTGAAGGCTGTTGATGCCTAGTGCCAACTTCCTCTTTAGAAGAGTCGTGGCAATGTGAGCTGGTGTCACTGACCCTCGTCGGTACGAGGTTCTATCATTCTTTCCGATCTTTGTCAGTCTCAACAACTGGTACCATATTGTTTTAATAGTTTTCTTTTATTACTAAAAAGGCAAAACTTAAAAAAAATAGAATGGCCATTTATTTCATCTCACTGAATTTAAAAAAACAAACAAACAAAAATCCTAGAGGTAGGAATTACCTTGACTTCATCGATAACAAAATAGGCTCAAAGCAGTTAAAATATCTGCTCAAATTTAAAGGATAAGCAAATTGCAAAACTAAAACTTTTAGTTGGTTTTACAAAATCATAACTGTTTACTTACAAATTAAAAGAAACATTAAATGCATTTTATCTACAATGAGAGTATTTCATACCTCAAAAGTCTTTGCAGGGCTTCCCTGGTGGCGCAGTGGTTGAGAGTCCGCCTGCCGATGCAGGGGACACAGGTTCGTGCCCTGGTCCGGGAAGATCCCATATGCCACGGAGCGGCTGGGCCCGTGAGCCATGGCCGCTGAGCCTGTGCATCTGGAGCCTGTGCTCCGCAACGGGCGAGGCCACAACAGTGAGAGGCCCGCGTACCGCAAAAAAAAAAAAAAAAAAAGTCTTTGCAGGTCGTTCAGAAATTTTCATATTAAAAAATCTAAATAAAAAAACTGAATAATGAAAGCAATCTACCATATTTTAAAGTGTTTTTACTATCTGTGATTGTGTCGTTCAAACATTTTATTCCAAAAGAAATCATCCTTAATGTTATTAATCAGACATATCAGGCTCATAATTTGCTCATCTATCTTCAAATAACTAAGGTATATTTTAAGTTACTTATTCACACTATTGCAAATAACTTGCTAGTTCACAGCATATTTTTGGCACAGTTGATATTTCAAATAAACTTCAGGTAAGACTGTATAAAGGTCACATTTTTTTGCTACTAAGAAGTCTTTTTTGTTTTAAACAGAACTCATTTCCCATTCTACAATTTAAAAAAAACAATTTTAGAGCTGCGGTGAAATGATTTTCACAATGCACATAATGAAAACATATAACCTCTTGTCCCAGAGTGCTGAAAACAGAGCAAAATGCTTCAAGTAGTGTAACAGATGAGCATCTTGAGTGGTGTAATGAGAAATATGCTGAGTGCAAACAGTTTTTCCCTCTTCATCAGTGAATCACTTAAAGTTCCCACATTTCAAAAAGAAAATGATCCGACTTTTATAATAGTAAGAGTCTGCCTACTTCCCAAAGTCTGAAAATGTCAATCTCATTTTAAATGAATCTTGCACCCCTGGATTCCATTCCTTTCTTCCCAAAAGACAAAAAAAATGTTAGCAGTGCAATCAATTATCACACAGGAGAAAGAAAGAAGATTGAGAAGGGATGTACACAGGGTGGGGAGAGGGGAAGTGGGAAAGAGGAAACCAATGGTCAGAGCTAGACTAGCATCCTGAGACATCAAGAAATGTGTCAACAAATGAGCAGGCACACACAGATCAGAAGGCTAGGCTGAACCATGCTCATTGTCAGCAGCAAGTGCTTGACACCTATAGGGACTAGAGGCCTTCTGAGACCTTCTCAAATGCCCATGTTTGCTAACGTCATCGTATCAGTGAATTTATCTCCCAGCATGCTGGAGTGTCAGGGATTCCTTCAGTCCCTCGATGAGGGTTACTCAGGTGCAATGACATCGTGAAGCAGCCCTGGAGAGCAACAAGCCCGGTCTGGAGCAGGAAGAGAGAAGGGCTGGCCCCAAGGGTGGGTCAAAAGAAAACAATGAAACACAACTGTTATCTGCTAGACTGACCACCACATGGAAAATGGCACTAAGAGGCTGAAGGAGGGTATGGGGAAGATTCAGCCACAGATCAGAACAAAATTAAGAAAATGGAAAAATGAGGCAAGTGTTTCCACTGGAGGATACATACAAAAAGAAAGACAAAAGACTACTTGGCTCCTTGGTAAATCAATGGTGAGTCAAAATAATGCAAACAATTAATGGTGATTTAATTTTTCGTACCAGTGTTTTCATAGGTCAGTCTCTCAAGGCAATAGAAATAAAAGCAAAAATAAATAAATAGGACCTAACCAAACGTACAGGCTTTTGCACAGCAAAGGAAACCATAAACAAAATGAAAAGAGAAACTATGTAACGAGAGAAAATATTTGCAAACAATGTGACCAACAAGGGCTTAATTTCCAAAACATACAAACAGCTCATAAAACTCAGCAACAAAAAAAACAAACAACCCAATTGAAAAAAGGGCAGAAGACCTAAATAGACATTTCTCCAAAGAAGGCATACTGATGGCTAATAAGCACATGAAAAGATGCTCAACACCACTGTTAGAGAAATGCAAATCAAAACTACAATGAGGTACCACCTCACACCAGGCAGAATGGCCATCGTTAAAAAATCTACAAATAATAAATGCTGGAGAGGGTATGGAGAAAAGGGAACCCTCCTGCACTGCTGGTGGAAATGTAAATTGATACAGCCACTATGGAAACCAGTATGGAGGTTCCTTAAAAAACTAAAAATAGAGTTGCCATATGATTCAACAATCCTACTCCTGGGCACATATCCAGAGAAAACTCGAAAAGATACATGCACCCCATTGTTCACAGCAGCGCTATTTACAATAGCCAAAGCATGGAAACAGTGCGGACACATCCAAATGAGAAGAAATGTGTGCGACAGACCTTGAGAGGCTTCATATGCCCTCTGAGTGCTCTGGCTACACTCCGTAGATAACTTAGGTCCCTTGAAACCTTTTAATCAGGGCAGTGGGACACAATGTGAACTCCAGATGGAAGAAAGCCAAACTGTAAAAGGTAAACTATAAAGTTAAAAGAAGAGAATGTCGGAGAACATCTTTGAAACCTAGTAGGGAAGGACTTAAACCTACAAGCCACAAGTAAGAAAAAAAATTTTTTTGAAAGCACAGTTAAGAGTGTCTTTTCCATGGATAAAATTAACAGGCAGATGAGAATGAGAGATCAGAAGATTTCTGCAATGCCCCAATAATGGACTAATATCCAGAATATGATAATGTCCCTCAAATCAACAAAAGATGGGAATCCCAACAGAAAAATGGTTAAAAGCTATACACAGGGCTTCCCTGGTGGCGCAGTGGTTGAGAGTCCACCTGCCGATGCAGGGGACACGGGTTCGTGCCCCGGTCCGGGAAGATCCCACATGCTGCGGAGCAGCTAGGCCCGTGAGCCATGGCCGCTGAACCTGCACGTCCAGAGCCTGTGCTCCGCAACGGGAGAGACCACAACAGTAAGAGGCCCGCGTATCACAAAAAAAAAACAAAAAACAAAAAACCTATACACAAAAAATTTACAGAAGACGATACCGTCCCCCAAATAACAAGCAGATGAAGGGATGATGAAGTTCACCCATAGTCAGAGAAATGCAAACTAAGAGTGAGATATTTTATACCTGATACCCTGGCAAAAATCAGAAAGCCATACCATGCCAAGTGGAGGCAGCCATTCTAGAGACCATCAGGTATGACTTATGCAAATTAAATGCACTCACCAGTCTATGACCCAGCAATCATAATCCTAGACATAGTTCCCAAAGAAATTGTCACACAGGTCCCAAGGGACAGGCAACCCACTTTGTGATGATGTGGAGGTTGAAGCAATCTGAATCCCCATCACAGGAGAAGTAAAACTGGATGAATGTACATCACAAAATACTCAACTATAGTCAGAATCAACAAGGTAATATTCACACAGGATCAGAGACAAATCTTTAAAATAAACTGCTGAGCAAAAACATTAACTGAAGGAGAACAATACCGTTTATGTAACAGTTTACATAATATAAAATATACATTATACAAGAGCACATACAAACAAAAAGAAATGCACTAGCCACATTAGACTAGTGCCCGTGGTAATGGGGTGGGGGGAATATGTAGGGGATGGTGATAACAGAGAATCAATAAATAAAACACTGGCTTGGCCCAGACCAATGATGACAAAGTGCCACCAGCCGACGTGTATGAATAACTCAACCCTCACTAAAGTCCAACTAGAAATTTTGTACAAAATAAAGATTAGCAATGTGAGCAAAGTGGGGAGAACAAATAGAAGTGAGGAGAACAAATGAAGGCAGTTTCGTCAGTCTTCTAGAGTGTTCACTACTGGAAACCTAGACACTCGTGCCCTCCTCAAGACAGATTAAATGGATGTTTAAAACCATCCCCTACACTGACTCCTGAGGAGCACTGCTATTTGCATTTCTTCCTCCAGAAAAATACATCCTTATTCCAACTTACTATTTCCCACTTCCAAACTTCAACTCCCTATTGACAAATCAGCTATTATCACCAGGTAAAGCCTAACAGCAATTTTTAAAAACAGCCATTAAAAGTGGAACTTTGGGGGCTTCCCTGGTGGTGCAGTGCTTAAGAATCCACCTGCCAATCCAGAGGACATGGGTTCGAGCCCTGGTCTGGGGAGATCCCACATGCCGCAAAGCAACTAGGCCCATGAGCCACAACTACTGAACCTGCGCTCTAGAGCCGGCGAGCCACAACTACTGAGCCCGCGTGCCACAACTACTGAAGCCCATGCGCCTAGAGCCCATGCTCTGCAATGAGGAGCCACCGCAATAAGAAGCCCACGCACCACAAAGAAGAGTAGCCCCCGCTCGCCACAACTAGAGAAAGCCCGCGCACAGCAACAAAAACCCAACGCAGCCAAAAATAAATAAATAATTTTTTAAAGTGGAAATTTGTTTTTTTGAAAGTATACAAAAATACATATACTTTACTTACGTATGTTTTAACTCCCTCAAAACATTCTAGTAAACATATTTGCCTGCAGATATCATATTTGCTTTCCCTCCAAAGCTTTTTATTGTTTTTTGATTTGGTAACCAGGTCTGTTATCACATAGGTACCAGTAGCCTAGCAGGAAAGAAAGGTGGACAGCTAATGCCCTAAGTCCCCTTGCATCACTATGTGCACAGTGATACCAACCTGCTGGCCCAATAACTGTTCATAAGCTAAATTCACACATTCTGGCTACAAGTATCCCAATTTCACCCTTCAAAAATCCTAGGTAGATGCCATCTGTTACTAGTGATTTGCACACTCTTAAATTGACTGAAAATATTTAAAGTAAATCCAGCTGTTTGATCTAGCATTTCTAATGCATCAATTTAAAAACACAATTTGAGATGTCTCCTAATTATTAATCCTTAATAATGACTGACAGCTGAAGAAAAATGATTCATATTGTTAGGTGTTATCTCAAAGAAGGCGGGGCTGGGGGTTGGGCGAGAGCCCTGACAAGGGATTCAGAGATCATCAGCATGCGAACCAAACCTGAGGAATCCAGACTCCCCTCACCTTAATGTCTTCCTACTATACCTTGTTAAAGTTTTGCTGGACATAATTATATTTTTACCATATCTACTTTTGCCTTATTTGATAAACATTGCTTTAAAAATTATTTCCACTGATTCCCAAAGGCAAGAAAATTTTGTAAACCACATGAGCTTATATGTAGTGAGTAGAATTTAGCTTCTGATAACCTGACGCTGAAAAGAACGGGTTAATAAAACTTGGAGATCTGAGTGGGAAGGGGCTCAGAAAAGAGAGCTCATGGCAAAAAACCATCTGCCTGCGTCCTGCTAAGGCAGGCAGCCAAAGGGGCAGGAGAACCTGCACCAGTATTTCAAGTGCCATTATTAGATACCAGGAACATTTTAGAGCACAGAGACGGTTTTCAGGCATGCCACGCCAACTCCACAGGAGGAACAAAATATAATACATGTAGTGTACAGAAAGGGACACATATTTTCCCCAGCAAGTAATTTTTAGCTTCAGAAACCTTTTTCATTTGTCAGGAGCAAACTCAAAAAGATTAAGATAGTGTGACCGCATTAAAATTGCCTTCATACGGGCTTCCCTGACGGCGCAGTGGTTAAGAATCCACCTGCCAATGCAGGAGACATGGGTTCGAGCCTTGGTCTGGGAAGATCCCACATGCCACGGAGTAACTAAGCCCATGTGCCACAACTACTGAACCTGTGCTCTAGAGCCCACGAGCCACAACTACTGAGCTCACGTGCCAAACTACTGAAGCCTGTGTGCCTAGAGCCTGTGCTCCACAAGAGAAGCCATGACAATGAGAAGCCAGCGCACTGCAACGAAGAGTAGCGCCTGCTCACCACAATTAGAGAAAGTCCACGCGCAGCAACGAAGACCCAACACAGCCAAAAAACCCCCCAAACAAACAAAGAACAAATAAATAAATAAAAAGGAAAGCAGACTTTGGGCCAAAGGAAGGAATTTCGAATTTACCCTAATTGCAATGGTTTAACCTATTAAAAAAAAATTGCCTTCACAACTATAAAAAGTATAACTCTAGGAAGTTACTGTAAACAGTAACTCAAAAGGGACACCCAGATATGCTAATATCCAATAAAATAACATCAGAAGATTTAAGATGGTATACAAATTTCATACCTATGACATAAGGTTTCTGAAGGAAAAAATTAACTTCACTCTACCTGGATGAGACTTTTTTTTGTTGTAAATTAAACATCCTTATCAAAAAGCAAAATATTAGATATCTGGATGTAGAGAATGTGAACTGAAGAGATTTAGCAAAATCCTAAAGTTCAACTCCAGCCATTGTAGAGATGAGAAAATAATGGCTCAGAGAGATGTAATGCCTTCTCGAAGACTGCTAAGGTAGTCAACAGAAGTGGAGACAAGTCTTCTTTTGAAGGACAGTGCCTGGCTCTCCTGTTCTTATCTGTTTCCAGATACCTTTTGGACAGCTCTTTGTAAACAGGCCTTGTCCTTTTCCTGACTCAGAAGCAAATTCTAAGTTCTTTCAGTACAAAGCTGTCAAGGACCATGATATTGATAACACTGCTGTTCTTAGAAGTGACGTTCCATCCTCCTAAGGAATACTGAATTTATTAGAAGTGAATAATAATTTTAGACCCTGTTCAAGGGAAAGGTATGAATTCCAGGAAGGAGGGATCACAGGAGGCTATCTTAAAAGCTGTCTACCATATCCTACCATATATTGGATACCTGGATATCAGTGAGACAGGGAGCTTCCAACAGGGTCAAGACAGGGTCAGGGGTGATCCCTTCTTCTTTGTGGATGCTTCCTCACATTGGTGGGACAATGTTAAGTGGTACAGAAAAAAATAAAATAAGGAAAGTGCACGTGGTACATATGTGAATTCAGCAAGGCACCATCTCTGGAGAAGCCTCAGTTGTCAGAGGAAGACAAAGTGAAGAGTCATCTCTGAAGAAGACGAAGGAAGTGCTGAGAAGGTGAAGGAATTCTAGTAAGGATAACGTGTGCTAGTGAATGCTAAAGAAGAGGATGCCCCAATCACACTGCAGGGTAAACAAATATTTGTTAAATTAAGCTTTTATATGTTTTTTAATTTTATATCCTATCTGCATCTTACATCTCTCCCTCAAAAATATTTTTATAATCTGGTTTCATGAGAATGTGAAATTTGATTTGTAGCACATGTGTACAGAAATCTACTGTAAAACAGTTAGGAAGGATCGAGTGGGTAGCAGTGATAAATTTCTGGGTAGAGGGAAGAAACTGAAAACTGTGGAGGGTCTACCTAGAAGATGATCTGATCCTGTGGAATGACTTCAGAAGTGAATAATTCCCTAACTGAAGAAACAAATCAACCTTTTCATTTATGATTTAGGCATATCTCAGGAGTTTTCTACTTAATTTATCATACACGTTATATTTCATCACCGTATTTACATGACACAAACATTGGCCAAATCTTTGCTTTTCATTCATTCATTTGACATCACTGAGTCCCCATGAGCTAGGACTGTGCCTGGCAGTGGGATAGTGCAATGTCTTTACTCGGCAATAAAAACGTATAAAGAAAAAAAGTGTGGAACAGTATCTGCAGAAACTATTCCAACATTCAAATTCTTTTAGCACAAATCTATCAAAATTTAACTTGAAAAATTATATAAACATTATACCTGAACAAAACAAAACTCTAAACCCATAAGTGCTTTCTACATAGGACATCACTCACATTTAACTCACAACAGCAGCACAGTCAAACACAGGCATTTTCTTTTTACATCAGAAAACTAAGCTTTGGATTCCCATTCCACTACTTACTAGCCTCAAGATCCTAGGCAAGTCACAGATAATCTTTCAGTCCATTTCCTGGTGTGTAAAACATATACGATGATAATATTGTATACGTACAAAGATGATGGTGAAGACAACTGGTAAATAAGAAAATATACAGAACCGGGCTTCCGGGAAGATGGCGGAAGAGTAAGACGCAGAGATCACCTTCCTCCCCACAGATACACCAGAAATACATCTGCACGTCGATCAACTCCTACAGAACACCTACTGAACGCTGCCAGAAGACCTCAGACCTCCCAAAAGGCAAGAAACTCCCCATGTACCTGGGTAGGGCAAAAGAAAAAAGAATAAACAGAGACAAAAGGATAGGGACGGGACCTGCACCAGTGGGAGGGAGCTGTGAAGGAGGAAAGGTTTCCACACACTAGGAAGCCCCTTCGTGGGTGGAGACTGCGGGTGGCGGAGGGGGAAAGCTTTGGAGCCGCGGAGGAGAGCACAGCAACAGGGGTGTGGAGGGCAAAGTGAAGAGATTCCTGCACAGAGGATCAGGGCCGATGGGCACTCACCAGCCCGAGAGGCTTGTCTGCTCACCCGCCAGGGCGGACGGGGCTGGAAGTTGAGGCTCGGGCTTCGGTCGGAGCGCAGGGAGAGGACTGGGCTTGGGGACGTAAACACAGCCTGCAGGGGGTTAGTGCAACACGGCTAGACGGGACGAAGTCCGGGGAAAAGTCTGGACCTGCCAAAGAGGAAAGAGACTTTTTCTTCTCTCTTTGTTTCCTGGTGCGCAAGGAGAGGGGATTAAGAGCGCTGCTTAAAGGAGCTCCAGAGATGGGCGCAAGCCGCGGGTAAAAGCACAGACCCCAGAGACGGGCAGGAGATGCTAAGGCTGCTGCTGCCGCCACCAAGAAGCCTGTGTCACGTTACTATCCACATCCCCCTTCTGGGGCGCCTGTGCAGCCCGCCACTGCCAGGGTCCCGGGATCCAGGGACAACTCCCCCGGGAGAATGCATAGCACGCCTCAGGCTGGTGCAACGTCAGACTAGCCTCTGCCGCCGCAGGCTCGCCCCACATCGTGCCCCTCCCCCCCACCCCCGGCCTAAGTGAGCCACAGCCCCCGCATCAGTGGCTCCTTTAACCCCGTCCTGTCTGAGCGAAGCACAGACGCCCTCCAGCGACGTACATGCAGAGGTGGGGCCAAATCCAAAGGTGAGTCCCTGGGAGCTGTGAGAACAAAAAAGGGAAAGGGAAATCTCTCCCAGCAGCCTCAGAAGCAGCGGATTAAAGCTCCACAATCAACTTGATGTACCCTGCATCTGTGGAATACATGAATAGACAACCAATCATCCCAAATTAAGGAGGTGGACTTTGAGAGCAAGACTTATGATTTTTTCCCCCTTTTCCTCTTTTTGTGAGTGTGTATGTGTATGCTTCTGTGTGAGATTTTTGTCTGTATAGCTTTGCTTCCACCATTTGTCCTAGGGTTCTATCCGTCCGTTTTTTCTCTTTTCTTTTTTTTTTCTTTTTTTTCTCTTAATTTTTTTTTTATTTTAATAACTTTATTTTATTTTATCTTACTTTATTTTAGTTTATCTTCTTTCTTTCTTTTTTTCCTTCCTTCCCTCCCTCCTTCCTTCCTCCCTCCCTCCCTGCTTTCTTTCTTTCTTACTACTTCTACTAATTGTTTCTACTTTTTCTCCCTTTTATTCTGAGCTGTGTGGATGAAAGGCTCTTGGTGCTGCAGCCAGGAGTCACTGCTGTGCCTCTGAGGTGGGAGAGCCAACTTCAGGACACTGGTCCACAAGAGACCTCCCAGCTCCACGTAATATCAAACGGTGAAAATCTCCCAGAGATCTCCATCTCAACACCAACACCCAGCTTCACTCAACGACCAGCAAGCTACAGTGCTGGACATCCTATGCCAAACAACTGGCAAGACAGGAACACAACCCCACCCATTAGCAGAGAGGCTGCCTAAAATCATAATACGTCCACAGACACGGCAAAACAACACCAGACATGGACCTGCCCACCAGAGAGATAAGATCCAGCCTCATCCACCAGAACACAGGCACTAGTCCCCTCCACCAGGAAGCCTACACAACCCACTGAACCAACCTTAGCCACTGGGGACAGACACCAAAAACAACGGGAACTACGAACCTGCAGCCTGCAAAAAGGAGACCCCAAATACAGTAAGATAAGCAAAATGAGAAGACAGAAAAACACACAGCAGATGAAGGAGCAAGATAAAAACCCAACAGACCTAACAAATGAAGAGGAAATAGGCAGTCTACCTGAAAAAGAATTCAGAATAATGATAGTAAAGATGATCCAAAATCTTGGAAATAGAATGGACAAAATGCAAGAAACATTTAACAAGGACCTAGAAGAACTAAAGATGAAACAAACAATGATGAACAGCATAATAAATGAAATTAAAAATACTCTAGATGGGATCAATAGCAGAATAACTGAAGAAGAAGAACGGATAAGTGACCTGGAAGATAAAATAGTGGAAATAACTACTGCAGAGCAGAATAAAGAAAGAAGAATGAAAAGAACTGAGGACAGTCTCAGAGACCTCTGGGACAACATTAAAGCACCAACATTCGAATTATAGGGGTTCCAGAAGAAGAAGAGAAAAAGAAAGGGACTGAGAAAATATGTGAAGAGATTAGAGTTGAAAACTTCCCTAATATGGGAAAGGAAATAGTCAAGTCCAGGAAGCACAGAGAGTCCCATACAGGATAAATCCAAGGAGAAACACGCCAAGACCCATATTAATCAAACTGTCAAAAATTAAATACAAAGAAAACATATTAAAAGCAGCAAGGGAAAAACAACAAATAACACACAAGGGAATCCCCATAAGGTTAACAGCTGATCTTTCAGCAGAAACTCTGCAACCCACAAGGGACTGGCAGGACATATTTAAAGTGATGAAGGAGAAAAACCTGCAAGCAAGATTACTCTACCCAGCAAGGATCTCATTCAGATTTGATGGAGAAATTAAAACCTTTACAGACAAGCAAAAGCTGAGAGAGTTCAGCACCACCAAACCAGCTTTACAACAACTGCTAAAGTAACTACTCTAGGCAACAAACAAAAGAGAAGGAAAAGACCCACAATAACGAACCCAAAACAATTAAGAAAATGGGAATAGGAACACACATATCGATAATTACCTTAAATGTAAATGGACTAAATGCTCCCACCGAAAGACACAGACTGGCTGAATGGATACAAAAACAAGACCCATATATTTGTTGTCTACAAGAGACCCACTTCAGACCTAGAAACACATACAGAATGAAAGTAGGGGATGGAAAAAGATATTTCATGCAAATGGAAACCAAAAGTAAGCTGGGGTAGCAATTCTCATATCAGACAAAATAGACTTTAAAATAAAGACTGTTAGAAGAGACAAAGAAGGACACTACGGAATGATCAAGGGATCGATCCAAGAAGAAGATGTAACGATTGTAAATATTTATGTACCCAACATAGGAACACCTCAATACATACGGCAAATACAAACAGCCATAAAAGGGGAAATCGACAGTAACACATTCATAGTAGGGGACTTTAACACCCCACTTTCACCAATAGACAGATCATCCAAAATGAAAATAAATAAGGAAACACAAGCTTTAAATGATACCTTAAACAAGATGGACTTAATTGATATTTATAGGACATTCCATCCAAAAACAACAGAATACACATTTTTCTCCAGTGCTCATGGAACATTCTCCAGGATAGATCATGTCTTGGGCCACAAATCAAGCCTTGGTAAATTTAAGAAAATTGAAATTGTATCAAGTATCTTTTCTGACTACAACGCTATGAGACTAGATATCAATTACAGGAAAAGATCTGTAAAAAATACAAACACATGGAGGCTAAACAATACACTACTTAATAACGAAGTGATCACTGAAGAAATCAAAGAGAAAATTAAAAAATACCTAGAAACAAATGACAATGGAGGCAAGACGACCCAAAATCTATGGGCTGCAGCAAAAGCAGTTCTAAGAGGGAAGTTTATAGCAATACAAACCTACCTTAAGAAACAGGAAACACGTCGAATAAACAACCTAACCTTGCACCGAAAGCAATTAGAGAAAGAAGAACAAAAAACCCCCAAAGTTAGCAGAAGGAAAGAAATCATAAAAACCAGATCAGAAATAAATGAAAAAGAAATGAAGGAAACGATAGCAAAGATCAATAAAACTAAACGCTCATTCTTTGAGAAGATAAACATAATTGATAAACCATTAGCCAGACTCATCAAGAAAAAAAGGGACTAGACTCAAATCAATACAATTAGAAATGAAAAAGGAGAAGTAACAACTGACACTGCAGAAATACAAAAGACCATGAGAGATTACTACAAGCAACTCTATGCCAATAAAATGGACAACATGGAAGAAATGGACGAATTCTTAGAAATGCACAACCTGCCAAGACTGAATCAGGAAGAAAGAGAAAATATGAACAGACCAATCACAAGCACTGAAATTGAAACTGTGATTAAAAATCTTCCAACAAACAAAAGCCCAAGACCAGATGGCTTCACAGGCGAATTTTATCAAACATTTAGAGAAGAGCTAACACCTATCCTTCTCAAACTCTTCCAAAATATAGCAGAGGGAGGAACACTCCCAAACTCATTCTATGAGGCCACCGTCACCCTGATACCAAAACCAGACAAGGATGTCACAAAGAAAGAAAACTACAGGCCAATATCACTGATGAACATAGATGTAAAAATCCTCAACAAAATACTAGCAAACAGAATCCAACAGCACATTAAAAGGATCATACACCATGATCAAGTGGGGTTTATTCCAGGAATGCAAGGATTCCTCAATATACGCAAATCAATCAACGTGATATACCATATTAATAAACTGAAGGAGAAAAACCATATGAGCATCTCAATAGATGCAGAGAAAGCTTTCGACAAAATTCAACACCCATTTATGATAAAAACCCTCCAGAAAGTAGGCATAGAGGGAACTTTCCTCAACATAATAAAGGTCATATATGACAAACCCACAGCCAACATCGTCCTCAATGGTGAAAAACTGAAACCATTTCCAGTAAGATCAGGAACACGATAAGGTTGCCCACTCTCACCACTCTTATTCAACTTTTTTGGAAGTTTTAGCCACAGCAATCAGAGAAGAAAGAGAAATAAAAGGAATCCAAATCGGAAAAGAAGAAGTAAAGCTGTCACTGTTGGCAGATGACACGATACTATACATAGAGAATCCTAAAGATGCTACCAGAAAACTACTAGAGCTAATCAATGAATTTGGTAAAGTAGCAGGATACAAAGTTAATGCACAGAAATCTCTGGCATTCCTATACACTAATGATGAAAAATCTGAAAGTGAAATCAAGAAAACACTCCCATTTACCATTGCAACAAAAAGAATAAAATATCTAGGAATAACCCTACCTGAGGAGAAGAAAGACCTGTATGCACAAAATTATAAGACACTGATGAAAAAAATTAAAGATGATACAAATAGATGGAGAGATATACCATGTCCTTGGATTGGAAGAATCAACATTGTGAAAATGACTCTACTACCCAAAGCAATCTACAGATTCAATGCAATCCCAATGCAATCCCAAACTACCACTGGCATTTTTCACAGAACTAGAACAAAAAATTTCACAATTTGTATGGAAACACAAAAGACCCCGAATAGCCAAAGCAATCTTGAGAACGAAAAACGGAGCTGGAGGAATCAGGCTCCCTGACTTCAGACTATACTACAAAGCTACAGTAATCCAGACAGTATGGTACTGGCACAAAAACAGAAAGATAGATCAATGGAACAGGATAGAAAGCCCAGAGAGAAACCCATGCACATATGGTCACCTTATCTTTGATAAAGGAGGCAGGAATGTACAGTGGAGAAAGGACAGCCTCTTCAATAAGTGGTGCTGGGAAAACTGGACAGGTACATGTACAAGTATGAGATTAGATCACTCCCTAACACTATACACAAAAATAAGCTCAAAATGGATTAAAGACCTAAATGTAAGGACAGAAACTATCAAACTCTTAGAGGAAAACATAGGCAGAACACTCTATGACATAAATCACAGCAAGATCCTTTTTGACCACCTCCTAGAGAAATGGAAATAAAAACAAAAATAAACAAATGGGACCTAACGAAACTTCAAAGTTTTTGCACAGTAAAGGAAACCATAAACAAGACCAGAAGACAACCCTCAGAATGGGAGAAAATATTTGCAAATGAAGCAACTGACAAAGGATTCATCTCCAAAATTTATAAACAGCTCATGCAGCTCAATAACAAAAATACAAACAACCCAATCCAAAAATGGGCAGAAGACCTGAATAGACATTTCTCCAAAGAAGATATACAGACTGCCAACAAACACATGAAAGAATGCTCAACATCATTAATCATTAGAGAAATGCAAATCAAAACTACAATGAGATATCATCTCACACCAGTCAGAATGGCCATCATCAAAAAATCTACAAACAATAAATGCTGGAGAGGGTGTGGAGAAAAGGGAACCTCCTTGCACTGTTGGTGGGAATGTAAATTGATACAGCCACTGTGGAGAACAGTATGGAGGTTCCTTAAAAGACTACAAATAGAACTACCATATGACCCAGCAATCCCACTACTGGGCATATACCCTGAGAAAACCATAATTCAAAAAGAGTCATGTACCAAAATGTTCATTGCAGCTCTATTTACAATAGCCAGCAGATAAAAACAACCTAAGTGTCCATCATCGGATGAATGGATAAAGAAGATGTGGCACATATATACAATGGAATATTACTCAGCCATAAAAAGAAATGAAATTGAGCTATTTGTAATGAGGTGGATAGACCTAGAATCTGTCATACAGAGTGAAGTAAGTCAGAAAGAGAAAGACAAATACCATATACTAACACACATATATGGAATTTAAGAAAAAAGAATGTCATGAAGAACCTAGGGGTAAGACAGGAATAAAGACACAGACCTAGTAGAGAATGGACTTGAGGATATGGGGAGGGGGAAGGGTAAGCTGTGACAAAGTGAGAGAGGGGCATGGACATATATACACTACCAAACGTAAGGTAGATAGCTAGTGGGAAGCAGCCGCATAGCACAGGGAGATCAGCTCGGTGCTTTGTGACTGCCTGGAGCGGTGGGATAGGGAGGTTGGGAGGGAGGGAGACACAAGAGGGAAGAGATATGGGAACATATGTATATGTATAACTGATTCACTTTGATATAAAGCAGAAACTAACACACCATTGTAAAGCAATTACACTCCAATAAAGATGTAAAAAAAAAAATCTAAAAAGAAAATGAAAGAAAATATACAGAACCATTGTATGGTTCACACAAATGCACTTTTTTGTTTAATAGTGCATCTTTTTTTAAAAAATAAAATTATTTTACTTTGGGTGCATTGGGTCCTTGTTGCTGTGTGCGGGCTTTCTTTTAGTTGCGGCGAGCGGGAGGTACTCTGCGTTGTGGTGCGTGGTTTGCTCACTGCGGTGGCTTCTCGTTGTGGAGCACAGGCTCTAGGCGCGCAGGCTCAGTAGTTGTGGCGCACGGGCTTAGCTGCTCTGCGGTATGTGGGATCTTCCCGGACCAGGGCTCGAACCCGCGTCTACTGCATTGGCAGGTGGATTCTTAACCACTGTGCCACCAGGGAAGCCCCCACAAGGGCACTTTTAAAAAGGCTTTGTGCCAGTTTAAATGTCCCATTTATGGCCTTAAGGCTCCACTATGTCACCTGCTTTTAACTATTACACAAAGCTCACAGGCTCGTGCTGTAATCACTACTACAGGCTGAACCACACTGTGTCATAAACTCCATGTTCCAGCCACTTCTCAGTGTTCTCTGTCCCACCCTTGTTTACAGTTATACCATATATAAGGATGTTGATGTAACATTTCCTAAGGCATGTATCACAGGGCTGGAAAGAGGTATATGACTATGAAGTTATATACAAGTTACACGGAAGATACTTTTGTGTTTAAAACGTTACCGTAATTCTGACAATAACCATTCTTTGCATGCACAGCTATGACTGAAACGATCAGTGCCCAAATAACGTTACTCAACCTACAAGGACTGTCACTGGACTCATGCACTGTCTATGATCCAGCCTCGAGCTTTCCACATTCAAGAGGGACCATCCCAAGCAAATAGAATGGCTTTCAATCACCGTTATCCTATACTTCATGATGATGGCATGTTGCTAAAAGGTGTATCTTTCAAGTATCTTTCTAGACTACTTCCCAAATTCAGTTTGCCATGTAGCAGGTATTAATTTATTATGCTTTATTTAATCAATTCTCTGCCTTATGGTTTAGTTGAGAAGAGCTGGATTTGGAATATGGGCCACTTTGTTCTAAACCCCACCCTATACTTGAAACCCACAGCTCTTAGCAAGCTGCAACACTGCTCAAACAGCTGGATGAGATCTGTAGGTCTTAGGGATCTCACAGTCATTCAAAAGTTTGTGCTTTAAGTCTCTAGTCTCACCTAAAACTCAGTGCTACACTGCCACTAAACAATTAGCTCTCAAAAAAATCCATTAGATATAATGGAAAATGTTCAGTCATATTTTGTTTAAATTTCTTGACTTCACCTTATTCAAGGTTACTTTAATAACCTCAAAGGAAAAAACATTCTACTTTTTTATGACACAATTAATATTGTCTCCATACTTCATATAACTTAATATAATAAAATTCTCTTTTTATATCATATCAAACATATTCAAATAGGAAGAAACTAGTTAAAATTATAACCTATCACAAAAGTAAAAATTTAGAAACTGAGCTGCCAAGTATCTTCAAAGTAATTTTACTATGATTATAAATTAAATGCCAAAAATACAATTCTCCTTATCAAATTCCATTTTTGTAATGCTTTTAGTTGGAACTCCACTCTTAATGATTACATAGATTTAATTAGAAATAAAAAATTCAATGTGGCCCAAATCAGAATATGTATTCTTTTGGTAATAAAATATGAATGTTGTTTAAGTTTTAAATAAATTAAAATAACAAGTTACTATAAACATAACCTTAATTAGATTGCATATCCCACTGTATTTTAATTATTGACATAATGGATGGCTGTTACTGAACATAAGCTAATTAATACCTATTCTCATACTCGTGATCAAAACAAAACTACAAAAACAAATCTCTAACCATTATGAAGTTACACATTTTTTATATTAGAATCCAACTTGCTTTATAGAAATTTCAATATCATTCCCCAATTTTACAAATGATAATGAACTAAAGGATTAAACGTCTTTGCTTCTAAAAGGTTGTGATCTCATGTTCAAGCTCAGAGATGAGTCATGTCAGACCACTTTGATTTATTCTTTCAACAAATATACACCAACCACCTAGTACATGTCAGATGCTAATAAAGAGCTCTAAAAACACAATGATAAAGGGGGAAAGGACACAGATCCTCCCTCATAGGATTTACAGTACCTTCATGGAACTTACAACTTGCTTGTGGGTGGGGGGGAGACTTCAATCAAACAATCCTACAAATGAATGTGAAATTCTGAACAACAGTGTTATGGGTTACACTGAGAGCCTATCTCAGGCAGCACAGAGAGTGGATATGAGCATGGGGTCTAGAGTAATTGCCCAGGACTGAAATTCCAGCTCTGTCACTTCCTAGCTGTGTATCTCTAGATGACATACTTCACTGTTTTGTGTTTCTATGTGTTCTCTTCTGTAAAACAGAGCTATTAATCCCTGGCTCCGCTGGGTTTTTGTGAGAATTAAATGAATTAATTCACATAAAATGCTTAGAATGGTTCCTCCATATAATAAGTACTCAATAAACAATGACTATTATTTTAAGAGAAGCTTGAAATTTGGACTTGTGTGCAGGACAGGCTGCCAGTTTGGAACTTCTGCTTAGAGAGGAAGGCAGGTCACGCAAGGCCTCGTAGATCATAGTCAGGCTTTCAGTCTTTATCTCAGAGCAGTGGTCAGTCATGTAAGTACTGAAGCAACCTGATCAAATGGCACTGTATTTTTTCCTTTTAAAGATCTGGCACTTGAGGAAAACAATGAAATAATTCTAGACCATCACCACCCAACTGAACTTCCGGTGATGATGGAAATGTATATTTGTGCTGTCCTGTGTGGCAGCCACTAGCCATGTGTGGCTATCAAGCACTTGAAACGCAGCCAGTGTGACTGAGGAACTGAGGTTTTAATTTTAATTAATTTAAATTTAAACACAGCTAAACATGGCTCGTGGATATATATTAGACAGCACAGATAGATAATTAAGGCATGACAGACCCCATTTAAGAAATCTACAAACTTTATCGATATTGCTCTAAGTAGAATATAGTAAAATATCACTACCATTCACGACGATGTTTTAAAATCTGACACTAAAGCTATAAACTAATTTGGCACCATTTCAATAATACATATGGGTGAGTAATGTTAATTAGTATAACCAGTTTTGCTTTTCATGTGTTATGTGATAGTCAGTTCTCCATGTATTTTACCCATACATTATCATTCATTCCTACAAAATTTCCTTTCCCCAAAAGTAATCACATACTTGTAATAAAAGCATTTGAAATAAACCAATCTAAAAATAGGCAAGGAATTGAATAGACATTTTTCCAAAGACATACAAATAGCCAATAAGCATATGAAAATATGCTCCAATGTCATCAGTCATTAGGGAAATATAAATCAAACAATGAGTTATCACTGTATATCCATTAGGAAAGTCTATAATTAAAGACAGACAATACCAAGTGTTGGTGAGAATGTAGAGGACAGGAACCCTCACATACTGCTGGTGGGAAAGTAAAACAGTGCAGCTGTTTTGGACACAGCCTGACAGTAACTCAGAAAGTTAAACAGAGAGTTACCATATGCACCAGCAATTCCACTCCTAGGTATATATCGAGAAGAACTGAAAACGTGTTTATGTAAAAACACACATGAATGTTCACAGCAGCATTTTCTTAATAGCCAAAAAATGAAAACCCAAGTTCTATCAGCTGATGCAGGATAAGCAAAAGGTGGTCTGTCCAAACAATACAATATTATTCAGTCATAAAATGGAATGAAATACTGATTTGTGCTACAATATGGATGAATCTTGAAAGTACTATGCTAAGCGGCCTGACACAAAAGTTCACATATTGTATGATTCTATTTATATGAAATGTCCAGAACTGGCAAATCCATAAAGGAAGTAAACAAGTGGTTCCCGGGGATGGGGGTGGGGGGAGGAAATGGGGAATGACTAATTAACAGGTATGGGGTTTATTTTGGGGGTGAAAATGTTTTGTAATTAGATGGTGATGATTGCCCAACTCTGTAAATGTACTAAAAGCCACCGAATTGTTATGTGAATTATATCTCAATTTTTAAAAGCACTTCCATTTTTGGTTTTAAAATTTTGTTAATTTCCTGTTCATATAATTTTTCTTTAAACATCTTGGGGTGCTTTTTTTCCCTCTCTCTAATGAAATACTAGCCATTTTATTAGGTGGTTTTGTGTAAGAATAGGTATTTGCAAACAAAAATTCTGTATAGGAGGCAAATTTTAAAAGCTGCTAGTTACTTTAAAAGGACATAGAGATACAGAAGTCTACTTGGCTCTCTCTGTGAAGCAATAGCAGTTCTGAGCTAAAGTTTGAGAAGACAGAATTCCTCTCTTTCTGACATTCTCCTGAGCTGACAAAGGAGAGATCTGAAAGATGAAGACTGAAGCCACATGGGCAGCCCTGGTTGACGCTTAGAGCTGAAACAAAACTGAGAAGCCAAGTTATGGGCAGACCCTGGATTTCAACATTAAATCAAGTAAACATGAGAAATGAGCTGAAATTTCTCTCCCTGAAGATACAAAGAGAAACTGGGGTAAAGAATAAGGCAAGTAAAGAAGCAACCCAAGTGTCCATCAACCGATGAATGGATAAAGAAGATGCAGTATATGTATGTATGTGTACGTACACACACACACACACACACACTGGAATATTACTCAACCATAAAAAATGAAGTTTTGCCATTTGCATCACTGTGGATAGACCTAGAGGGTATTATTCTTAGTGAAATAAGTCAGACAGAGAAAGACAAATACTCTATGTTATTACTTACATGTGGAATATAAAAAATAAAACGAATGTATATAACAAAACAGAAACAGACTCACAGATATAGAGAACAAACTAGTGGTCACCAGCAGGGAGGGGGACGAGGGGTAAGAGAGGGGTATGGGATTAAGAGATACAGACTACTGTGTATAAAATAAATAAGCAACAGGGATATATTGTACAGCACAGGAAAATACAGCCATTATTTTGTAATAACATTAAATGGGGGCTTCCCTGGTGGCGCAGTGATGAAGAATCCACCTGCCAATGCAGGGGACACGGGTTCAAGCCCCGGTCCAGGAAGATCCCACATGCCACGGAGCAACTAAGTCCGTGCGCCACAACTACTGACCCTGCACTCTAGAGCCTGCAAGCCACAACTACTCAGCCTGCACTCTAGAGCCCGCAAGCCACAACTACTGACCCTGCACTCTAGAGCCCACAAGCCACAACTACTGACCCTGCACTCTAGAGCCCATGAGCCACAACTACTGAGCCCGCGTGCTGCAACTACTGAAGCCCGTGCACCTAGAGCCCGTGCTCCACAACAAGAGAAGCCACCACAATGAGGAGCCCATGCACCGCAATGAAGAGTAGCCCCTGCTTCGCTACAACTAGAGAAAGCCTGCGTGCAGCAACGAAGACCCAACACAGGTTGGGTCTTTATGTTGTATTTTTATTTTACAAAAATAAAAATAAATAAAATAAATAAATTTATTTAAAAAATATAAAATGGAATATAATCTGTAAATACTGAATCACTACATACACCTGAAATTAATATTGTAAATGAACTGTGTTTCAATTAAAAAGAAAAAAGACAAGGAGAGGGAAGTACAAAATTTGCATAAATCCAAAAGAAATCATAAATGCTTCAGAAATACATTTCCACTTCATGACTTGGAAAAGAACTATTTGTCTGGGTCATACAGTAAGTCAGAGACTAAATAATAAATCAAAGAGTAATTAATACTTATGAACTCTTATTCAGCTCTCATCAATGACAGAGTAGGATTACCACCTGTTATAGGTTAATGAAGTTTTTTTCCCTTAAAACAGTTGCTATTAGTTGAATTCTTTTCATGATTGATAAATACATCGAAATTCTCATTTTAAGTACAAAAATGTCACACTGCCTATGGAAACTTAAACAGGAAAATACCAAGAAAAAGAAAAATTTAAATTTATGCTACATTTAAAAGTTAGCTACTATTTAACATCTAAATTGTTGAAGAGCTGAAAGGTTGAAAAAAAATAATACCGCTTAAGTAACTCCTACTAACAGAAAAAGAAAAATAAGACAAACCACCTGGAGGATCCTGGCTTGGCCCTACCTAGAAAAGAAATGAAATGGGAACAAGTCCCTTCCATCAAAGTACTTCAGGGGTGGAATTTACTAACTCTAATATACTGGGGGAAAAGTGTCAAGAAATCATACAACCATAAGAAAGATTTTCAGCATCTAAAAGCCTATATATATATATATAAATGATACATATATATCATTTTATAAAAACATAATGAAAAGGATAAACACCAACTTCAGAAACCCTAAGCAAATTTGCTAAAACCAGATTTCTCAAATCTGAACGACAGTGTTCATCATAATGGGTGTTCATTACACTAGTCTCTGTACTTTTCTGTATTTGAAATATTACATAAAAACGCTAAACAAAGTCTCATTAGCATTAGCGATCACCAGTTTCTATTTACCCCAAAAGTTCAAATTATGTTTTTCTTTTTATTGAGGTATAACTGACATATAACATTATATTAGTTTCAGGTATACAACACAATTATTCTCTATTTGTACATATTGTGAAATGATCACCACAATAAGTCTAGTAAACATCTGTCACCCCAGTTACAAAACTTTGTTTCTTGTGATGAGAACTTTTAAGTTCTACTCTTTTAGCAACTTTCAAATATGTAACAGTGAAAGAGTCACCATGCTTTACATTACATCCTCAGGAGTTATTTATTTTATAACTGGAAATTTGTATCTTTTTTCAAAAACATCTTTATTGGAGTATAATTGCTTCACAATGGTGTGTTAGTTTCTGCTGTATAACAAAGTGAATCAGCTATACATACACATATATTCCCATATCTCCTCCCTCTTGCGTCTCCCTCCCACCCTCCCTATCCCACCCCTCTAGGTGGTCACAAAGTACTGAGCTGATCTCCCTCTGCTATGTGGCTGCTTCCCACTAGCTATCTATTTTACATTTGGTAGTGTATATATTAGTCCATGCCACTCTCTTCATCCCAGCTTACCCTTCCCCCCACCCCGTATCCTCATGTCCATTCTCTGCATCTGTGTCTTTATTCCTGTCCTGCCCCTAGGTTCCTCAGAACCATTTTTTTTTTTTAAGATTCCATATATATGTGTTAGCACACAGTATTTGTTTTTCTCTTTCTGACGTACTTCACTCTGTATGACAGACTCTAGGTCCATCCACCTCACTACAAATAACTCAATTTCGCTTCTGTTTATGGCTGAGTAATTGTATATATGTGCCACAGGAAATTTGTATCTTTTGACCCCTTTCACCCATCACACTTCAAATTATGCTTTTGAACAACTACCAAAATATTATGTAGCTGATTAATATTTTGTTTGTACTTCACCATGTTGCTTCAGGTTTAAGTCATTACTAATAACTTAGGTGATTCAGTCAAAAATATTTATCAACTATTTAATAGAAAAAAAATGAGATACTGCCGAGGTGGACAGACGACAGATGACACATGCTTGCTAATGATTCCATTTATCTTAATTACACCTACTACAACAATTTTAAAACGTGTATCTTTCAGTACAAAGAATTTAAAGACTACATATATTGTTGGCATAGTCCAAAGTGTTTATTAAACTTTGAACATCAAAATCATAGCAAGTCATCTGCTTGTGAGCATCTTATCTTACAATATTCTAACTCACTGAATGGGAGAAACAAAGCATACAACATAATGTGATTACTTTTAAGACACAGAAGTAAATTTATTGAATGCTTCCCTAATTAAAAAAATAATAATCTAAGTAATGATTATGTCTTTATAATCTGGGATGAAGCTAAAATTCCTCCTTATTCAACAACCTCACATCTTGTAGCTAACATGAGGTTAAATTTCAAACCACATCCTTTCAGAAAGAAAACTGCAAATTTAAGATCTCTAACCTTTGCCAGTCTATTTTAGAACACTGAAAATGTTTTTAGCCTGAACCAGAAGTTTCTCTCTAGAACACAAGAGCTAAGACTATAAACTTTGTTCCTGGCTTATCCGTTACGTATATGAGGCATTATAATAGTTAGCAACTTATTATGTGCATACCTCAGAAGCTGGTCCCTACAGCTTAGTTGGCATGGGGCTTTAGCCATTTTTTAAATAAGGAATTGTTAGCAGGAAATTGAACCTCAGCCTAATCCCAGTTGATCAATATGACAGAATTCCAGGGAACCCTGATATCTCACTTCTCTTCACAGGGTCTGTTCCTTGCTGCTTGGCTTTCAGAGAAATCAGGCCATAATTAATATTTCAATGGCGCAGGAGCTGATACTTCTGCTGCAGTGAAGTAGTTCATTCACTTTGGCAAGGTTTTCTCCCGATTCCTCATTTGCAAAAAGCACACCGCCAGGTTAGTTGGCCTAGATCATTTCCTGTTTTAAAATTTTTTTGTGTGGGGGAGGGAGGGGATTAAAGTCCTGAATGCTCATCTAAATTAGCTAATGAGAGACATGGTACCTTGCCCAGGATGCTGCGATGCAATCCTACTGGACTTGCAGTTTTGAGGAAGTTTCCTGTGGCCTTGAAACAGTTGGGCCATCAACTGCTGTCAACAAGTTTTCTTCCTCTCCTTGGCACACATAATGAAGGCGGACTGTGGATTAAAGGCTTGTGGAATGCACTGAGCTCCTGTGTGTGTCTGCACAGCACTGGGCATGTAGACATCTAAGGGTGGAAGTACCTTCTGGCCAAACTAAGAGGTCAGGTTCAGACTCCAGACCAAAAGATCTGGCCATCTCCAGTGTTCCTAAGTCAGAGATACCTAACCAGCACTTAAGATTTCTGTAATTACTGATGATGCTTTCACTGCTTTACTTTGATATAATGACTAATGGATACAAACTGGTTCCTATCCTGAATTTGTTTCTGGTCACCAACAAATTCAGGATAGGAACAAGTCTGATACCAATGAAGCAAAGGCTTTATGTACTGAAGAAATTACAGCAAAAAGTACCTCACAGCTACACAAATTTGGATAATGGGAATTCACATACAAAAATTTACATATAACCAAACGTACTGGCAGCCAAACTCCTGGAATTCGTGGCTGGCTAGCTTGGTAGGCAGACCTACTTTGGTGACTTCATTAATCTTGCCGTGATTCACCTCCACATTTCACAGGACTGAATTTTTTGTATCTCACCCACACTATCATGGCAGGGTTTGACTGTTGCCCTCAAGAGATTATTTTTAAATTGACTAGCATCGGTAACAATGGATAGGCCTTCCCCGCCCCCTCTGAGTTTCTTAGATTTAAATAAAATGACCATAAGACATGATACTTGAAGCAACAAGAAAACTGAACTACATCAATAGAAGACAAATAAATCCTGATGCAAATTTCTTTCACATATCCCTCACTGCCACCTCACCAATTTCTCTTGGGGCCTAAGATTTTGTTCAATAGTACCTTTAGTTTAGCTTCTCATATTTACTTGTCAACATCCCAATGCACCACTAGACCAAAACTTCAAGTACTAAGGCCAGCTATTTAACATGAAGCCGATAGATTTTCCTGGGTTAGGCCATTTCATCAAGATAATAAGTCCAAGAATAGATAGAGGGGGACAATGTGAATGTCTTGGTGACACAGTGAGAATGAATGATTCAGGGACCAGCGACTTGATTCATCTCACACTGAACATCTGAGTCATTCAGGAAAAGTATCTTGTATTTACTTTTTAGAAAAAGGTACATTTTGAAGATGCAGAACAGTTTGATTCCATTTTTTTGAAGACATTTGAATGTCAAATCTAGGGCTATATCTGGATTCCATAACACTTGTGTGTGGTGAGGTGTTTTTTTTAGCACTTCCTAAAATTTTAAAGCATAAAGCAGCAATTACTATATAAAGATAAAAAAGAACTAATACAACCTAAAACCTAAAATCAAACACAAAATTAATCCGTGAGGTGACAGAAAGGGATGTTAGCTCTCAGTGAGATCAACATATCTTTTCAACAAACCTGGCTAATAATTTGGGGATATTAACATGGTTTTTGGTTTAGGCTTCAGGTCATGACTTAGGTCTCACTGTTTTTCAGCTTCAAATTTGGACCTGCCTTGGAGACTGGATGACCAAAATGATATCAGTAACACAAATTCCAAAGATGCTGCATATGCGCCATTGTTTCCTGCCACCCAACCTGAAGTCAAGTTTCCCAAGTAACTCTTCCAAAGTAACCCAAGTAGAGGTAACCACTGGAGCAGCAAACTGATCAGCTTAAGAAGTAAAGCAGAGATGTGGCCCACAGAGAACAATCTCGCATCCATCAAGGGAAGGACTCAGTGGGATTCTGGGAGGCCCAGACTGCAAAGGCTATTCCCACAAAGGATGACCAGGCTGCAGATACACACAGACACAACCCCTGAGGAAGCAGCTACATCTCCTGATCCAGGAAAGTACATGAACCTGAGTCACCACCTCTCCAGATCTCAGGTTCTTCTCCTGTAAAAGGGACTGCATATTGTGATTCCATAAACATTAGCCTTGTCAGCAGTGTTCTTCTCAAAGTGTGACCATCGTATCTGTGGCTTAACTTTAACACAGTCATACATTTAAAAAGGAATTTGATGGTTTATAACAAAACACCTACAGTGATCACCTCTGGATGCAGGTAAATATAGGTGGGTTTCACTTCCTTCTTTTGTGGTTTTCTGAATTTAAAGATTTTTCTATAATGGTACGGATCATGTTTATAATTAGAAAAAGAAAACTATTTTAAAAGTGAATTTTCCTATATTTAAAATAGCAGTTCTCTAATCCAAAACTGATACTATTTTAATTCAGTTAAACCTTCAGAAGATGAGCTCCCTATTCAAAGTGAGGAAAGGGATGGTAAAATGTTGACACCACAATACATTTTTCCTGTGCATGTGGATGATAATGTTAAACCTGAAATCATATCTTTAAAATTCGGGGTTGAGATATGCCCACATGTGTACCTATAAATGTCCCAGTGATTTCCTGATCGCATCTAAAAAGATTCACTGTACCAGTCCTCTGAAAGGGAAAGAACTGCTCTAAAGTCTTAAGCTAAAGGAAAAAAAAAAAAAGATGTTTCTTTACCTTTATTGCAATTATCCTAACTCTTTGGAGGGGAGAAGCAAAGAACTATTTGAAAATCTGTTGAAAGTTATAACTCCTCTCAAAAAAAAAAAAAAAAAGTCAAATCTCCTTGATTTTGTTGATTGTTCCTAGTATACAGAACTTCCAATGTCTGAATATTTATGTGAATTATAACTGTACTGAGTTGGAATTCCCCAGAATCAGACCCAAGACAAGGATTGGAGTGCAAGTAATTGACTTGGGAGGTGGACAAGTAAGGTAGGGAAGAAAGTGACTAAGGGGTACATTAGTGAGCAGGTCACTGCTCTGAGCAAATGGATCTCCCGTCTGCTGGGGACCTCAGGGAGCCTGCAGAGGACAGGCCTCAGGGATGTCTCAACTAAGGGGCCAAGAAGCTGGGCTACTGGTCCAGCTCCCGTTAGTTGATGGTTGGGGGCTACTCTCAGGGATGATAACCTCCTGGCACTTCTGACCTGACCCAACATTGGTAGCAGAGACTTCAGGCTAGGAGTCCCAGGGGCTTGTAGTAGGAAGCTGTTAGGTCAGAAGACAATGACTTGATGGCGAGTGCCATGGCATGTGGGCAGGGCACAGACAGAATATGCTGCCACCATTAAGTATAAAAAGAAAAGTGCCCTTATTTAGATTAAAATGCAAACTACAATGTCTACGCTTACTGAGCGCCCACTCTGTGCCAGGCACAGTTTTATGACTGTTAGTCCACAATCTAGTGGCGAGTCAGCACATAGACAGGTTATTGAAAAATAAAAAGGCTCTAATAAAAAGATTTTAAAACTGGGGCCCAGGGTTCTTGACACTGGAAGTGGAAAGATTAGCTTCTTCAAAGGGGCTGTAAAGGTATATAACATTTCCTCCAGGAGAACAAAGAAAGAGCAGAGATTTCACCCTGATGACAGCCACAAAAACACCACACAGTCTGCCAACTCACAATTTTCTTCAACTCAGAGAGCTGAAACCTCAGTATAACCAACTAACCTGAAATTAAGGAAAGAGAGGCATCTCCAAGGAGATGGACCTGCTTACCTGGGGCAATGCTGCTGAATGCTGGCAAGAAGAAATGAGCTAGTAAACTGGTAAAGGCTAAATGTGGGCAAGCAAGAGAATACAGAACTCTGAAGGACCACAGACAGGAGGTGAACCCACACTCAGGTTCTTCTGCGTGGACCTCCCCAGGTGCCAACATAAAAGCCTGGCCAGAGTCCGGAGACCGCCTCCCACTAGGTGCAGGCCTGGGGAGGAGAATAGCAACTGCCTTGGGAGAGGCACGAAATACCACCTGGATCCTTCTCTCCTATCTCTGCTAGAGAAAAAAGGCCTTAAACTGCTGAGGGAAGGGCAAAAGACCCTGTGTTCCTTAGGACACTGGTGAAAGCCCACTGTAGCTGGGAATTTGTCAGTATAGTGTAGTGACCCTATTCTATGAACAGTTTAACTCAAAAACAGCATGCTTGTTATAAACACAGCTTCCAGACCCTGGTCCCTCCTTCAGCCAGGCCACCAACCTAAGCCCCTTCTCAACAAGCACTATGGAGCCACCCAGGGTAGAGGAATCTCTCAGGGATTTGGAGGGGAAGGAGGGAAAACCATGGCCCAAAAGGGGGCTTTGGTGGAAGAAATGTTTTAGAGATGAAGACGGAGCCTGATTACGGATGGGGCCAGGAAAGTCAAAGAATAGGATTAATAATGATCAGGGAGTAAGGAGGATGGGTTATAAATCACTTGGCATGAATTTTCTTCTGAATGTTACATCAGTGTAGTTGCTTAGACATGCAAGTTTAATTTCTGTTTGAAATAAGGGGGAAAAGCCTACATGAATAGATTCTGGATTAAATTTAGTATCAGATTTAATTTTTACAGTCAAGAACAATTAAATTGTCTGCTCGAATTTTCTGGATCACGAGAGCTATTCACACTGAAATGTCTAACGTTTTGCTCATTGTCAAAACGAAAAAAAAGCCTTCAAGTGCTGACACGAAAAACTGTGCTTTATTTCAAACTGTGCAAATCACAGTAACAGAAGCTCATCACACGTATGAGAGAAGACATACTGGAAGTAAGACTCATCTCTTCTCCTAATGGGTCTGCCATAAGCAGTAGCTTCCAACTAAATATCAATGAACGCCTGTTTTACTATTTCTCCAATCTTATTCATAGTTACAAAAGCAGGACAATTTCCTTCTTCTATTAACTGCCATTTATTGAACTAAGCATTATTTCAAAGAAACGAAGCGCTAGTCATTGAAAAGTAATTCCATTTCAGATACCACATTAAACTTAACAGAGGCATTTAAACATGTTTGATGATTGAAAAATTAAACATGCTTACGTTATTCAGTCTCATTCTACAGCTAGCCCAAACTTAAATAAACCTTATCACATGCTTTCTAAAGGATATAGAGTAAAACTGTATTCTTCCCCAGCTCTCTCTCCTCCAAAAAGCTTTAAGAAGCTCAGCGCAGAACTGAAAATTAAAATGAATCCAATAAAAGTGAATGAAAAAGTATCTTCAGACCGACTCTATCAATGTCTTCACAAGCAAACGGAGTCACAGAGAAGGGGCCTGCACACTAGTTACAGCCTATACTTTCCCTGTCAGGAGGCTCAATCACCTAAGCTTCTTAAAAGCAGTAAAAAAAAATGAGACCATAGGATACAGCATAGATTTGTTATATCTTAAATATTAAAAACATGAAATGTCAAGATATATTTATTTAAAGTAACTGAAATTGTACGTCAGGATTTTTCTTTTTTTTTCTGAAGCTTTTTTTTTTCCTGAAGCTACTTTACGGAAATTTAAAAATCAGATGAAATGTCTGCGTCTTTGATCGGCATTAAAAGAAAAAATAGGGGAAGGGGGAGGGCTCAGCTTTGGCTTTCCTTCAATTATGAAGCAAGGTGATACTCTGCATACTAAATTAATTCCATTTCGCATGTTGTTTAACTTACTTTGCATACCTACACTTCTATGTGTTCCAGGCAGTTTTTAAATTTAATTTTCGAAGCAAAACCACAAATCAAAGATGTTCAGAACAACGATTTTCTTTCTCTTATCCCCAGAATCATGGACAAGTTTTTTTTTTTTTTTTTTCATGGACAAGTTTTAACATAAGCTTTTTGAGGACAAGCACTCTGCTTTATACCTTTGCTGCCCTGACATGTCTCAGCCTGCAGGTGGAAGGCAGGAGAGGAAAAGACTCTGGCAGACTTGAAGTTGCCACACACATCAAGACAATCGAGCCTCTCTGCAGTCAGTAAGGACATTTCTGGCATCTCTGAGGCTCACCTGGTACTGTAACAACACTTCTAAGAGTGAATGTCCTGAATGTAGGGACTAGGCCTTTCCCAAATCATTTCTGTACCCCTTCCCATACAGAGCACTGGGCCTCTGTAATAAATGGTTCTTGACTACAATTCTCCGAATTCTACTGAAAATTTCAAAAGATAAGCCCAAGTTTTTTTTTAACTTGATGAGATTTTTTCTTTTTAATATACTTGTGAGCATGGTCCTTTCTTTTTTTAAAAATTTTATATATTTAATTTATTTTTGGCTGCGTTGGGTCTTCGTCACTGTGCGCGGGCTTTCTCTAGTTGCGGCGAGAGGGGTCTACTCTTCGTTGTGGTGCACGGGCTTCTCATTGTGGTGGCTTCTCTTGTTTCAGAGCACGGGCTCTAGGCGCATGGGCTTCAGTAGTTGTGGCTCGCGGGCTCTAGAGCGCAGGCTCAGTAGTTGTGGCACACGGGCTTAGTTGCTCCGCGGCATGTGGGATCTTCCCAGACCAGGGCTCGAACCCACGTCCCCTGCATTGGCAGGCGGATTCTTAACCACAGTGCCACCAGGGAAGTCCCCTTGATGAGATTTTAAGTGATGAAAAAAATAAGATCACACATCCCTGTACATCAAATGCTTTCCATAATTCATTAACCAAATATTAACTACTAAATAACAACTATCTTATTTCAGTATTAAGAACTGAACCACAAACTAAACTTACAGTTTATTTTGATACTTTTATTACTGCGACTCTCTTATAATTTCCTTGCTAGTGAAATGAAGGTAGTATATCACCTATTTTTACAGAGTTATTAGAAGGATTAAATAGATATTCATAGAAATGCTTTGGAAACTGTAAAGCTATACCATATTGCTTTGTTAACCAAAAAACATTTACAGTTTTGTTATTTTATTTATAATTGGTCCCAGCTACTCTCTATACCAGCTGCAACAGAATTTTCTGCAATGACAAAAATGTTTTGTATCTGCCTATTACTATAGCCACTTGTCCTATGTGGCTATTCAGCACTTACAATGTGGCTACTGAGGACAAGAAACTGAAGTTTTAATTTAAAATTTTCAATAGTCCATGTGGTCAGTAGCTACCAGATTGGACATCACAACTCTGTAGCTTCAAAAACATATAACTTTTCACTGTTTAAAAAAAAAAAGTTCAGGAGATAAAATTTTCTTTGTTTTCTCAGTCACAGTGTTCACTCTTTTCAACATGTGACAGTACTATATAAAAATAAGAGACAACAACTTAGAGAAGCAAAACCCCACTTAATACAGCTTATTTGGCAAAGGGGTCTTTAAGAACAAACCATCAAAACTTCATTTTGACGTAGCTTATTTGACAGCTGAGGTCTCCAAAACATCTAGATGGCATATACCAAAAACTGGCACATATTAGGTGCTTTGCAAATAACTATTAATGAAAGAAGGACCTGAAAGACTATCTTTCATATACATCTCAGCATTCCTAAATTAGAGGTTGGCCCTGCCCACCAACATCACCAGCAGGCAAAACCTCTACTTCCTGAATGAGCTCTACTTGAAATGTGTCACTTGGTAGATAGCAAACATACAAGACAAGGGCCCTGCCTCGAGAGCTACAATCAACTTGGAGGAAAGAGAGAAGAGAAAAGTTAATCAGTAGATGTTAACAGTCCAACACAACAACAGAAAAACCACCATGGGGAATTTATCATTAAAAGCCAGAGAAAAGAGACATTTGGAGAAGGAGAGGTGACCATCAGTGGTCTGAGGTCACACACACAAGGAAGGATTTGAACTAGGTCTTGGAGGGCTGTGAGGATTGAAACAGACAGCGCAGGGAGTCAGGAAACAGTGAGTCGAAACTGGTTTTGCTGACGCAGAAGGTACAGGAAGGAGAGTAATTAAGGTTTGATTGTGAAGGGCCTTTATTGGTAGGCAGGCTGGAGTCTAAAGTGATCCTGCAGGGTGAAAAATGGGGACTCACTAAAGGTTAGAGTGGAGAGGGATGACTAAGGTTATAAACAAAGTATTTCATTATTCATTTACCCAAAGCAGGTATCTGGTGCTTAATACGTATGTCAGGCACATTGCTAGGTGAGGGTTACAGTGACGGCTGTGACACAGTTCTAACCTGGACAGTGCTCACAATACAGCCAGGAACACAGACAGAGAAATAACCTGAACACTGTGTGACACATATTTGTAGCAGAGTTACATGCAAAGTGCTAAGAAGCACAGGTGGGAAGGTTTAAATCTGCAGAGAAGGGCAAAGGAAGCTTCACCAAGGAGGGGTCATTAAGTTAGACCTTGAAGGGAAAAAACCATGGGCTCACCAGGCAGAGAAGGGCATACCAGCTACCTACAGAAAGCCTTTGGGAAATCTAAAATTTGTTGGGAAGATCATACTTCTACGAAATTAAAAGGTGCTGAGGTTGTATCATTCAAATATAGAGAAAGGGGCTTCCCTGGTGGCTCAGTGGTTGAGAGTCCGCCTGCCGATGCAGTGGACATGGGTTCGTGCCCTGGTCCGGGAAGATCCCACATGCCGCAGAGCGGCTGGGCCCATGAGCCATGGCCACTGAGCCTGCGCGTCCAGAGCCTGTGCTCCGCAATGGGAGAGGCCACAACAGTGAGAGGCCCGCGTACCGCAAAAAAAAAAAAAAAAAAAAGTTCCAGGTATGCTCGTCGGCTTCCACCTGACAACTGGATTGTTTCCAATCACATACAAGGATACTGTCTTCATTTTAAATCCCTAGTTCATCTGTTAGCATGGTACACATAAACTTTTGTTTTAAAAGAATATTACTACAATTGTTTACATCATATACAGGTGAAGTTCTGAAAAAACTAACATTAACAATTACATTTTAAAATACAGAATTGTTATTGGAAATTAAATATACCTCCTGTCTAAAACAAAACAAAATATAACAGAAAGAAACAAACAAACCCTGAAGTCAAGCTACAAAGTAACTTCATGAATTCCATTTAAAATCAATGATGAGACTAATGTTCATAGCATTATTTACAATTGCCAAGATATGGAAGCAACCTAAGTGCCCATCAGTAAATAAATGGATAAAGAAGATGTGGTATATATATATACAATGGAATACTACTCAGCCATAAAAAAGAATAAAATTTTGCCATTTGCACCAACATGGATGAACTTAGAGGGCATTATGCTAAGTGAAATAAGTCAGAGAAAGACAATGATACCACTTATATATGGAATCTAAAAAAATGCAACAAACTAGTGAATATAACAAAAAAGAAGCAGACTCACAGATGTAGAGAACAAACTAGTTCTCTGTATCCAATAGGGAGAAGGAAGGTGGGAGGGGCAATATAGGGGTAGGGGATTAAGAGATACAAACTATTTGGTATAAAATAAGCTACAAAGATGTACTGTACAACATGGGAATGTAGCCAATATTTTTTAATACCTGTAAATGGAGTATAATCTTTAAAAATTGTGAATCACTATATTGTACACCTTTAACTTATATAACACTGTCCATCACCTGTACATCAATAAAAAATGAAACAAAATAAAATCAATGATGAGATTCTGCTAAAAATAAGGTAGGAGGCAGTATTTGTAAAATACTCGGTAATAAAAGATAAAAGACTCGGTTTCACAGATACAGTTTTCATAATTTACCAAAACTATAAATCTAACTTTTAAATTACCGAGGTCACATGTAATTCAGTGTATAATTATAGAAAGGAAGCTTTAAAAATTATAATTTAACCCAGTAATTGCATTCCTGGGCATTTCCCTCAGAGAAATATAAACTTACAACATAAAAACCTGTATAGAGATATGTCTAGTAGCTCTGTAAATTGAAAATAAATTCAGATGTCCCTCAAAGTGTGAATGGTTAAACAAACTGTGGTACATTCTTATTATAGAATACTACACAGCAATGAAACAGGAGAGAACACTGATACATGTAACAACTTGCATGAATTTCTAAAAAATTACGCTGAGGAGACAGATACAAAAAACTCTCAAGTTACACACTGTAGATTTCATTCATGTAACATTCTTGAAATGATGAAATTATATAAGTAAATTATATTTCTATAATGTATAGAAAGAGGACAATTAGTGGTTGCTAGAGATTAAGGAGGGGGTGAGGATGGAAGAGAAGTGGAAGTGTGACTGCAAAAGGGCCACACGAGGACCCTTGGAGTGATGGAAATGTTCTGTATCTTGATGGCATCGATGTCAATATCCAGACTGTGATACTGTTCTATGGTTTCGCAAGCTGTCACCATTGGGGTTAAATGGGTAATGGGTACACAGGGTGTGTGTATTATTGCTTATAACTGCATGTTCTGTGAGTTATGAACTGTGAGTTCATAATCATCTCACAATTAAAAGTTTAATTTTTAAAAATTATAATTTATTCAAATTTGATCACAGTGATTACTTGAGGTTGGGGGAGGAACCACCAAAATGTTTAAGAGTGTTTCTAACTACACTTTTAAAACCAAACAAAGGTTTGCTGCACCCACTACATCAAAAACAAGCTGTGAAATTTCCTGTTTTATGACTATTAATGATTATGTAATTTTATAGTGCTAATTATGCTTGTATTATTTTATTAACTTTTTCCTTTGAAAGACTTCATGTGTTTAAAAATGCATCTACTTTTCACCTCAACTCATCAGCTGAATATAACAAAGATATCACTAATTCACAAAAGGCAAGGACACAGAAAGTTTGCTCACGTTATATGGCCAAAACCTGACCAAGCTTGTCTTGGTGCTTCACAGCTACATATTAATACTCTGAGAAAGAGCGTGCTATGTAAACTCATCTCACCATAGTTATAATCCAGGCAATAATGAATATGAATCAGTCTGTTTAAGATTTTCTAATTAATGTCTTCAGCAAGGAATTTGACATAATTATTTATCTACCAAACTGTATTACAAAGGTAATTGTTTAAATAAGGCAGAATGCAGTTTTTCCATTGAAACATGTACAATAAATAGTTTTGAGTGTCTAAGACCAAACGGTTTACAAAAGTAGTTTACAAAAGGAAAGAGGGATGGTATTAGGCAGGGAGAGGTTTATCCTAGAGTAGAAGGTGAAGGTATGCCAAGATTGGAATTAAAAACCCATTCATTCAATTAAGGCATCCAGAAAGACTGGAGGTCAAGATTAAGTCATGCAAAAAAACAAAGTCCCTGTTCTCAAGTAGCTCAGGGAAGTAGAAGGACCATAGGAACTTGGAACTGATATACTCCAGTTACATCTTAGGATGATGGATTTATGGATTTATGCTGTTTCTATGGAAAATTGCATTCAAAGTTCTGATCAAGTAACTCAAACAATATTTTGGAAGATTGACACCTGCCAATATATTGTCCAAAGATTTCAGACTGACACATATTTCTCATATGTGGACAGTCTGAGTTAGACATTTAACAGCTGAGTTGCTTATTGCAGGTCTCAAAATAACAGCAGTTCTTGTGAAAGTCCAATTGGGTTTTCTGATTCCTCTTTCAGTGCTTTTTAAAAACTGACTTTGCTGCTTATTCACTCATTAACAAACTGACAATAAGTGGAAAATTCCCATCAGTGCATCAGTCTGAGGTTCCAGGTAAGATTCAATGAGACCATTATTCTAGCAGATGTCTCAAGAGATTTTCAAAACATTCTTCTGTTTATCCATAACAACAAAAGGGAGTATTTTCAATAATAGATAATAAGTTTGGACTTATAAAGGCATATAAATTGTATAAAGAATAAAGAAAAGCAGAAAACACAATAAACCAGAGTAATGCTATATGAAAACGAAAAGAAGAACTTACTTAAAATGGCAGGTCTTAAGGCATAAATTATGGTTCTTCATAAATAATGCATTTTCGTCGTGACCAATTATTTTACATAGGCTATGAGGTAAAGTACTTCAAGAAATATAAACCAAATAATCAAGTTCATGATTAAAGCCTTTTCTGAAATCACTATTATTACTGGTAGGGAGCACTTTTTCAAATGCAGCATTTTTCCAAAGAAAGCCGCTGACAGTGGTTAACACAGCTGTCTATCTAGATTCTGGTAACGTATCAGATAACACACCTAGAAAGTAGGTTTAGCTAAAACCTAGTGAATGCAAAGTCATTTTACAGCTCATCCTCAATACTTACAGAACAATTTTGCATGTTTATTTATATACCAAAGTTTTCTAGAAGAATTTTTTCCAGTTCATGTGTATTATCTTTACCAACTAAATGGTAAAATTAATCACAGCTTCCTCAAAGATGGAGAATACTGAATTCAACATAGACTATAAAACTCCCTAGGGAAACTCATCTTTTGGCCATGAGGCCACTGAGTCTCATACAGAGCAGGGGACAAATGAATGATGACTAAATGGAACCAAAATGAATCATGTTATCTTTTTAAATAAGAGGTATATAAAAGAAAACACAATTCTTCACACACAGTAGGACTCCAGCAAATATCTGAAGTGCTAATTGTGTTCAGTCCCCTCACTTGGACCCCTGGTGGTACTTAGGACTAAGAAGTTATTCTAACTAGGTTAGTCCTTGTTCCCCATTCAATCCAGGTTGCAGGTGTCAGACAATATGATGAACCTCACTGCAAAGTGGTTATTACTGGTTTCCACTGAGTGTTTACAATTCTCCTGAAGGTATAGAAACTTAAGAGCCTGTTCAAGTGTTTACTTTGATCATACTGAGAATTCAACCAATATTGCATGTATTAGTAGTATAACTGATTCTCCTTTTTGAAAATAATGTACTTATTGTATTAGCAAAGGGAAATAGTCAATCTCAATATTTTTAAATTACTGTATATGGAGGTATACATATGTAAGTTCTATAGGAATTTTTCCCCCTTTGTGGGGGAGAGCAGGATCTAGGAGAAAATCTCTTTGCTGGATTTTTTAATTGCTTAAAAAAAAAAAAACCACAGACACAAGAGCACAAATCTAAGTAAAATATCATCCTGTTGAAATATGCTGCAATTTCTGAACACTGGTTGGTTGGCCATGCACTAAAAAACCAGAGTTAAATGAAACGACCTATATTCTATGAGATATAGATCAATGAGTTCTGTTTACGGAAAAGCAACAGTTTTTCCAGAGGAACAACTCTGTCTCGGTTGCTTAATTTCTTTGAGGACAAATCAAACCTTTTAGGGGAAATTGAACCAAAGCAAATGGTAAATGAACCTTTCTCATTTTAACAAGACCAGTCTCATCTAACCACCACCTAAATTAGCTTCCCTTCTATTTCTATCCAACTTCTGGAAAATTTAGCCTCAACAAGGGCTTGAGCCTCAAATGTGCACAGCAGACTGGTTTGTTAACAAATAAGTCCAAGAAGGTAGCCACTAACTCAGCCATTATGGGAACAAATGTTTGTCTGGCTGCAACATTTATATTTTTAGAAGCTGAGCGTTTCATATGTATAACTTCAATTTTCTCCCCTTAACCCAAAGGGCAAATTGTAATAAATTCTTGAGAAGACAGTACATTCTTGCTGAGGAAAAAATACAACAGAATGAGAATGCTGGCTGTGCTAAGAGAAGTGAAATATAAGCACTAGAAGGACTCTAGAGAGCATCTGGTCCAACACCTTCATTTCATAAGATGAGAAAACCAGAGACCAGAGGAGTTAAATGACTTGCTCATGGCACACACACCAGCTTGGTGATACGGCCAGGTCTAGGACTAGAGACTACATCTATTAAACCACTGTCTTTTGGTTTACATCAAGTATTTTCCAAACTTTTCTTCTAGTTTTTCTTGCTTTGGTAGTTTCCTGCCAATTTCAAGTGTGAACTTCAGAGAGAAAAGGCAGCTTAAAGAGTTTATTTACAACGTGCCTTTTAGTCCATAATTGGTTAACACTAACACTTTCTTCACATGTTGACTAGCAAAGACATTTGATAAAATGACTACCACTTAGAATTACAAATGCAATAGTTGCATACACATTTAAAAGGTATGTTTTACATTTTGCAAGTGTATAATACTATCAGTCTTTACCTTTTAAACGTAACAGTTGATTAAGATGTGTTTACCCAGCCTCCTACACATTAGTGGTGTTTACATGCCTCTAAGTACTGCCTGCCGAACAAGGTCTGACTTCCCTATTTTAAAAAGGCCCTTAGTTGATTTATTTTGCTGGATTCTCTTCTTTAAAAGCAATCTCTTGCAAACTATCAAGCTCATAATAATTTTTCTTCAGTAGTTTATTTCTTCCCCACAAGATCCTATTTAGATTCATAATCATACTGACTAAGATCACAGAAAACATGCCAGTAATTTGCCTGGCATATAGTAGATGCTACAGAAAGCATCATTAAGTACCACAATGGAAGAATAAAAACGACTTAAATGTATTATGAGCTGGCCCTAAGCCAGGCCCTGTTGTAAGTGCTTTACATATATTAACTCATTTAGTCCTCACAACAACAATATGAGGTGGATAGTTTTGTCATTCTGTTTTACAGATGAGCAAAATGAGATCCAGGGAGGTTAGATAATTTACCAAGTTACACACCTAGCAAACAGAAGAGGCAGAATTGAACCATGACACTCTGGCTGCTAACTATAACACCTCACTGCCTTATAATGACACTTATGGGCTTCGCTCTGTGTGAAGGTAAAATCCCAAAGACTTTCCCTGGCCTAAGGTACCTTGGTTCACCTTGAACTGGGGTGGGGGTAGACAGAGACCTTCAAAGCATTATATGGTTTATTCCCTTCCCCTCACTTCCCAAAATTATACTGTTAAAGAAAAAAAAGCTATTTAAGATGAACATGAAGGAGATTCAAAAGTCTCAAAAGAGAACCCCAACTTCCTGTTGTTATGATTTGGGGTAGAAGGGAAAATAGGAATGATTATATACAGCAATGCTTATGAAACCTTTTTTCTTAAAACAAAATACAAAAAAACCCTGACAACTTTGGGAACCTGGAGTTGAAATATATCTTAGATCAATGCAATCCAAAATCTGCGCTTTTAAAAGTAGGAAGCTGTAACCCAAATATGAAATGGTTTGTGGAGGTCATAAGGTTTAATGGCAGATCTCCTAATTTCTGGCTTAGGGTGCTTTTCACCTCCTTCTCATGTTTGCAATTAAAGAGAGAGCTTATAGTGGACCAGAATTTCAGATACCACCTACCCACTGTTTTAAAAGTATATTTGTAAATAGGCTGTGGGTGTCCATGAAAAATTATATTCTAAGTTCGAGGCCAGGCCCCCAAAGCCTGCATGGTACTCTGATAGCCCCTCTTCAACCTCACATTTTACATAACTTTCATAAAAATATAATCATTTTTATGACAAAACCCCACATCTGCTCTAAATTCAACCTGGAACACTAGGCACCAACTTCTATATTCCATGTAAGTGGTCCCTGAAAGGGGGCTTTTTCCACCTCTCCAAGCAGACAGATGCATTGGTAGTGGCAGTGGTACGTGTGTGTTGGGGCGGGCAGGGACGACACAGGGATCCAGATTAGGGAAGAGCAGAATAAACACCCTTGGATGTGTGTAACTCACTAAATTCATACTGAATAAGACAATAACTATAGAAGTTAAACATGCCTTGGCTGTTGATGAAAAAAGGGTTACTGGTTCCCCTGACCCTCTCCCTCCCCATCCTTTATTTGTGAGTTCTGGACTTTGTGAGGGCTATATTGTATATCAGCCTACAGGGATGGGCATCTAACCAATCATCAGGCATTATTCAGTTCATGAAAAATGCTTCACAACGATATGATTTAAAATAATTCAGACACTTCCATATTTTAATTTATGTATTTTATAGTATTAAAAATGTACAGTGCAATGTCTAATGACATTTTATCACCCGCAATGAATCACTATATATGAGTCATAATAAACTATATTATCAAGACTATGAATAATGAAATGATCATCAATGTAGCCAACATTTATTGGTATATCAAATATATTGGTATATCAAATTTATTTTAATAAATAAATTTATCAAATAAATCTAAATTATAATTTAAAAAAAACTCCTCAGACCAATGACAAATGGAATGTCTATAGCATTCTAAGTTTAACTGAAGAGCACCATCATGTAATATTCCCAATTTAGTTATGGTAACACAGCCTCCAAAAGATGAAGATAATTCCACTGAATTACTGAAGTGACAGTGGGAGCAACTTTTGAATGTTGTACAACTTCTCAACTGAAACCAGTAAGCACGTGAATTACTGCTGTTTGTGACTTGGGCCTGATGCCCTTACCCTAGAAGAAGTCTGTTATTTTTCACTGCTGGGCATCAAACTAACTTGCTAACTGTTATCATCACTAACTGGAAGTATACAAAGCCTTACATCCAGTTTTACTTTGACTGTCTCTGTCTCTCTCTGTTTGCAGCTATTTGTAGTTACATTTTGGGCATGAAATAGTTACTTAATATTCCTAACATATTCAGTCTATTGGTGTCATGAATTAGATTCTTCTTCCCCCTTCAGTGCAGGAAAAGCACTACAAAACCATTTAACACATTGAGGTAGTAATCATCTCCCAGTACACTGAAGGTGTGAAGGCAATTTCCCAAAGTGACATACAATTCCATGAATGATTAAGCCCTAGAAGAACCCTAGAATAACCTCTACTTCATCTTCCAGTTAAAAACAAAGGAATAATGTCCATTTTAAAATGAAGCAAATTATGGGCATACCTCTTGACTGGAACAGAAAAAAAAATTAGCTTATGGAGCATTCTCAAAATACCTTAATGTTTCAAAGTAGTAAGGTGAGGCACTGGACTTAAATGATCAGCATCATCGAGGGTATGAAAATTCTCTATTTAAATCAACCCCTGGTCAACAGCAAGGAAATAACTCAGTTTGAAAACTGGCAATAATTGGATTTTAAAAATTAAATAAATTTTAAAGTTTTAAGTTAAATTTACTTTCCCAATTTGCATAGAAAACAAAGGAAATTGCAATTCTGACTTAATATGGACAATCCAGATACTCAAGGTCATACAATTGCTAAAGTTTTTATTGAACTCAGTTTGGTAGTAGTTTCCTTAAATTCAAATTGTGTCAGAACTACTCACATAATTAGATTTGGTTTATTCAGCTTGTAAATGCAGCAACAGCCCTTTCCCCCCCCATGAACGCCAGCTGCTCCTACTTTCTGCTTACCTTCTCTCATGCTTTCCATCTCCACTGTGGCTCCTCTATCTCCCTCCGAAGACAGTACAGGTAAGAATTCAGATAACTGGATGTTTCGCCCCCCAAGTTAGAATCTTCTACATCATACATAAGACACGTAACGCAGCTACCTTCTCTTATGTAATAGTGGGGTTGGGGAGGAAACGCACTCTGATCGAAACAGTTTATGTCATTTTACTGTGAATGATCACCAGTTTCAAAACTTCCTCCCTTCAAATATCTGTAACAAATAGAATATATTTCTAACTGAAAGCCTACCTTTACTTGAAGCATGTAAAACTATTTGTACAGCCAATCATTCACACACACACACACACACACACACACACACACACACATATTCTCTATATACCTGAACGGGCTATTTCGATTTTTAATGTGGCAGAGAAACTCAATGTGCTTTTACTTTCTAATCTTCACATCAAATCAAATATGCACGTGTTAAACTCTGCTGTGAGGACTGTGTTACATAAGTTTCCTGTTGGCATCTCCAAACACTTCCCAATATCCTACACAGTGTTACTAACTCTCATTTAGAGCTAAATCTCTAAATTAGAAGGTCCACTAATTACGAACATACCTGAAAAACAATGTAGCAGCCAAAAGACACAACCTTACCCAGCACAAAGTTTTTTTTCCTTTTCTATTTTTCCTTTCCATTGGGTTCTTAAGTAAATAAAAGGCTCGTATATTTTCAATGCCCTTGATCCCTACACAGTAGTGTTAGAAGACAGCTGGACAATCAACTTATTATTTTCCTGAATCTGATACAAAATAGCCAAGTGTGGAGAGGCTTAGAGTAAATTCAACCTCCAAAGAAAATTGTGTCAAATAAAAGCACACATACCACGCTTTTCCAAATCCAGAAACACTTATTTTGGACATCAATTGTTCTCATTTTCATGTTACCATTTTCCACAACTGTTTCACAGGTACCAGAAATGAGGATACTTTCTACAGTAATATACTACATTCAAAAAGAGAAGCAGTCTTCTACTTTACCTTTTAAAATAAGAGAATCTAAGCCCAATTCTAGGAAAGCAACTTCTGTCAAAAATTTGCTTTTCTGCATTAAGGAAAATAAAATTTCATTGAAACTGTATACTAATCACTTCGGATTTATACACAATTACCATTCTTTATAAGTTGTAGAGCTGTATTTTTATTTTTCGGTCAAATTTGGGAACAAAAAAAGAAAGAACTGTGACCTCAACTAATAAATTACATCTTGAAATATACATGATCTTGTAGTACCCATGTTACTTCCAATGGTAACTGACACGCCCTGAATTGAACTGTGCCAGACAGTCCTATCTGTCCCATCGCTGACCAAACACTGCTTCTCTGTTTCTATTCATTATGTATTATAAGAGGTCCCAACACAGCCCAGTATGCAAGGAAAAAATTACAATTTTTATGACAGCAAAGTGATGCATTCAAGTTCTTTCTTGAACTATATCCCCATCCATGAGCATTAACAGACATTTTTTGATAGAGCTAAAATTACGTTAGCTGCAAGCTTTTTACTCTAAGAACCTTCGGCACCCTTTCCTGCAGGTTTTCAAAAAACCCTCGTAAAAGTCAGGCACTATTCAAACCTTGCAAACCAAACTCGCCAAGAACCTCGTGCAATTATCTATAACCTTGGCTACACCACCATCGGCCCGAAATTCACGGTCCTGGAGACCAACGCACCGAAATCCCAGAAGAAAGGCTATCTGAAGCCCGAACTGCCGGGCTTCCTCTCCGCCGCCCTCTCTGCCGCATGGAGAAAAGCAAGGGGAGGAGAGGAGTGGAGCGAGGCTCACCAGCTCCGAAGATGCTCCGGTGACCTCTGGCTGCTCGGCGAGAGCTGGACCGGGAAGGCGCTAGTTCTGACGCGGCGGGTCGTGTGGACTATGCCCTTGGTGCATTCCTCGCATTCCTGCACAATCTGTCGCCAGCCGAGGAGCCCGCGGTGCACGTTCCCCCCGGACACACACACCTGCTTATTGCTGCGCCCCGCGCGGCCACGGCCGCCGCGGCGCCTCTACTGCCCGAGCTCGCTGTCGCACTCAGCCAACACGCAGCCAAATCTCAGCCCAGCCGCTCACCCCCTCGCTTCCCGGGGGGGAAAAGAAGAGAGGCCTGAGCAGCCCCAGCGGCGGGCAGGGACACTCGTTCCGCCGGAGGGGGGGCGGGTGGGTGGGTGCCGCAGCTCCTCTTCAACTCCTGGCAGGGAGAGAAGGAAGCGGCAGCGCAAGAGGGCAGGCGGGGAAGCTCGGGGCTGGAGAACCGGGAGGGGTGGAGCGTGAGGATAGGCGGTGAGGGGAGAGGGGCGCACTGGACTGGGCGGTGGGCAGGACCGGCAAGGAGCGCGGGGCTCAGAGGGCAAACACAAGACCGTACAGGCAGAAGGGACGTGGGAGGAAGGGGAGGGGGCCAAGAAGCGGGAGTTGGGGCTAGAGAGAGGGACGGACAGCCCCGAGGGCTGGAGAAGGCGGGCGCCCAGGGGTGTTGGGGGCGCGGAGCAGAGTGCCAGGCGGGCAGGAGCTGGGAAGCCTCCGAGCAGACGTCCAGGAGGGCTCGGCGTGGCACCCAAGTTTGGGGCTGGGGGCCCTAGATCCAAGAAGGCCAACGTGGGGAGGGGTCGTGCGCGGCATGTAGGGGATACCGGGGCAAAATAATCGCAGGGAAAAGCAAATGGAGGGTGAAACTTGTGCGCCTGCCGGGGGGAGGGGAGCAGGCAGGCTAGTGCGGGCAGAAACACGAGGCGGGGCAGGAAAGCCGAGGCGGCCGCGAGGCGGTGGGGACGGAGTAACGGGAGGGAGGCGCCCGTCCCTGGCTCCCTCCCTCCCTGCCCCGCGCCCCTCGCAGGCAGGTCTTGGCTCCGGCGCGACGGGGCGAGAGCCGGGGGTCTCGTGGGCAGGAGTCTCCGCGCCCTCCCGCGAGCCCGCACACTTACTTTCCAGGTTAGGCAGCAGCCGTCGTCGCTCCGGGGATCAGGAACATCGGCGCCGAGGGGTCGCCGCTGCGGCACCCGAAAAAATTAAAAAAAGTGCCGCGGCCGAGCGACTGCCCGCCCCTCCCTCCCCCTCCCGCCCCCTACCCCAAAGCGGCTCGCCCACCACCCCCGACGGCGGCGGTGGCCAACTTGCCCCTCTACCCCTTGCCCATGGTGCCGCCTCCGCGGCCGGCGTCGACGCGGACTCAGCCCCGGAGCCCCCTCTACTGCCCAGAGGCCGCCGCCGCCCGCCCAGCCGCCAGCCCGCCTGCCCAGCCAGCCCCAGGCTCCCGGGAACGTCAGCACGCCGCCGTCTCCGGACCTGCTCCCTGCCAATCCCATTGGTAGGAAGGAAAAGGCTGGCCCTCCCCATTGGCCCGGCCCTCATATTGAACTGACCAATGGGAACTGAGGTTTCAGGTCGCCATAGAGACCGATGCCGTTAAGAGCTAGAGGGCCTGGAAACGGTGAGGAGTAAGGATGAAGGTATCTCTGGCTTTGGGCGCGGGAGAGGGTGGGGGAAAGAACTACCGGGGGATTCCCGAGTGCTGGCTCTGAAATTGGGGCAGCTTTCGCTTTGCCTTCCTGGCAACAGCAGCTGTGCATGGTAGGGTTTGTCCGTCGCGTCAAAGGCGGGGACAGCTGAGCCACTATACGAATCCTTGAGAGCCTGAGAGTGGGCGTTTCACTTTTCCTGCGACTGGGGAGTCCCTCAGCCTCTGCCCTTTGAACTTTGACATGTGTGCAGCTTCTGCTTCACCAGGTGAGTTTGCACCCCATCCTTTAAATCATTGCTTCTTCCTGACGTCACTGATCCACATGAATTCTACTTGTTCTTCCCAACCACTCCCCCTTCCCTTGGGTGGATCTTGCCTCAAAATTTGGGGTCTAAAGACTTAAAGGAGACCCAAAGATGATTTCCTTTGGATGATATTTTGATGAGGAAACAGGCTGACGTATTGTATGGTGGATGTCATTGAGTCAATGCATGAGATAATGTGTTCCCCGCTTCCCAGAGAAAACCTCTAATCTCTCCATTGAAGGATATGTATTAAACACCCATCTGTGTGTACATTCTGCACTATTAGCTTGACAGGTACATGGTCTTTCCCCTAAGAGTTTACAGGGTTGGGAAAGACACAGGTGATAGAGTTGATCCTGCATGTCTTCTGATAATTTCACAAGGGAGTAAAGGAAATAGATTACAGTTGATGGATTTTGTTTTCTAGGTATTTCCCAGTTTATCTCTAAATTTGATAAAGAAATTAACTGAGAGATGGAATCACACAAAAAATCTGGAGCTTTAACTACAAGTGCTTTGCTTTCATTTAAAGTCACTTTGTTCTAGTTTGTCAATAGCAATTTTTTTTTGTAAATAACTTCCATATTTAGATACTAGCTATTAAAGTAGGACTTCATGAACATATTAGGCTTTTAAGCATATTGCCTATGATATAATCATTGATATTCTTATGTTCCTTCTTTTTGGTGATTTTGCTATTTTTATACTAGTTTCTTTAGAAAGAAGACTGTGTTTATGTTATTGCCCTTCAAGTTGGAGGGACCATATTGTGTGAAAATGCTGATAGGATTTTGGAAATTACAAATATTTTGTTGAGAGAAACAGATTAATATGTGTGCAAGCTACATATGTGTAACTACTGTCCTGAATTTTAAGTTGGATAATATGCTTTGCTTTTATCTTACCATAATTGAAAATTACAAAAATAGATAAGAATTGTTAACCTGGTACATTGATTAGAAAAACATCTTTCAAAAAAAAAAAAAGAAAAGAAAAACATCTTTCACAATTTGTAGTAAAATTGTACATCGTTGATAATCCTATGCAGGGTTGGACTGTGGAACAAAACAGCTGAACATGAGTGTTCCCCCTAAATATTTCCAGAACTGGGAAGAAATGAGAATTGGAGTGCTGTCTCATGCCTTGCCATCATGGAAATTAGCTCATCATGCTTTCAATTTCTTCCTTTTGCTTTCTTTTTGGTGTTTGTTTATAGGAGAATAGGAAAAGTAAAATGCACATTTTTATAAATAAGACTCATATTTAATGTACTCACAATATACCAATGACTTGGGGTTTTTTTATTTTTATAATCATGGAAGATGTGTTGAGTGGAAAGGAAAACATTAATATTTCCTTTTTCCTTGCCTTAGGCTAGCAAAGAAAGAAGAAAACAAGAACTAACTGATTTTTTTACTCCAGTAATCTTTTCTTTTTGCATTTTTCTCAGATCACATGTTTGATGAGTATTTTGATATTGTGTATTTCATGTTTCTAATGATTAAAATGTTACTAAAATCCACCATGAAAAATGTCCCTTAAGATGTTGTCAATCAACATTATTATTATTATTATTATTATTATTATTATTGGTAATTCTCATGCTTCAGTGAAAGGTTTCTTTTGAAGTTGCTCCTCTACAACCAAGCATTGCTGGATAAAGAAATCATTTTGTTCCACTAAAAGTTTATGCTATCCAGACTTGGCTGGGTCTTCACTGATTCTCTAAATTCCTTTCCTCATCAGGAGGGTGATTATCCAGAATACTGATCCAAGGACATTATTCAGGGCACTTCTCCCATATCTGTCCTATTTCTGCTCTCCTCAGGCCTCCACTCTACTTGGTCTTCTTCCAGTTCTGCAAGTGATCTTGCCTCCTACTTGACTGAGGCATCCACCACGAGGTTTCTCAACTTAACTTTCCTAAATCTCAGTCTCAATTTTCACACTTCATCACTTCCTTCAGTCCTGGCTGAGAAGGGTGACAGCCTTCTGTTCCAAGCTCACACTCCACTTGTGCTCCTAAACATTGGCCATCCTCCCACCCCAGAATTTTCCTCCATTGATTGTAATTGCTCTCTTAGATCATGTGTTACATCCTCTCCTTCAAAATTTTTTTCCTACACCTTACAAATATCTGATCTTTGGTAACACCACTATCCTTCTCCCTCCATATCCATCTATAGGCTTTTCTTTTCAGCAAGAAACAATTTGAAACGAATTTCTTGCAGCTTCTATTTTTTCACTACCAATATTCTGCCCTTGAATACTACTCAAGTGATTCTGAAGATTGTGCTCTTTGCCCTCAAAACCCTAATTCTTTTTGCCAATAAAGTTCTCCTCTACAAAAGTGCCCTTTACTTGCAAATTGCAATGCCTCAATTCCAGATTTCCAGTGAAGAGTAGAAACCATTGTCTCCCACCCCGAGGGTCCATAGAAATGCAAATTATTTACATGTGAAGGGGAAGCATTTCACCTGCTAGCCACACTACCTTGGTGGAACTAACTGCTGGGAAATTGAGATAGGAAGCAGGGCCTCTGCTCAGCCGACTGTGGGGGCATCCTCAAGAACAAAAGTAAACAGCAGAAATCCAGGGGAACTTTTAAATTACTGTCTCAGAAAGAAGTCAACCTGAACCTTTCATGATTATGAAAACTTTGTAACTTTCCAATGTTTGTTATTTTCACATTAGCCCATAATGACTAGTAGTGAATTTCTGACAAAGAATAGCAGAGGAAGCAAGGAAAAGAAAGAAGCAGAAACACTGTCTCTTTTCTTATTCTTGGATGCCTATGGAGGAGGTGGGAGCAGTTAAGATAAGAACTCCGCAAACACACTGCTTGGGGGTGGGGAGGTGTTGTTTGTTTTTAAAAGGAATGTTAAAACACAGGCAGGTGGCAAATGAGGGAAAGAGAGCAGTGGAATAAACTTGTCCTGGGAGAGGATGCTAGAGCTTAATAATAATTCTACTCAGGATTGCAGAATTGGCTGTATCCCACCTCCAGCACATTCTCTGAATATGCAAATCCTCCCCTGCCTTTAGAGGCCCAGCCAAATAAACCATTAAACCTGTAAAGCCTTTTCTGAAAATTTCCTGATCTTACCCGCCTCTGGAGAGGATGATTTTTGATTTAGTGTATTACCTTGGCATTTAAAACTCTCTACCCCGTGGTATAGTTATATAGCGTATGAGCCTTCTCTCCTAAAGGATCAGATACATATCATGGTAATGACCTTAGCCTCCATAGTGCCTTGGTCTACTGAAGTGCCTCCCACACTAAGAAAAGCCAACAGTCATGAATCCGTGTAGTCTTTGGAAGAATTTGACTTCCAACAATGAAAAATTAGAATCAGTAATGTTGGGAGGTAATTAGAAAAAGATGGACTAGAGGTTCAGTGTGGAAAAGTGAGGTAATGTATGGCAGAACAGAGTAGAGGTTTCTGCCATGTAATCTGCTAAGAGAGAAAGGTCTCAGATCTCATCTCTATCAGGACCTATCTCTACTCCTCTATGAGGGAGGGGACCTGTGTGAAAAGAACTGGCTGCATGTGCTTTGGCTTGAAGTCATCATTTTCAGAGCTAAGGCTATAAAATTCTGTATATTGGGGATATCAGTTGAAACTCAGCTTTGTGAAGCAGTTTAAATAAGGGTTGCCTACATTTTTTTCCATCGAAAGCATCCAGGTTGCTCTGTCTTTTGGAACACCATAGAATCATGCAAATTTAACAACTTCATAAAATCAGAAAGGCATCAAACATCTGGTAAGTATAATAGACATGTTTTCAAGTACCTATATGCATAGCCCTTGAAGTAAGCAGTCCTGCATGCCTCATGACCTTTCATCTGGCTATGGAATCAACCCTGGTGGGGACCCGATACAAATGTAGCCAATCCATTGGCTGACCGTTGACCCATAACCTATACTAATACCAATCAGATTTTTTTTCCCCTGGAAATTTGGAAATGAGAGACCAAGTGAGCCAGAGAGAACAGCTGCCTTGGTCCTAATGTTTTCTGGGTTTTTATTCTCCCCATGAAGACAGAATATAATCCTTTTCTTTTTTTTTTTTTTTTTGCGGTACGCGGGCGTGTCACTGCCGTGGCCTCTCCCGTTGCGGAGCACAGACTCCGGACGCGCAAGCTCAGCGGCCGTGGCCCACGGGCCCAGCCGCTCCGCGGCATGTGGGATCTTCCCGGACCGGAGCACGAACCCGTGTCCCCTGCATCGGCAGGCGGACTCTCAATCACTGCGCCACCAGGGAAGCCCCTATAATTCATTTTTTTATTGTTCCTTGATATTTTTTAAAAATTAAATATACTTGACATATAACATGTTAATTTAAGGTATACAGTGTGTTACTTTGATACATTTATATATTGCCATATGATTGCCATTGTAGTGATATTTATCACATTACATAATTATATTGCACTATTGTCTATATTCGTTATGCTGTATATTAGATCTCTATGGCTAATTTGCCACTCATTGCAAGTTTGTAGCCTTAAACATCAATCATATTTCCCTACCCCCATCCCCTCATAACAAGCATTTACCCTGATTTTTAGAAGTTTGACTTTTAAATTTATTTTTATTTTATTATTTTTGACCGTGCCACACGGCATGTGGATTCTTAGTTCCCCAACGAGGGCGCAAACTCACACCCCCTGCATTGGAAGCGTGGAATCTTAACCACTGGACCGCCAGGGGAGTCCTGAAGTTTGACTTTCTTTAGATCCCACATATAAGTAATATCATACAGTACTTGTCTTTCTCTGTCTGAGTTATCTCACTTAGCATAATGTGCTCACTTAGCGTAATGTGCTGAAGGTCCGTCCATGTTGTTGCAAATTGTAGGCTATCCTCCTGTTTCATGGTTGAATAATATTCCATTGTGTATATATACAACATCTTTTTCATCCATTCATCTGCCTGATGGACATTTAGGATGTTTCCATATCTTGGCTATTGAGAACAGTGACACAATATACATGGGAGTGCAGATATCGCTTTGAGAGATTTGTTACTTATAATCACCCTTAACCCATTCTTTTCCTGTTTTGCCTTTAGTGAGTCTTTGTTCTTTACAATCAACAGGTTTCACTAAAATATTATGCAAATATTTACAACAAAACAAAGCACATATTATGACCATCATATTGGACTATGAAGAGCAACAGTCTAAAAATTTCTAAATTTCTATTCTTTGTTAGAATAGAAAATGAATGATCTGTGTAGTTCCAAATATTGCCAACCTAATTTGGGTAAAAGAGCTTTACTTAGTGTGGTGTCTATTCCTCCCCACTTCCCACAAAACCTTATATTCCTTAACTCTCAGTTTTCCTCCTTTGAAGTTGGGAGCAAGAGAAGAACTTTGAGAAGAGGAGCAGCATGACTCCTTTTTCAGGGTAGAGTCATTTTACCACACCACTGGTATGGGAAGAAAATATTAGAATTCGTATTATAATTTATACTATTTTTTAGGAACATTTATACTAATTTTTTAGGAAACAGGCTAAAAAATAAGATAGGAAAATTTATCAGAGACACTAGTAGCCCCACAACTCAGGAAAACAGATTCTGAAGTTCCAGTAATTATTGTTTTAATAAAACATCTCAGGAGGAAAACTAGACTCCATCAAAAATTTTTACAGTGTTTTATGTAAAATATCTACTTTTCAACAAAAAATTATGAGACATCTGAAAAAAACAGAAAACTGTGATCAAAATTCAGGAAAATAAGTAGCCAATAGACAGGCTGAGTGAGCCCACTTGTTGAATTTAGTAGATGGGTAATCCAAAACACCTACTATAAATATGTTTAAAAACTTAAAGGAAAAATGACTTAACAAATGGGGACTCTCAGTAGAGAAATAGAGGTTGTTTTTTAAAAAAAGGAACTAAAGGGAAATTCTAGACCAACAGAAACTATCCAGTATGAAAAACAAATTTTAAAATATTGAGAAAAAATGAACTGAGCCTCAGAAACTTGTGGGACAGCTGTGAGTAAAAGAAGGAAAGGAAGGCTAGAAGGATGTATAAAAAAATATTTGAAGACACAATGGCCTAAAACTTTCCAAATTTTACAAAAATTTTAATCTATAGATCCAAGAAACACAGTAAATCCTGAGTAGAGTAAACATAAGGAGACCCACTAGTGTGGGTACATCATAGACTGCTGAAAGACAAAGATGAGAAAGTTTTGAAGCAAAAATAGAATAACAATTCATCATATATAAGGGAACCACAATAAAATTAACAGCTGACTTCTTATCAAAAAAAGGGAAACCAGAGGGTGGTGGAAAGACATATTCAAGGTGCTGAGAGAAAAAAGCATGTCAATCAAGTTTTTTTTAATCTAGCAAAACTGTCAAAAATGAAGGTGACAGTCCTCATAAATGAACCTATATTGGAAGTATGCTAATTACTGACAGAACCCATATGTCCACCACCTTTGAGTGAAGCCCAAAGCAAAAGAAGGCAGTCAGACAGATGCAGGGCACCTGGCAAGTCAACAATCTCCATTTGAAAAGCAGATTTTACTCAGTGCCAGCCCTGGAACATCAAATGATCACCACATTAAAATGCTGTTTACAATATTAGATTTAGGGCTTCCCTGGTGGCACAGTGGTTGAGAGTCCGCCTGCCGACGCAGGGGACACGGGTTCGTGTCCCGGTCCGGGAAGATCCCACATGCTGCAGAGCGGCTGGGCCCGTGAGCCATGGCCGCTGAGCCAGCACGTCCGGAGCCTGTGCTCTGCAATGGGAGAGGCCACAGCAGTGAGAGGCCCGCGTACCGCAAAAAAAAAAAAAAAAAATAGATTTGAAGTTCTCCTAAAATAAATTCAGAGAAAATATGACCTCAGCATTTTTCTTAACTAAAGAGCTCTTTGCTTCATAGAGGTGACCATAAGCTGACCAGAGCGATCGGGAGTGAAAAGCAAGCCCTTTCCATCTCTGGGCCACTGTTTTCTTTACACAATAGGTCAGCTAACTGTCATCACAGTTGGTTACAGCTTCTGTGCATCTCTGGGGTTGAGCTGGGGAATTGGGTAAACAGGACCTGCTAGTACATCCTCTTGTCAGGAAACAGAAGTCAAGAACTGCCATATTTTTCTGTAGTTTAATAGAGATTTTTAAAAATAAGAAAAAATGAAGATGAAAATAGATGCAGAAAAAGCAATTGACAAGATCTAATACCCATTCATGATGAAAATGCTAAAAAAACTAGCACTAGAAGGGAATTTCTTCAATATGACAAAGTGCATTTATGAAAAGCCTACAGCTAACATCACATTTATGGTGAAGGCTGAATGATTTCCCCCTAAGATTGAGAATAAAATGATGTCCACTCTCATCTCTTTAACATATCACTGGAAGTTTTAGCCATTGTAATAAGGAAAGAAAAATAAAAGCATATAGGTTGGAAAGGAAAAATTAAAGCTCTCTTTATTCGCAGATGACATGATCTATGCATGAAAATCTAAAGTATATACAAAAAAAAGAGTAATACTAGAGTGATAATAAATTTAGCAAGGTCACAAGATATAAGACCAATATACAAAAATCAGTTGAATTTTTATATGCTAAGAAATAGCAAATTAAAAATGAATTTAAGAAAATAATTCCATTTACGATAACATGAAAAAGAGTATAATACTTAGGAATAAATTTTAGAAAAGAAATATAAAACCTCTGACTATTGATTCAGTGTGATCCCTATTAAAATCCCTATTAGAAATTACAAGCCAGTCTTCAAATGGACAAACATAGGAACAAGAACATCAAAACAACAACAAAGTAGGAGGAATTATAACATCCAATTTCAAAAGTTACAATAATAGAATATAATATTGGCATAATGATAGCTGTTCAGATCAATGAAATAGAATAGAAGGTACAGAAATAAGCCCTTACATTGATGGTCAATTAATTTTCAACAAACTGCCATGGTAGTTCAATGGGGAAAGGGATGTCTTCTTAAGAAATGCTCCTAGGATAATTTGACATTCATGTGCAAAATAATGAACTTATACTCTTAATTTATACCATACAGAAAAAATAGCTAAATATGCATCATAGACCTAAGAACTAAAATTATAAGATTTCTGGGAGAAGACATAGTACAAAATCTCTGTGACCATGCTTTAGGCAAAGATTCCTTAGATATTACACTATATCATGATCCATAAAAGAAGAAATTGGTAAATTGGACTTTATAGAAAATTGTTTTGTTCTTCAAGAGGCATCAGTAAGAAAATGAAAAGACAAGCCACAGACTGGGAAAAAATATTTGAAAAGCAGAATCTGATAAAGGGCTTTTGTCAGAATATATAAAGAACTTCTAAACATCAAAAATAAGGCAAACAGGGCTTCCCTGGTGGCAAAGTTGTTAAGAATCCGCCTGCCAATGCCGGAGACATGGGTTCGAGCCCTGGTCCAGGATGATCCCACATGTCATGGAACAACTTAGCCCATGCGCCACAACTACTGAAGTCCATGTGCCTAGAGCCCATGCTCTGCAACAAGAGAAGCCACCATAATGAGAAGCCCATGCACCGCAGTGAAGAGTAGCCCCCGCTTGCCGCAACTAGAGAGAAAGCCCACGCACAGCAACGAAGACCCAACTCAGCCAAAAATAAATAAATAAGTTCTTTAAAAAAAAAGGCAAACAAATCAATTTTTTAAATGGACAAAATATTTGAATAGATATTTCACCAAAAAGTTATACAAATGGTTAATAATCAAATGAAAAGATGTTCAACATCATTAGGGAAATGCACATTAAAACTGCAATACAATACCACTATACAACTACTAGAATAAGTATAAGGCAGAAGATTGACAATACCAAGTGATTACAAGGATGTGGAAAAACTGTAACTATCATAGATTGCTGGTTGCTGTACCCACTTTGGAAAACTGTTCGACAGTTTCTTTAAAATATAAACTTACCATATGATCCAGCAATTCTACTTCTAGAAATCTCGTCAAGAGAAATAAAAACATATGTCCAAAGACTTTTTACATGAATTATTACAGTAGTATCTGTAATAGGGAAAAACTGAAATAATTCAAATGTCCATCAAATGATGAGATAAAATGCTGTGTAATGGAATGCTATTTAACAATAAAAATAATGAACTACTAATACATGTTACAATATGGATAAACCTCCAATATATTATGCTAAGAGGAAAAAATCCAGCCACAAAAGACCACACTTCCAAAAAAGGAAAATAGAGACAGAAAGCAGATCGGTGATTACCTTATGCTGGGATGGGAAGACTGATTGCAAGTGGTTATGACAGAAATTTTTCAGGTGATTGAAATGTTCTAGAACTAAATGGTGGGATGGTTGTACAACTATACATTTTTTAAAATTTATTTATTTTTAAAATTTATTTTTGGCTGCGTTGGGTCTTTGTGGCTGCACACAGGCTTTCTCCAGTTGGCGGTGAGCAGTGGCTACTCTTCGTTGTGGTGCATGGGCTCCTCATTGCAGTGGCTTCTCTTGTTGCGGAGCATGGTCTCTAGGCGCATGGGCTTCAGTAGTTGTGGCACGTAGGCTCAGTAGTTGTGGCTCGTGGGCTCTAGAGCACAGGCTCAGTAGCTGTGGCGCACGGGCTTAGTTGCTCTGTGACATGTGAGATCTTCCTGGATCAGGGCTCGAACCCATATCCCCTGCATTGGCAGGCAGATTCTTAACCACTGTGCCACCAGGGAAGCCCTACAACTATACATTTACTAAAAATAATTGCACTGCACACTTATAATGGATGTATCTTTATGGAATGTTAGATCTCAATAAAGCTATTACAAATAAAAACATTTAAAAATGGCATAAGCACATCATCTTAAAACTCTCATATATGAGCGCTTAGTAAATTTGGAAACAATTTTCTAACATGATTGAAAATCTTCCAAATGCATTTCAGTGGATTTAGGCCCCATTTGTTAAATGTTAAAGGGAAAAAAAAAAAAGAAAAATGAAAAAAACTTTACAAGGAAAATGATATCAGGGAAGTCAGAAAATTACTCGAGAAAAATACTGAGCTGCAACCCTTGTATAATTAGTGGATGAAATTGAATTTTGAGTATCATAATTGAGTACATGAAGCCAATTTTGCACTTCTTCCATATCTCATTGTGGTATCTATTTTAACTATTATAGTCCTTATAGCTAAGTATGGGAATAAACTGACCTTAGACTTTGAACCCTCTATGATCCAGTATTAAACCAAGATTTTCAAGGTAATACATTTTCAATCACATAACTCTCACTAAAATCTACTAAAATTATCAATACTATATTACCTTTTTTGTATTTATGGATTTCTCTGTATTTGTGTTTTACAATTTACATGTTACGATAATATTATACTTAAAGAATTTATAACAATAATTTTATATGTATTTGCAAAAAATGCTTATTAATGGAGGGTGTGTTGGAGAATGTTTAAGGACCTTAGTTTTAGTAGAATATCTTTAAAGTGTACATTCTTTCCTTCCTGTTTTGGTTTGTTTGCTTTGTTTTTTTAGTTTTTCTCTCCTGTCTTCCACAGGTAGTAGAAATAAGTCTTTGGAAGATGACATTCAAATCTAAACTTTTGATGTTTTGTCTTAAAGATCACTCAGATCATTTGTCTCCAGTAAATCACATTTAAATCTCTAACATCATTAGAGATGCTGATCATTATTGTCATCCAACCTGGGAGACGTCAGTGAAGTCTTGAGTGGTACTGAGACAAGTATTATTCTTTTGACAGATCCAAATGACTTGAAAGTGAGAAATAAATAACAACACAATGGAAAGAAAGCAAAGGAAATTGCTGTAGAGAATTTGAGAAAAGAAAAAAATTCCACCCACACAGAATTAATGCATTTTTATGATCAATAGAAAACCTGATTTCAAAATCCTAGGCTTTCAGTGATCTATTATTTAGCACTGGAAATGTCACTTTTTCACTGCCTCTGCCCCACATCTATGAAAATGAGACAATATACTTCTCCATTCTTAATACACTTCTCTATTCTCACCTTTTTTAAACTTAAAAAAATGTAAAATATGCAAACTTCTGAATTTTTAGTATGAGCATGCTACTGTACCTATAGCTGACCATAAACACAAGGGTCTTTGACATCTGAGAGTTTACCCTAGAAAAGGCCTCTTTATTTCTACTTTACGTCAATTTTTCTTTTTTCATTCTTCCTTCTATTTGTTAATATTAGGTAAAAATTTCTTTATTAATTAACATAGTCTGAAATACCATAGGTAGCATAATCATTAGCATTTTATGAACTTCTAATAAATCTCCATTTGTTGAAGCCACTATAAACAATTTTCTTTACAAGCTTATGTTAGGTGGTATATCATAATTTCATTGGTCGAATACACTTAAATTCAATATTTAAATCTACTGTTTATTTCAATTCCAGTTTTCTAAATTATAGAATTTTAGAGCTGAAAGAACCTTTGATATTACAAACCAGCATAAAAACTGGCTGTACAACTAGCCTAAGACTCCTTCCGAATTCAGTGTCTTTAATAAGAAATCAATACGATTTAGATATTTTACTGTGTTTGCTGTATACTATTTGTGTGTGACTCATTTTCCAAAACTAAAAAAGTCAATTTTAAAATGTTGATGGGGAAAGAATATTAGGGGAAAAATATGCATTTATATCAAGAGTACTCTTTCTTGCATTTATAAATGACTATACTGCTCTCCCACAATATTATTTGACTATTAAGAATATAACTTCAGGGACTTTGTATTTAATTTCCAATATGTATACACTGTAGCTATTTTTTATGTTCTTGAAGTTGAGTCAAAACCTATTGACAATCACATCTGTATTTTGAAAGCTGACAAATTGTGTTTGTTATAGTTGGTGGAAGGGCACTGAGCTCAATGTTAGGATATGTGGTTGGGCTTTAGCCTTGCCTATGCTACCTGCTTCTTCAAGTCTTGGACAAAGCATTTAATCTCTCTGTCCCTGTGTTTACTGATCTATAAAATGTATCAGACTAAAATCTTTTCCGGGCTTACATTAATTCACGTGTAAAATGACACTGCATGATCTCATTCTAAATCTTGGCTTTGTGTTCTTTTGAAAGAAGTTTGCCACAAATGTTTCTCACTTTGCCTTAGCCCTTAAGTCTGTTTCCACCACCCTCTTTGTTTTCATTTTTCCATAAACTAGTATTTTGAATAGACTTCTTTCTTTTTCCTTGTTCAAGATCTGTCTCTTCCCTTAACTCCCGCTTCTATCTTGTCTTCCTTTCTTTCCCTCTAGGATCTTACCCTTACCCTAACAAGGGAGGAGCTGTTTACTAAAATAAAAATGACAGAAGTCCACTTCTCTGTGTGTTGAGGAGCACCACCACCTATGCTATGTCTCCATTCCTGAGAGAGAGCAGAATACGGAAGGCAGTTAGGTCCATGGGCTCTAGAGCCACACTGCCTGGGTGTGCATCTGGTCTCTGCCATGCAGGAGCTGTATGATCTTTGACCTTAGTTTCCCACTCAGCAAAATAGGAGAAACAGTGTTAACGAAACATTATTGTGAGAATTAAATGAATCAAGATAGATAAAGCTCCTAGGATAGTGCCTGGCTAGGAGAAATTGCTACATAAATGTTGGTAATTATTGCACCCCACTACATAAACCGTCATAAAATGGTAATCACTTCAGCACAGGGTAGAAGAGGAAAGGTAAAGGTGAGGCAGGGGAATGTACGTGGGAGAGTGGGATGGTGTGTTCTTACAGTTCTGGGCCTTTTGCAACAACTCTTTATTCCCTACTTCCATCCTCCTGTAAATGTTAGGCAAAAGCATGATGAAGAGGAAGACTGGCCTTTCATTTAATTTGCAGGAATGGCTACCTATGGCAACTTTTTCTTCAAGTAAATTATCTGTTTGAAATGTGATTTTTTTTTTTGTTTTCTTCCATATTTCAGAACTGCATGCCATAATTATTATACTCTAAGACATCAAAGAGAAAAGCCCAGGAATTGTCTTTTGGGCAGGCCTATTTATGTAATACTCCATTTGAGAAAAAGCACTGGAGAAAACTGTTCTTAGCAAAGAATGTTAATTGATGAAAACATTTCTTTGCTAACAATCTAAGAGAAGCAATCTGTTCTTAGCTCTTTCAAACCATAAAACAGATTTAGCTATTCATGAACAAAAGCCAATTATTTATTTTCAATACTACCTTTAACAAGTCTTTGTTTTTGATAATGGTTTTTTTCCTATTCTTCATCAAAGCAGGTTTTTAATGTATAACAGTTCTTTTAATAAGGAAAAGGCAGCCACATCTAACAAGATTCTAATTTGGGTGCAAAGTATATTTTCCACCTCAATATTTAACCCTATGATTTTTTTTAAAGGAGGTGCTTATTCATTTTGATTAAGGAGTCACATTGTATCTAATATTCTGTAGAACAAGCATAACAAATATGTCACATAAAAAATAAAAACGCAAGTAAAGATTTTGACTGTTAAGAAGCCAAAATTCTATAGTATTTAGAAAATTATAATATTGCACATAACCGGTGAACATGGGAGAGATTGAATCTGGATAAATCAATGAATATTTTACTCTTCCTCACCCTCTTCTGGGATGGAGAGAAAACATGATACTAAACAGTTTTGACAAAAAATTACTTAGAACATATACTTTTTCAGATCATAGATATTATGTTTTAACCTCAAAAAGAAATACATCAACAAAAGAAGGAATTAAAATTCCTAAGACATAGGATGTCACATAGCAAAGAATTTGCTTTTTAATAAAACATCTTAAGCATATTTTTATTTCAAATACTAACATAAGAGAAAATTGCATGTATATGTAAGAAATTGATATACAACAAATAACAACAACAAAAAACAAATGACCTGATTAAAAAATGGGCAGAGGAACTGAATAGACAGTTTTGCAAAGAAGACATACAAATGGCCAAACGTACATGAAAAGATGCTCAACATCACTAATCATCAGGAAAATGCAAATAAAAACTACAGCAAGCTATCTCCTCACACCTATTAGAATGGCCATCATCAAAAAGACAAGAGATAACAAGTGCTGGCAGTATGTGGGAAAAAAAAAAAAGAACTCTTGTACACTACTGGTGAGAATGTAAATTGGTGCAGCCACTATGAAGAATAGTATGGAGGTTCCTCAAGAAATTAAAAACAGAACTACCATATGATCCAGCAATTCCACTTCTAGGTATATATCTGAAGAAATGAAATCCCTATCTTGGAAAAAATATCTACACTCGCCAATTTCATTGCAACAGTATTTACAATAGACAAGACATGGAAACAACCTAAGTGTCTATCGATGCAGGAACGGATAAAGAAGATATGGTATATGTATATAATATGAAATTTTATTCATCCATAAAAAAGAAGGATATTTTGCCATTCATGATTTTGCTAAGTGAAATAAGTCAGACAGAGAAAGACAAATACTGTATGATATCACTTATATGTGGACTCTAAAAAAAACCCAAACTCATAGATATAGAGGACAGATCACTCAGTTGCCAGAGGAAGGGGTAAGTGAGAGTGGTCAAAATGGATGAAGGTGTTCAAAAGGTACAGACTTTCAGCTATAAGGTAAATAAGTACTGGGGATGTAACATACAGCATGGTGACTAAAGTTTAAAACAACGTATTGTATATTTGAAAGTTGCTTAGAGGGTAGATCTTGAAAGTTAACACATATGCACACACAGAATTTGTAACTATATGAGGTGATAGATGTTAACTTATATTTTGGTAATCATTTCACCATCTATACGTATATCAAACCTTCATGCTGTATACCTGAAACAAATAAAATGTTATATGTCAATTATATCTCAACAAACCTGGAAAAATGGTAAATTTTATGTTATATATCTTTTACCACAATAAAAAATCATATTATCACTCCTACTAATAAAAAGAAGCTACAATTACATTGAAAAAAGAAAGAAATCAATAAACCTCTCAGGATATATAAGGCAACTAAATCTGAGCTTATTTTGCAACTTTTAATTAGATATATCTGATTTATTTTAGATTTTTTGGTGTGATACTTACTTTAGAAATGTTATGGTTAATATAATTTGTTCTGAGAATCTCTTAATTTTGCTTCTTATGTATTGTGCATTTAGATCTTCATAGTTCACTTTGGTAAATTGACAGCTTTAGAAATGAAAATTTCATTTTTACAAAGACCCACAGAAAAGATGTTGAAAGTTGTCCTAGTTTGTCCAGACTTGAGACTCTATGCTAATCCACTCACCTCTGGATTATAATAATACTTCAGATTCTGCTTCAGGCTCTCTTTCCATGAAATCATTGGTCTGTCTGCCTATATAGCATGTAGGGGGTGATTTTCATTGTAAAGTGTGTTGGATTTACTTTTTAATAGACTATTGAACAGCTATCAGATAAAAACAACTCAGATATGAGCAGCCTGGAATAAGTTTCTGTTTTTTTGTTTTTTTGCGGTACGCGGGCCTCCCACTGTTGTGGCCTCTCCCATTGCAGAGCACAGGCTCAGGATGCGCAGGCTCAGCGGCCATGGCTCACGAGCCCAGCCGCTCCGCGGCATGTGGGATCCTCCCGGACCAGGGCACAAACCTGTGTCCCCTGCATTGGCAGGCGGACTGTCAACCACTGCACCACCAGGGAAGCCCTCTGGTTGTTTTAATTTGCACAGTAATAGCTAACATTTACATAGCAATTACTGTGTGCCTGACACAGTTGTAAGCACTTCATATAATTTCATTTAGTCTCTATAAGAATGATATGAGGTAGGTATACTATTATTATCCTCACTTTATAGTAAATTATGGCATAGATAGTTACTTAAATTGCCCAGAATTACTCAGCTACTAAGTGTCAGAGCTAGGATTTGAACCCTGGTTTTCTGCTTCTGGAGTCCACCATTATAAACAATATATTCGTGAAGGACTTAGAATTGAGTTTCTAATTTCCAAATTATTCAGTTTCCTGATGAATCTTTATCATCTTTCCTGTTTCACATTTTCTCTATCTTTTAATATTGAACATTAGGCTAGAAATGAGGTGTATTACTTTAAAATCAACTTTATTGTGGTATAATTTACATAAAGCAAAGTGTACCTATTTCAAGCATAGTGTGATGAGTATTTGACAAATCAATCACCCATCTAAGCACCAACAGAATCATTTCCATCCCTTCAAAAATTTCCCTCACTGCCCCTTCTGAGGCAAGCATTGATCTGCTTTTGTCATTTTAGATTAGATTTATTTCACATAAATGGAATTATACAACAGGTAGTCTTTTGTGTCTGACTTCCTTCATCAGCAGAGTGATTTGAGACTAAGCTGTACTGTGTGTATCATTAGTTTATTCCTTTTTATTGCTGAGTATTATTTCTTTTTATGTATATACTACAAATTGTTTATTCATCTACCTGTTGATGAACATTTGAGTTGTTTCAGTTTTTGGTTATTACAAGTAAGCTTCAATGAACATTTGTGTACAAGTCTTTGTGGAGTCATGTTTTGTTTCTCTTGGACTAGCTGGGCCTATGTTAGTTTTATGTTTAGCTGTTCAAGAAACTGCCAGTTTTCCAAAGTAGCTATACCATTTTACACCCCCAACAGCAGTGTATGAAGTTCCAGTTGCTCCACATTCTTGTCAACACTTGGTATTGTCAATACAGTTGACACTGAAGAGCAAGGGTTTGAACTGCAAGGATCCACTTATGTGTGGATTTTTTTCAGCTGTATATACTACTGCAGTACTATACTATCTGCAGTTGGTTGAATCCACAGATAGGGACCTTGGAGGGTCAACTCTAAGTTACACACAGGTTTTCAGCTATGCAGAGGGTTGGTGTCCCTGACCCCTGCATTGTTCAAGGGTCAACTGTATGTTGAATTTTAGCCATTCTAATGTGTGTGAAGTGGTTTAAATATGCATTTCCCTGATAACTAAAGATGCTGAACATTTTTTCCTGTGCTTATTGGGCATGTGTATATCTTTTATAAAACATCTATTAAAATAATTTGCCTTTTTATTTTTATTTTTTTACTATTTATTTGTTTGTTTTTGGCTGTGTTGGGTCTTTGCTGCTGCATGCGGGCTTTCTCTAGTTGCGGAGAGTGGGGGCTACTTCATTGTGGTGCGCAGGCTTCTTATTGCGGTGGCTTCTCTTGTGGAGCACGCGCTCTAGGCACTTGGGCTTTAGTAGTTGTGGTTCATGGGCTCAGTAATTGTGGCTCACGGGCTCTAGAGCACAGGCTCAGTAGTTGTGGCACACGGGCTTAGTTGCTCCACGGCATGTGGCATCTTCCCAGAGCAGAGCTTGAACCCATGTCTCCTGCATCGGCAGGTGGATTCTTAACCACTGTGCCACCAGAGAAGTCCCTAATTTGCCTTTTTAAATTGGGTTGTTTGTCTTACTATTGATATATAAGTTCTTTATGTATTGTGAATACAAGTTCTTTGTCAGATATGTATATCACAGATATTTTCTGCTAGTGTTTTGTTTGCAATTTAAGTTTCTGAAGATGTCTTTTGAAGAGGAAAAGTTTTAATGTTGATTAAGTTCACTGTGTCAATTTTTTCTTTATAGTTTGTGCTTTACTATCTTATCTGAGAAACCTTTGCCTACTCCAAAGTGATGAAGCTTCTTCTCCAGTGTTTTCTTCTAGAAGTTTTATTTATTTATTTTGCTATTATTGCTATTTTTTACTATTTTTATACAATTTTTAAAGATTACTTTCCGTTTACAGTTATTACAAAATATTGACTATATTCCCCATGTTGTACGATACATCCTTGAGCCTCTCTTACACCAATAGTTTGTATCTCCCACTCCTCCACTTCTATATTGCCCCTCCCCCCTCCCCATGGGTAACCACTAGTTTGTTCTCTATATATGTCTGTTTCTTTTTTGTTATATTCACTATCTTGTTGTATTTTTTAGATTCCACACATAAGTGCCATCATACAGTATTTGTCTTTCTCTATCTGACTTATTTTACTTAGGATAATGCCCTCCAAGTCCATCCATGTTGCTGCAAATGACAAAATTTCATTCTTTTTTATGGCTGAGTAGTATTTCATTGTGTATGTATACACCACATCTGTTTTATCCATTTATCTGTTGATGAAGATCTAGGTTGCTTCCATATCTTGGCAATTGTAAGTAATGCTGCTATGAACACTGGGGTGCATGTATCTGTTTGAATTAGTGGGTTTTTTTTTTCAGCTATATACCCGGGAGTGGAATTGCTGGGTCATATGGTAGTTCTATTTTTAGTTTTTTGAGAAACCTCCATAACGTTTTCCACAGTGACTGCACCAATTTACACTCCCACCAACAGTGTACAAGGGTTCCCTTTTCTCCGCATCCTTGCCAACATTTGTTATTTGTGTTCTTTTTGATGATGGCCATTCTGACAGGTGTAAGGTGATATCTCATTATGGTTTTGATTTACCTTTCCTAATGATTAGCAATGTTGAACATCTTCTCTTGTGCCTATTAGCCATCTGTAGTTCCTCTTTGGAAAAATGTCTATTCAGTTCTTCTGCCCATTTTTAAAATTGGGTTCTTTGGGGTTTTTTAATCAATTGATTAATTTAAAAAATTTTTATTTTATACTGGAGCATAGTTGATTAGCAATGTTGTGTTAGTTTCATGTCTACAGTAAGTGATTCAGTTATACATGTATCTATTCTTTTTCAAATTATTTTCCCATTTAGGTTATTATAGAATATTGAGCAGAGTTCCCTGTGCTATACAGTAGTTCCTTGTTGGGGGTTCTTTGTTTTTTTGTTGTTGTTCAGTTGTATGAGCTGTTTATATATGTTGGATATTAATCTCTTATTGGTCATATCATTTGCAAATATTTTCTCCCATTCAGTAGGTTGTCTTTTCTTTTTGTTGATGGTTTCCTTTGCTGTGCAAAAACTTTTAAGTTTAATGAGGTCCCATTTGTTTATTTTTGCTTTTATTTCCGTGACTCTAGGAGAAGGATCCAAGAAAGATATTGCTGTGATTTATGTCAAAGACTGTTCTGCCTATGTTTTCCTCTAGGAGTTTTATAGTATCCAGTCTTACATTTAGGTCTTTAATCCATTTTTAGTTTATTTTTGTATATGGTGTTAGAGAATGTTCTAATTTCATTCTTTTACATGTAGCTGTCAGTTTTCCCAGCACCACTTATTGAAGAGACTTTTTCTCCAGTGTATGTTCTTGCCTCCTTTGTTGTAGCTTAATTGACCATAAGTACATGGGTTTATTTCTGGGCTTTATATCCTGTTCCATTGATCTTTGTGTCTGTTTTTGTGCCAGTACCATACTGTTTTGTTTACTGTAGCTTTGTAGTATAGTCTGAAATCAGGGAGCCTGATTCCTCCAGCTCTGTTCTTCGTTCTCAAGATTGTTTTGGTTATTTGGAGTCTTTTGTGTTTCCATACAACATTTAACATTATTTGTTCTAGTTCTGTGAAAAATGCCATTGGTATTTTGATAGGAATTTCATTGAATGTATGATTTTACTTATTAATTTTTGTATATTGTATGAGGCAAGGTTTGACTTTCATTTATTTTTTAATACACATCCTGCACAATTTATTAAAAAGATCAGTCTTTCCTCATTGAATTATCAGCACACATTTGTCAAAATCAGCTGAACATAACACCACAGTGAGATATCACTTCACATCCAAGAGGATGGCTATTATTCAAAACAAAACAAAGCAAAAAACCAAACACACCAGAAAATAGCATGTGTTGACAAGGACATAGAAAAATTGGAATTCTTGTGCACTGCAGGTGGGAATGTAAAATAATGCAGCTGCTGTAGAAAACAGTACATTAGTTTCTCAAAAAATTACATATAGAATTACCATATGATCCAGCAATTCCACTGCTAGGTATATACACCAAAGAGTTTTAAGCACGGAGTTAAACATATTTGTATACACACAGAATACAAATGTATTATGCATTCACAGAAGCATTATTCACAATAGCTAAAGATAGAAGCAACCGGAGTGTTCATTGATGAATGAATAAGCAAAATATGGTATGTAAACAATGATTTATTATTTAGAAGAAAATTCAGATACAGCATGGATGAAGCTTAAAGACATGCTAAGTGAAATAAGCCAGTCACAAAAGGATAAATTCCACCTATATAAGGAACCTAGAGTAGTCAAATTTATAGAGACAGGAAGTATCATGGTGGTTTCTAAACACTGGAGACAGAGGACAATGGGGAATTGGTGTTTAATGGGGACAGTGTTACAGTTTGGGAAGATGGAAATTTGGTGATGGATGGTGGTAATAGTTGCACAACAATGTGAATGTACTTAATACCAGAGTTGGTTAAAATGGTACACTTTATGTTGTGTATGTTTATCCACAATTTAAAAAAAATCAATTGACCATATTCGTGGGTTCTTTTTCTGGACTCTCTTCTGTTTCATTCATTATATGTCTATCCATAAACCAATACTACATTGTCTTGATAATTATACCTTTTATAGTAAGTCTAGAGATATGATAGTGTAAGTTATTCAACTTTATTTTTCTTTTTCAAAAGTAATTTGGCTATTCTAAGTCTTTTGCCTTTCTGGATAAATTTTAAAGGCAGCTTTAAAGCCTCAGACCTCCCAAAAGGCAAGAAACTCCCCACGTACCTGGGTAGGGCAAAAGAATAAACAGAGACAAAAGAATAGGGACGGGACCTGCACCAGTGGGAGGGAGCTGTGAAGGAGGAAAGGTTTCCACACACTGGGAAGCCCCTTTGTGGGCGGAGACTGCGGATGGCGGAGAGGGGAACCTTCTGAGCCGCGGAGGAGATCGCAGCCACAGGGGTGCAGAAGGCAAAGCGGAGAGATTCCCGCACAGAGGATCAGTGCCGACCAGCACTCACCAGCCCGAGAGGCTTCTCTGCTTACCCGCTGGGGCGGGTGGGGGGGGGGGCGCTGGGAGCTGAGGCTTGGACTTCTGTCGGATCGCAGGGAGAGGACTGGGTTTGGCGGCGTGAACACAGCCTGAAGGGAGCTGCTGTGCCACAGCTAGCCAGGAGGGAAGCTGGGAAAAGGTCAGGAGCTGCCAAAGAGGCAAGAGACTTTTTCTTGCCTCTTTGTTTCCTGGTGCGCAAGGACAGGGGATTAAGAGCGCCACTTACAGGAGCTCCAGAGACGGGCACGAGCCCTGGCTAATAGCGTGGACCCCAGAGACGGGCACGAGACGCTAAGGCTGCTGCTGCCTCCACCTTCAAGCCTGTGAGCAAACACAGGTCACTCTCCACACCTCCCCTCCCGGGAGCCTGTGCAGCCTACCACTGCCAGGGTCCTGTGATCCAGGGACAACTTCCCCGGGAGAACGCACAGCACGCCTCCGACTGGTGCAATATCACGCCAGCCTCTCCTGCCACAGGCTCGCCCTGCATCCATACCCCTCCCTCTCCACAGCCTGAGTGAGCCAGAGCCCCCGAATCAGCTGCTCCTTTAACCCCGTCCTGTCTGAGCGAAGAACAGACACCCTCAGGTGACCTACACGCAGAGGCAGGTCCAAATCCAAAGCTAAACCCCAGAGCTGTGCAAACAAAGAAGAGAAAAGGAAATCTCTCCCAGCAGCCTCAGGAGCAGCTCCACCATCAACTTGATGTACCCTGCATCTGTGGAATATATGAATAGACAACCAATCATCACAAATTGAGGAGGTGGACTTTGGGAGCAACGATATATTATTTTTTCCCCTTTTCCTCTTTTTGTGAGTGTCTATATGTATACTTCTGTGTGTGATTTTGTCTGTATAGCCTTGCTTTCACCATTTGTCCTAGGTTTCTCTCAACCCGTTTTTTTTTTCTTTTTAAAATTTTTTTCTTAGTAACTATATTTTTTATTTTAATAACATTATTTTATTTTACCCTCCTTCTTTCTTTCTTTCTTCCTTTCTTTCCTTCTTTCTTTCTTTCTTCCTTTCTTTCCTCCTTTCTTTCTTTCTTTTCTTCTTTCTTTCTATATTTTCTCCCTTTTATTCTGAGCCGTGTGGTTGAAAGGATCTTGGTGCTCCAGCCAGGAGTCAGGGCTGTGCCTCTGATGTGGGAGAGCCAACTTCAGGACACTGGTCCACAAGAGACCTCCCAGCTCCACATAATATCAAATGGCGAAAATCTCCCAGAGATCTCCATCTCAACACCAACACCCAGCTTCACTCAACGAACAGCAAGCTACAGTGCTGGACACCCTATGCCAAACAACTAGCAAGACAGGAACACAACCCCACCCATTAGCAGAGAGGCTGCCTAAAGTCATAATAAGTCCACAGACACCCCAAAACACACCCAGACGTGGACCTGCCCACCAGAAAGACAAGATCCAGCCTCATCCACCAGAACACAGGCACTAGTCCCCTCCACCAGGAAGCCTACACAACCCACAGAACCAACCTTAGCCACTGGGGACAGATACCAAATACAAAGGGAACTACGAACCTGCAGCCTGTGAAAAGGAGACCCCAAACACAGTAAGTTAAGCAAAATGAGAAGACAGAAAAACACAACAGATGAAGGAGCAAGATAAAAACTCACCAGACCTAACAAATGAAGAGTAAATAGGCAGTCTACCTGAAAAAGAATTCAGAATAATGATAGCAGAGTTGATCCAAATCTTGGAACTACAATAGAGAAAGTACAAGAAACATTTAACAAGGACCTAGAAGAACTAAAGAGCAAACAAACAATGATGAACAACACAATAAATGAAATTAAAAATTCTCTAGAAGGGATCAATAGCAGAATAACTGAGGCAAAAGAACAGATAAGTGACCTGGAAGATAAAATAGTGGAAATAACTACTGCAGAGCAGAATAAAGAAAAAAGAATGAAAAGAACTGAGGACAGTCTCAGAGACCTCTGGGAAAACATTAAACGCACCAACATTCGAATTATAGGGGTCCCAGAAGAAGAAGAGAGAAAGGGATTGAGAAAATATTTGAAGCGATTATAGTTGAAAACTTCCCTAATATGGGAAAGGAAATAGTTAAACAAGTCCAGGAAGCACAGAGAGTCCCATACAGGATAAATCCAAAGGGAAACATGCCAAGACACATATTAATCAAACTGCTAAAAATTAAATACAAAGAAAACATATTAAAAGCAGCAAAGAAAAACAACAAATAACACACAAGGGAATCCCCATAAGGTTAACAGCTGATCTTTCAGCAGAAACTCTGCGAACCAGAAGGGACTGGCAGGACATATTTAAAGTGATGAAGGAGAAAAACCTGCAAGCAAGATTACTCTACCCAGCAAGGATCTCATTCAGATTTGATGGAGAAATTAAAACCTTTACAGACAAGCAAAAGCTGAGAGAGTTCAGCACCACCAAACCAGCTTTACAACAAATGCTGAAGGATCTTCTCTAGGCAAGAAACACAAGAGAAGGAAAAGACCTACAATAACAAACCCAAAACAATTAAGAAAATGGGAATAGGAACATACATATCGATAATTACCTTAAACGTAAATGGATTAAATGCTCCCACCAAAAGTCACAGACTAGCTGAAGGGATACAAAAACAAGACCCATATATATGCTGTCTACAAGAGACCCACTTCAGACTTAGAGACACATACAGACTGAAAGTGAGGGGATGGAAAAAGATATTGCATGCAAATGGAAACCAAAAGAAAGCTGGAGTAGCAATTCTCATATCAGACAAAATAGATTTTAAAATAAAGACTATTAGAAGAGACAAAGAAGGACACTACATAATGATCAAGGGATCAATCCAAGAAGAAGATATAACAATTGTAAATATGCACCCAACATAGGAGCACCTCAATACATACGGCAAATAATAACAGTCATAAAAGAGGAAATTGACAGTAACACATTCATAGTAGGGGACTTTAACAACCCACTTTCACCAATGGACAGATCATCCAAAATGAAAATAAATAAGGAAACACCAGCTTTACATGATACATCAAACATGATGGGCTTAATTGATATTTATAGGACATTCCATCCAAAAACAACAGAATACACATTTTTCTCCAGTGCTCATGGAACATTGTCCAGGATAGATCATATCTTGGGTCACAAATCAAGCCTTGGTAAATTTAAGAAAATTGAAATTGTATCAAGTATCTTTTCTGACCACAATGCTATGAGACTAGATATCAATTACAGGAAAAGATCTGTAAAAAATACAAACACTGGAGGCTAAACAATACACTACTTAATAATGAAGTGATCACTGAAGAAATCAAAGAGGAAATCAAAAAATACCTAGAAACAAATGACAATGGAGACACGATGACCCAAAACCTATGGGCTGCAGCAAAAGCAGTTCTAAGAGGGAAGTTTATAGCAATACAATTCTACCTTAAGAAACAGGAAACATGTCGAATAAACAACCTAACCTTGCACCTAAAACGATTAGAGAAAGAAGAACAAAAATACCCCAAAGTTAGCAGAAGGAAAGAAATCATAAAGATCAGATCAGAAATAAATGAAATGAAGGAAACGATAGCAAAGATCAATAAAACTAAAAGCTGGTTCTTTGAGAAGATAAAGAAAATGGATAAACCATTAGCCAGCTCATCAAGAAAATAAGGGAGAAGACTTAAATCAATAGAATTAGAAATGAAAAAGGAGAAGTAACAACTGACACTGCAGAAATACAAAAGACCATGAGAGATTACTACAAGCAACTCTATGCCAACAATTTGGACAACCTGGAAGAAATGGACAAATTCTTAGAAATGCACGACGTGCCGAGACTGAACCAGGAAAAAATAGAAAATATGAACAGAATAATCACAAGCACTGAAATTGAAACTGTGATAAAAAAAATCTTCCAACAAACAAAAGCCCAGGACCAGATGGCTTCACAGGTGATTTCTATCAAACATTTAGGGAAGAGCTAACACCTATCCTTCTCAAACTCTTCCAAAATATAGCAGAGAGAGGAACACTCCCAAACTCATTCTACGAGGCCACCTCACCCTGATAACAAAACCAGACAAAGATGTCACAAAGAAAGAAAACTACAGACCAATATCACTGATGAACATAGATGCAAAAATCCTCAACAAAATACTAGCAAACAGAATCCAACAGCACATTAAAAGGATCATACACCATGATCAAGTGAGGTTTATTCTAGGAATACAAGGATTCTTCAATATACGCAAATCAATCGATGTGATACACCATACTAACAGACTGAAGGAGAAAAATGATATGATCCTCTCAATCGATGCAGAGAAATCTTTTGACAAAATTCAACTCCCATTTATGATAAAAACCCTGCAGAAAGTAAGCTTAGAGGGAACTTTCCTCAACATAATAAAGGCCATATATGACAAACCTACAGCCAACATCGTCCTCAATGGTAAAAAACTGAAAGCATTTCCACTAAGATTAGGAACAAGACAAGGTTACCCCCTGTCCCCACTGTAATTCAACATAGTTTTGGAAGTTTTAGCTACAGCAATCAGAGAAGAAAAGGAAATAAAAGGAATCCAAATCGGAAAAGAAGAAGTAAAGCTGTCACTGTTTGCAGATGACATGATACTATACATAGAGAATCCTAAAGATGCTACCAGAAAACTACTAGAGCTAATCATGAATTTGGTAAAGTAGCAGGATACAAAGTTAATGCACAGAAATCTCTGGCATTCCTATACACTAATGATGAAAAATCTGAAAATGAAATCAAGAAAACACTCCCATTTACCATTGCAACAAAAAGAATAAAATATCTAGGAATAACCCTACCTAAGGAGAAGAAAGACCTGTATGCACAAAATTATAAGACACTGATGAAAGAAATTAAAGATGATACAAATAGATGGAGAGATATACCATGTCCTTGGATTGGAAGAATCAACATTGTGAAAATGACTCTACTACCCAAAGCAATCTACAGATTCAATGCAATCCCTATCAAATTACCACTGGCATTTTTCACAGAACTAGAACAAAAAATTTCACAATTTGTATCGAAACACAAAAGACCCCAAATTGCCAAAGCAATCTTGAGAATGAAAAACAGAGCTGGAGGAATCAGGCTCCTGACTTCAGACTATACTACAAAGCTACAGTAATCAAGACAGTATGGTACTGGCACAAAAACAGAAAGATAGATCAATGGAACAGGATAGAAAGCCCAGAGATAAACCCATGCACATATGGTCACCTTATCTTTGATGAAGGAGGCAAGAATATACAGTGGAGGAAAGACAGCATCTTCATTGAGTGGTGCTGGGGAAACTGGATGGGTATATGTAAAAGTATGAAATTAGAACACTCCCTAACTTCATACACAAAAATAAACTCAAAATGGATTAAAGACCTAAATATAAGGCCAGATACTATCAAACTCTTAGAGGAAAACATAGGCAGAACACTCTATGACATAAATCACAGCAAGATCCTTTTTGACCCACCTCCTAGAGAAATGGAAATAAAACCAAAAATAAACGAATGGGACCTAATGAAACTTAAAAGCTTTTGCACAACAAAGGAAACCATAAGCAAGACAAAAAGACAACCCTCAGAATGGGAGAAAATATTTGCAAATGAGGCAACTGACAAAGGATCAATCTCCAAAATTTACAAGCAGCTCATGCAGCTCAATATCAAACAAACAACGCAATCCAAAAATGGGCAGAAGACCAAATAGACATTTCTCCAAAGGAAATATACAGATTGCCAACAAACACATTAAAGAATGCTCAACATCATTAATCGTTAGAGAAATGGAAATCAAAACTACAATGAGATATCATCTCACACCAGTCAGAATGGCCATCATCAAAAAATCTACCAACAATAAATGCTGGAGAGGGTGTGGAGAAAAGGGAACCCTCTTGCACTGTTGGTGGGAATGTAAATTGATACAGCCACTATGGAGAACAGTATAGAGGTTCCTTAAAAAGACTAAAAACAAAATTACCATATGACCCAGCAATCCCGCTACTGGGCATATACCCTTAGAAAAACCATAATTCCAAAAGAGTTATGTACCGAAATGTTCTTTGCAGCTCTTTTTACAATAGCCAGGACATGGAAGCAACCTACGTGTCCGTCAACAGATGAATGGATAAAGAAGATGTGGCACATATATACAATGGAATATTACTCAGCCATAAAAAGAAACGAAATTGAGTTATTTGTAGTGAGGTGGATGGACCTAGAGTCTGTCATACAGAGTGAAGTAAGTCAGAAATAGACAAATACCGTATGCTAACACATATATATGGAATCTAAGAAAAAAAAAAAGGTCATGAAGAACCTAGGGGCAAGACAGGAATAAAGACACAGACCTACTAGAGAATGGACTTGAGGATATGGGGAGGGGGAACGGCAAGCTGTGGCAAAGTGAGAGAGTGGCATGGACATATATACACTACCCCACATAAAATAAATAGCTAGTGGGAAGCAGTCGCATAGCACAGGGAGATCAGCTTGGTGCTTTGTGACCACCTAGAGGGGTGGCATAGGGAGGGTGGGAGGGAGGGAGACGCAAGAGGGAAGAGATATGGGAACATATGTATATGTATAAGTGATTTACTTTGTTATAAAGCAGAAACTAACACACCATTGTAAAGCAATTATACTTCAATAAAGATGTTAAAACAAACAAACAAAAAAACAACAACTGGGAAGTTGATTGGGATGGCACTGACTCTTTATATTACTATGGGGAGAACTGACAATAACATCAAGGTTTTGACCCATGAACATGGTGTATCTTTCCTTTTACTTAGATCTGTAATGTCTTTTGGGGAAATTTGCAGTTTTTAATGTAGAGATCTTAATGCATATTGTTATGATTCCTAAGGATTTTATAGTTTTGATGCTATTGTAAATGGTGTTTCTTATTTCTTTTTCCAGATGTTCATTGCCAACATTTAGAAATACAAATGAATATGATATATTGTCCTTATATCCTGTGACCATGCTAAACTCTCATATTAGCTTCAGTAACTTTAAAATTTTTCTTAGTGATCCCTTAGTATTTTCCATGGACACAGTGTGCTGTCTTTGAATAAAGACAGTGTTAGTTTATATTAGTGTGTGTGTATGTGCTTATGTGTTGGATGTTCTTGGCTCCTTCTTTCTTAAAAGATTGTCTTCCACTGGTTTCTGGAATACATGCCAATCTGATTTTCCTCCTTCTTCTCTTACCATTCTTTTAATACTCATTTTCAGGTTCGTCATCCTCTACCAGGGCATTATATCTTGGAATTTTTCAATGCTTAGTTTAAATCCCTTTTTCTTTTTATTTTCTTTCTCTGGGAAATCTCACCTATAACATTAAAGGTCACCAAGGACCTTCAACCCTCTCTCCCCAGCCTAGACCTCTCTTACATACTCTAGACCCTTCTGCCTTCCTGGATGTCTCTGAGGCAACTCAAAGTCCAGTTAATAAAATTGTGATCTTCTCACCTGCCCAGACACCAGCCTCCAAACCTGGCCCTCTTCCAGTGTCTCATACGTCAGTGAATTATACCTTCACCCTATCCAGTTGTGCTGGTCAAAAAACAGGGAGAGTCTTGGACATTTTCCTGTCCCTTATTCCTGTGCCATCCTTAACTATGCCTCTCTATGTATTCTCTCCATCAGGAAGTCCTGTCAGTTTTACCTCTTAAAATTTTTGGACTCCATCCATTTATCACTATTGCCACTGAATTAGCCCAAGCTAAATATCACCTCTCATCTGACCTACTGAAACAGTGTCTTAACTGACCTCTATATATGCCTTCTAATTTTCCACCCCAATCTGTTCTCAATACCTCAGGCTAAAGTGATCTTCCAAAATGCAGATCAAAGCATGTCACCTGCTTTCTTAAATCTCCTCAGTGGATTCTCATTGATTTTAAGATAAAGACCCTAATCCTAAACAAAGTCTCAAAGGCTCTACATGTTTTGGACCTTGCCTACCTCTCTTTTTCTGACACCACAATACCCCTCACTATGTTCTCCAGCCACACTGGCTTTGTTTCAGCTCTTGGAAGTTGTTAGCTTCTTTCTTGCCATAGAGAACCTCAGCATATGCAATTAACTCTGTTTGGAATGTCCTTTCCCACTTTCAAATCATACCCTTCTCCAGGTTAATCCTTATTTATAGATTTCGGCTCATGTCACCTCTTCAAGAAAGCCTTTCTTTTTTTTTGCTTTTTTTACATCTTTATTGGAGTATAATTGCTTTACAATGGTGTGCTAGTTTCTGCTTTATAACAAAGTGAATCAGTTATACATATACATACGTTCCTATATCTCTTCCCTTTTGTGTCTCCCTCCCTCCCACCCTCCCTATCCCAGCCCTCTAGTTGGTCACAAAGCACCGAGCTGATCTCCCTGTGCTATGCGGCTGCTTCCCACTAGCTATCTATTTTACCTTTGGTAGTGTATATATGTCCATGCCACTCTCTCACTTTGTCACAGCTTACCCTTCCCCCTCCCCATATCCTCAAGTCCATTCTCTAGTAGGTCTGTGTCTTTATTCCTGTCTTACCCCTAGGTTCTTCATGACATTTTTTTTTCTTAAATGCCATATATATGTGTTAGCATAAGGCTTTCTTTCTCTTTAAACATGAACTTTGCATATAATTGTATAAAACTAATTATGTCACAGCCAGTTTGTTCCCAGGGGAAATAAGCTTCATGTCCTTAGCCCTAGGTACTACAAAAGTATTTGTTCAGCAAATGAATGATTGAGTTAGTGATTGTCTTTTTATTTTTATTGAATCATGAGCATGATAGATCCTAAATGAAAATTTATTGACCACTTTATGAATTATTGCCTAATGTGCATCATTTCATGTATTCGGAATGATAGTTTATTTATAGCCTTTTAAAAATTAGTTCATATTTCATTGAAAATAATAGCATAGGGAGTTCCCTGGTGGCCTAGTGATTGGTATTCCAAGTTTTCAGTGCCATGGCCTGGGTTTGATCTCTGGTTGGGGAACTGAGATCCCGCAAACCACTTGGCGTGCCCCCCTCCTCACGAAAAAAATAGTATAGAAGAATTTAATTTCATATTAACTTTCATTATGAAGGCAAATTTTGTTTTAATATAGTGAAAAAATTTACCTGGTAGGTGCTGTTTGCCATTTTCTTTCCAGGGGAAAAATGGCCTACTTTCAAAATATTTCAGTCAGTTTTCAACCGTACAGATTGTGTATTTTACAAAGGAAGTGATCATATCCAGTTTCTAGAGAGGGTAACGGGCTTGTGGAGGTAGTTCTGACCTCTCTCCCATCTCACACACATACTCCCAAGCACCGTAGCCTTACATTACCAGTACATCTTCATTCTCCACCTTAGCTGCCGTTTATTTTCTCATATGTGCTGAATCCCATGTTTAGTGCTTTAGAGTATGGTGAATTTTCAAAATAAGTACTAGTAATAATGCAAAACATGTATTACTGATCCTGTTTTACAAATTAAAAATTGAGGCCCAGAGAAATTAAGTGAATTGCTCAAAGCCGTAGTTAGTAGTGCCAGATCCAGGATTCACGAAGTTCCAAATGCTTTACCCTCTCTGCTACAATTCCTGAGTCTACCGTGGAAAATTGACAGTTGACTTCAAATTTGTCTGTTCCTTGGACTTTATGGCATCAAATTCAGTTAAATGGTTTCTTTAAACTTCTATGACTCATTCTTAATGTCACCTTTCTACAGTAATTAAATTTCCATCGAGCTATTTCATGACTTTATTATTAGGGCTTGTGATTTTCAGTTCTTTGGAAATCAACAGGGTTATTTTGATACTTGCTTGTTTCCCAGTATTAAAAGCTAAGTAATTTAAGCCTTTTTGCTCAGTTAGTTAGAACATGATCTTGGTATTGATCAGCATACAATTCTATTGACCTTCCATAGAAAAACCCAGCCCAAAGCTAAAACCAGTGCTACTTCTGGCTTACATTTGGGTTATTATTGTCTCAAATTGTGAAAAACAACATACGGAACCAACTTTATGTTCTGCTTCTATATAACTCTGAAGAAAAAATGAATAAGAAATAATTTTTATAACTCACTCTTCTAAAAGTTAATGTTTTCTCTTAGGGTGCATCTATTCATTTGCTAACTCATCTGTTCATGTAAAAAGCATTTACTGAGTGCTTCCTCCATGCCAGGCATCATTCTAGGGGATACAGTTATACACAAGACAGATGAAATGCTTGCCCCATAGAGATTCTATTCTAGTGGGGAGAAATGGACAACCAAACAATGAAATAGTGATAACTGCTGCTGAGTAAATATACAGGACATTCTGATATAGAGGGTTGAAGATGGTAGGGGCGGGAGCTTTAATTTGGACAGGATGAATATGTAAAGTCTTTTGGTGGAGGTGACCTTTGAATCAAGACCTCAACTATAAGGAACCAGCCATCTGAAAAGCTGTAAGAACTACTTTCCAAACCAGACCTAGAGGCAGGAATGACCTTGGGAGATCCCAGGAAGGTGTTGCTGGAACATAGTGTATAAATCTGGAAAAGGAGGCAGGGGTCAGATCTTAAGGATTTCAAATAAACTTAAAGTTACCATCAGATTCTTCTGAAGTAACATTATTGATATTATTACATTCACCTTAGAATTACCTTTATCACCCTGGCACTATTTATTACTTATGCCACAGAAAGAAACATATATTGTCATAAAATTTTAAGAATTTAAAGATTCCTTAAAATTAGGTAGTCCAACTCCTTCATCTTAGAGATAAGGCAATTTTAGCCCAGAAAAGTTAAGTGACTTGTAACGGGTAACTCAGCAAGCCTGGGCAGGCTAGGATTTGAGCTCAAGCTTCAGTATTGCAGAGTCCAGTGTTTTTTCCAAGAAAAGAACACTCCTAAAAAGAACAATTGTTTTAAAAAGAACATTAAAACAATTTTTAAAATTTATGGCATTTCTGTGGCTCTCCTGTTTTCCATTAGGTTTTTAAAAAAATAATAGATTACTATAACTTATTATTACCAGCATTTAGGTATATTTAATTGATTTGGATTGTACGCTTTTTAAAAATCATTCGTCAGATTCGTATAAGTATCAAAGCAGAATAATACAGATATTGACTTAGTATCTTTCATTTCACTTTCACTGTACCATCTTTCATTTCACTTTCACTGTACTGTCTGTATAGGTTCTTAACCTGGTGTTCTTACACTCCAAGGGCTCCACAAATGGGCTTTGAGGTTCTTTCTGCTAACCCTCTGAAAAGTGCACAGCATTTAACATGCTTGTGAATATCATTTTGGGTCCTCCAAGAACCAGACATCAAGACAGGATTAGACAAGCTCAAATATGGAGAAATCCCTGTGAGAGATAAAGGAGAGGGAGCAGGAATAGGTAGCAATGAGACCACAATGCAGGTCTGACATCTGTGAGGGGAAAAAGGGAAGGAAGCATTGGGTAGAACATCTCAAACTACAGTACAGTTCCAAGAAAGGTCAGCCAGGCTGATGGGGAGTCCCAAGGACAAGTTGCTTGTTGGAAGCATCCTATGTCAGGCAGAAAGGCACTGGCACTAGTGTCCCTGCCATGCTCGGTTATTGGTTCCAAGCAACCCCAGGGGAAGTGAGGTTTTGCTGTGAACACTGTCTTTAGATCCAAGGGTACAGTAGCTGGGGCTGTGCATCAACTCTGCTCCTGGCAGGAGTTCTCTGGAAGGAGATATGAGCAGTGCACTTACAGGGCCATCACACTATACTTATGTGCGTTCCTTTGGGGAAAGTATCTGTGGCTTTTGTCATATTTACAACATGGTTGGTTCTGACACGTAAGTCGTTGAGTTGTAGCCCTCAGGAACCAAAGTATTAATACCAATTTATTGCCAAAAGTCAATAAACAGGAGTCATTCACCAAACCATTGAAAATTTTGGCATTGTTTCCATTATTTCTTCATGAGTAGCAGAGACATTCATATTTATATTTATCACAATGAAAACAAGTAGTGTCAGAATGCTGATGGGAGGGTTACATGATAGGGTGTGTACATACTTATTTTTCCTCAGGGGAAGCACTAAAGGTTCAGAGCATGGATAATGGAGACAGAATTCCTGAGTTCATACTGTGATTCTGCCACTGATAAGCTGCTTGACCATAGGTAAATTACTTGCCCTGTCTGTGCCTCAGATTCCTCATTTCTAACATGGACAAAATAATTAATAGTGCCTGCATCCTTGGATTGTGGGGAGGATCCAGTGAGATGACTTCCAGAAAGCTCCTCACACTGTGCCTGGCACGTAATATCCCCGTGGTGACAGGCTTTTGCACGCTGAGCACTGCAGCCATCGAAAATGTGAACGTAGGGCATGAATGATTGGATGAAAATCTGATCCTTCAAGCTGCAGGAGGACGCTTTGAGGAGTCAGCTCCTCTAACACATTTGAAAATTATTCAGTGAAAAAGCAGTGTCTCTTGGTTGGTAGTATTTGAGGAGATATTAATTTTTTTTTCTTTGTGCTTATTTGTTTTTTTAATTGAAAAAAATGTTTTTGCATTACATTTTCAATTTTATGCCCAATTCTTTAACATATCTCCTTTTTAAAAAAATTATTTTTGAAGAATAGTAGAAAACATCTGCTTTTTAAAGCAAGTTAGAGCTATAAAGTTGATTTTGAATGGAAGTGGATTATTCTGTAGTATAATATTATTACTGCTGTTATTGCACAAATGTTTAAAAAGTTTTCAAACTTGCTTAGGAGAGCTTGACTGCTCTTGAATCACTTTCTGTTTGGGTGATGCTGCCTTTCCTCCTTTAATAGCTTCCTTAATTTCTCTCAGCCTATTTTTTCTATAATTCTTTAACTCCCTATCTCCTTAGCATACCCACTTTTCATTATTCCTGGTCTAAACATTTTTAATAAAGCAGATATGATATAAGGTTAAATGAGCATTTGAAAAGTTAAATGAGCGTTCACAAATTATTTAGTCCAGTAGTTGGCAAACTGGCCCAAGGACCAAATCTGGCCAGCAGACTGTTTGTATAAATAAAGTTTTATTGTAACCATGCTTTTTAGATTAAATATTGTCTATGGTTGCTTTCATGCTACACAATGGAATTGAATAGCTACAACAGAGACTGTATGGTATGCAAAGTATAAAATATCTACTATCTGACTTCTTACAGGGAAGTTTGCCAACCCTTGATTTAGTTGACCCAAAATTTTAAAAATCAGGAAAAAAAAAATTTTTTTTAATCTAAAACAGGATGACTTCTTGAGAGTAGGAATTGTGCTTTACTCATCACTTTATCCTCAGTAGCTAGCCTAGAGCCAGGCTTATAGTAGATACTAAACAAATATTTGTGGAATTGAATTGATTACATTAATTTAAAAAGTTAAATACTTAAAATTAAAAAGAAATTTCCTCCTAGTATGTTTTTATTAAAGTTGGCACTGGAGAGTAAACTAGCTGGGCTAGCCCATTAGAGTGACCATTATAAATAATCTCCCTGGTGTGATGTGTAATACATTAGAAAAACATTCCTTTTGTGAAAAAAATTATTAGTTTAATGGAATCCTATGTTTGAGAGAGAACACTTGACCCCCTGCTGCTTCTCTTAACATTTTGCTTTTTATGCTAAGATTCCTTGAATAACTTCTTAATACTTTAGGCATGATCATTCATCAAATTCCAAGACTCACATGCGTGAAGCTCTCCAAATATTTTCAGTATGTGTAATACCTGGTTTGGAAAAATTGTTTGAGTAGAAAAACCTTTGTATGTATCTGGTTACAGATGTATTACAAAATTAATTTTAATGCTTGTTGTATTGCTATAAAGATCAAAATGTTCTAAACTATTATAGTTTATTAATTATTTACATTCAAAATTTCACAAAGAAAGGAATCTAATTTTAAGAATTGATACTTTTTATAAATCAGGGCATGGGTTTCTGGCTTTCCTTCTGTTAGTCCATTCATTTTTCTGTGATGAACAAGGATATTAATTAATAACAATTTTGGAAATTTTTCATAAAATGCTTCTTATTGATAGGAATCACCTGTGACACTTGTTTAAAAAAAAGTTCCGGGGGGAAAGGATGAATAGGCGTAGCACAGAGGATTTGAGAGGCAGTGAGACTACTCTGTCTGATACTGTGGTGGATACGTGTCATTATACATTTGCCCACAGCCATAGAATGTCCAACACCAAGAGTGAACCTTAATGTAACTGTGGACTTTGGGTGATACTGATGTATCAAATGTAGGTTCATCAATAGTAATGAGTGTACCACTCTGGTGGAGGATATTGATAACAGGTGTGCATGTGTGGCACAAGGGGTACGTGGGAAATCTCTGTGCTTTTCTCTGAAGTTTGCTGTGAACCTAATACTGCTCTAAAAAAATAAAATCTTAAATAAAAAGTAATTTAAAAATGCCTAGGCCTCCCTAAGTTCCCATTCAGTATTTGTGGGGTGGGGCCCAGGACTCTTTTTTTTTTTTTAATATAAATACCCCAAGTGATTCACATCATCAGAGAAGTTTTAGGAAATGCTACTTTAAAAAATACCTTCACATTTTCTTGATCATATATGAAACGATTTGAGTAAGCTTGAAAAACTTACCTGGTCCTATAATATACTCCCACCAATGATGAGATCATTTTAATACATAGAATTTAATATTTGCACTTTAAAAAGCTAAATATTAGATAATTTATCAATTAATGAGGTTCTTTTGATATTTCAGTCACTGACTCTCCTTTAGTATTTTAAGCTTATTTGGGTCAGAGATTCCCCCTGAGAAGTTGATGAAATCTGTGTAATCTCTCCCCAGGAAAGTTAACACAAAAAGTTTTTGCATATAATTACAAGGTTTCGACTTACCCTGACATATAATAATGGACTCCAACCATGGACCAGTTTAAGAAATATTCTTCAGTTGGAGCCCCTTTGTTTTTAATTTTGCTCTATATGTAGTGTCTTTACCCTTCATATTTTTTTCTGTCAGATGCTATACAACCAAAAATTTAATAACTGTGTCAGTATCCTGACTGTATGTATCTCTCTTTTCAGTTAAATAGGACATATATTGTCACTGTACCTCTTTTGCTTAATATGTCCTTTTAAAAAAAAGAAAAAACAAAACTCATGGATTTTGATACATTTGGGGGGGGGGATGCTATTTATGGGAAGGAAGTTGACAGTTTGTTGGTGGAATAGAGGGACAGTTGCCCTTGAGACTGTGACTCCTGATAGAAGTGTGATGGAAGGATGAAGGTGCCTAGAGAAGGAGCTGAAGGGACCAGAAGCCAGCAATGAAAAGCAGAGGGCAGACCGCAGTCAAAGGGTGAGTTCAGAGGAAGCTGGCAGCGCAGGCCCTTGTTTCCTCCCTGGTTTTAGAAATGGGAATTCAGTGAAGGATGCAAACAGCTTGGGTGGCAGATGGCTTCGGAGGGAACAGTTTCAATCCAAATTTGAGCATTGTATCGAAAGCTCAGGCAGAAAGAACCTTGTTTTCTTTAAGGTTTTAGGGATGAGGTCGGGACAGTGGGGAAAGAGAGAAATATTGAGTGGGAAAGAGAGGGAAGAAAAAGGGAGAGAGAGAGAAGTGAGACAGAGAGGAAACCAGAGACAGAAGGATGGAGAAGTTCAGGAAAGAAACCATACTTGTATTCATCTAGACAAAACTGGGCTCATTGATTGCACTGGAAATGTAATCTGCCTACCTGGCTGTAACGTCAAGAGCATGTACTTAAAAATGATTTCTTGGAAATGTATATTGTAGTGTTTTATGCCTCACTGTGAGGGGAAGAATATCAGAGGATACAAGAGGGCCGGTCTCTTACCTGTCTACCCAAATTGTGGCTTGGGGCTCACACTAGCCCACAGGACACTAGTGTGAATTAGAAACAGGCAGATGCAGCCCCACACCAGGACATGTGGCTTAATAAGCAGAGCATAGCTGAGATTTCAGCCCCATTTCTCTCCATTGCCAGACCCGCTTGTGCAGCGAACTCCCTGCCCAACCCTATGTGTTCACCCTGTTACAAAGAGTTGAATTTCTGCTTAGGCCTTGGGCAGTAGAAAGGATGAGAACCCTCTGATCTGTGTAAAAACTATGCTTCTACAATACTGTAATTTTTTTTCAGGATTCAGACTATCCAAGTAAATGTGAATCTGGGCAGCAAGGTCACAGAGCAGGCAGGTTTGGGGGAGATGTACATTGAGATCAAGGAGGAAGGAGGTGCCTGTCCAGCCAGCCACATCACAGAGAACCACCCTGGCAATCAATATAGAGGCAGATGTTTCAGCCAGATTGTTCTCACACCCATAAACTAGTTATAATTTTCATGTTTTTACAAATAATCACAGAAATAGTTTCAGAAGTCACCATGTTCATGTATGTTACTGCTGTTTGTAATTTCTCGTTAATCTTTTCCATGTTTCTTAATGAAAATATGAGAAAACACAAAGATGCATTTTTGGGTTTTCCCCTGTCTTTCAAAACCAGGAAAAATGTTTAAATTCTCCCCATAATGCCCTTTTAAGCCTTGCTACTGACTCATTTGTCGGTTGGTAACTTACCTCTTCACTGCAAAGAAGATTAATGAAATCGTTTACAGATGCATTCACAAGGTGTCTATAAAGTTATCAAAATTAACAAGAAGTACACACTACTATATATAAAAATAGATAACCAACAAGGACCTACTGTATTGCACAGGGAATTCTACCCAATACTCTGTAATGGCCTGTGTGGGAAAAGAATCTAAAAAAGAGTGGCTATATATATAGTATAACTGATTCACTTTGCTGTCCACCTGAAACTAACACAGCATTGTAAATCAACTATACTCCAGTTAAAAACAATTAACAAGACGATTTTAAATAAACATTCGTTGATTGCACTCTTACAAGTCTCAAGATAGATTGGCTAATTTTCTGGAAGCACAATGCTTGAGTTTGATGGTTTGATGATTTAGATAACTGCTGTGCTATTTCTTCTATAACTTTAAAATTAGTTTAATTTCTAGCATAAAAGCTATGCTGAAAACACCACATGGAAAAGTGTATACAGATCTAAGAAATGGTTAAGGATGTCTTATGATAAATGCAAATTTTAAAAACTCTTCACTTCGAAGTCTGCTGTAAAGTATTGTTGCGAAAGAGCGTGACCTGTTTAAATTCAGAATGCTGAAACAGTCTTGATATGAACACTTGTTTCTGGTGTGATCCTGTCATCAAATAATTGATTTCAAAACTAGAAATTTTCAGTTAACTTGAGTTCTTCCTCACTGCTAATATTTCCATTCAGGGGTCGCTTGGCATGCTCACTTGCTAATACGGTTTGTGTTTCATGTTGCTTATCACTAACATCGTGCTCCTAATCCCCAGGATTCCATGCTACTAGACTGTGCTCCACGGACAGTGATTAGATTGTCCTTCCATCCCTGCCACCCTATTGCTAACAGAGCGCCCTTTCAACCTCAAAAGTATCTTGGATTGGATAAGAAATCATGTGGTACCTCTATGAGATTTCTCATTGATAATAACAGCTAGATTTGGGGGACATTTGCTCTATACCAGACACTATGCTAAACTCTTTACGTATATGATTTCATTTATATAGGCAACTATATTAGGCAACTAGGGTTATAATACTTATATTACAAAAGACAGTAGAAGCTAAGAGGTTAAGTAATTTACCCATGGTCATACAGCTAGTAACTGAGGAACTAAGACTTGAATTCAGGCCTGTTGGAGCTACATGACTGTTTGTTACTAAAACTGTGTTATTAGGACCAGTTTGTAGCCACTGGCACCCAAGTTAGTTTGACAGCAACTTGAGGAGCTGGGGACCACTGAGTTTCTTTTGATTACCTGAAATGTATTCAGTGCATTCATCTGATAAATAAATAACTTAGGTTTTTATTTTTTTAAATAAATGACAAAGCAGAACATGAATTTTTTTATTGAGACAGGACCAATAATCTTGACAGTGTTATGTTACATGGCGTTTTAAATTTTGTGCTAGATGCCATTTTAATTGTTTAGTTTGATGGATGCATTAGGGACAGCGGTTCACTGTTTCACTTTGGAAAAGCTGCTCTCTGTCAGGTTTGTGAACAGCCTTATTGTTTAGTTCACATAAAGGTCAGTAGCTCTAAAAATACTTTAATGGGTGATAGAATAGATATTTTATATGTGTTGCAAGTGCTTTACCCCATTGGTTGAAATGAGTACCTTTGTGCCTTCTGAAGAGGTGTACGTATGTGTGGTGTGTGCATTCATGTGTGTCTGTGTGTCTGTCAACGCACATCTTGTTTGAAAGCCCAGTCTTACAAACTTACACACTAGATTCTTTAAAATCTTTCTCAAAAAATATCAACATTCCTTGTGACTCTCTTACATATCATTGGGTTTGACAGGTATTTTTGTCTGTGTGACTTCGAAACACAGACTCTCGGTCAGAAGAAAAGAAAAAAGATTTGTGGTGGGTTTTGTTTGATTAAAAAAATTGACTCAATTGATTCAGTTTAGTTTGGGCAGCCTTACAGGTAACTTCAGCTTCTGCATCTTCAAACCTATCTCAGCTTTTTCCTGGCCAAAGAGACTATTTCTTTCCTTTTGTTTCTTTTCTTAGCTTGATGAAATGTTAAGATTTGTTCATTTCAAAACAGACCATTTAAAAATGAAGAAGCCACATTGTTTAGTTCATTGGACTGAGAGCCTTAGAGACCTGTTCTATTCTCGGCTCTGGAAAAATCTCATAAAGCAGAATCACATGACATGAAAAAAGATATTACTCAAGTTTGAGATAGTACATTTTACTTTCTAATCAGTGTTGAAAGCATAGTATTAACAGGAGAGTTCTTGGCAAAATTATACTATCTAAACAGGCAAGTTCCAAATCCTGGCAGAGAATATTACTTTGAGATACATTTTTCTACAACTTTTTTTTTTTTAACATCTTTATTGGAGTATAATTGCTTTACAATGGTATATTAGTTTCTGCTTTATAACAAAGTGAATCAGTTATACATATACATATGTTCCCATATTTCTTCCTTCTTGCGTCTCCCTCCCTCCCACCCTCCCGAACCCACCCCTCCAGGTGGTCACAAAGCACCGAGTTCCCCTCCCTGGGGTATGCAGCTGCTTCCCACTAGCTATCTATTTTACGCTTGGAAGTGTATATATGTCCATGCCACTCTCACTTTGTCACAGCTTACCCTTCCCCCTCCCCATATCCTCAAGTCCATTCTCTAGTAGGTCTGTGTCTTTATTCCTGCCTTACCCCTAGGTTCTTCATGACATATTTATTTTCTTAGATTCCATATATATGTGTTAGCATATGGTATTTGTCTTTCTCTTTCTGACTTACTTCACTCTGTATGACAGATTCTAGGTCCATCCACCTCACTACAAATAACTCAGTTTCGTTTCTTTTTATGGCTGAGTAATATTCCATTGTATATATGTGCCACATCTTCTTTATCCATTCATCCGATGATGGACACTTAGGTTGTTTCCATCTGCTGACTATTGTAAATAGAGCTGCAACGCACATTTTGGTACATGACTCTTTTTGAATTATGGTTTTCTCAGGGTATATGCCCAGTAGTGGGATTGCTGGGTCATATGTAGTTCTATTTTTAGTTTTTTAAGGAACCTCCATACTGTTCTCCATCGTGGCTGTACCAATTCACATTCCCACGAGCAGTGCAAGAGGGTTCCCTTTTCTCCACACCCTCTCCAGCATTTATTGTTGGTAGATTTTTTGATGATGGCCATTCTGACTGGTGTGAGATGATATCTCATTGTAGTTTTGGTTTCCATTTCTCTAAAGATTAATGATGTTGAGCTTTCTTTCATGTGTTTGTTGGCACTCTGTATATCTTCTTTGGAGAAATGTCTGTTTATGTCTTCTGCCCATTTTTGGATTGGGTTGTTTTTTTGTTATTGAGCTGCATGAGTTGCTTGTAAATTATGAAGATTGATCCTTTGTCAGTTGCCTCATTTGCAAATATTTTCTCCCATTCTGAGGGTTGTCTTTTTGTCTTGTTTATGGTTTCCTTTGTTGTGCAAAAGCTTTTAAGTTTCATTAGGTCCCATTTTTTATTTTTGGTTTTATTTCCATTTTTCTAGGAGGTGGGTCAAAAAGGATCTTGCTATGATTTATGTCACAGAGTGTTCTGCCTATGTTTTCCTCTAAGAGTTTTATAGTGTCTGGCCTTACATTTAGGTCTTTAATCCATTTTGAGTTTATTTTTGTGTATGGTGTTAGGGAGTGTTATAATTTCATTCTTTTACATGTACCTGTCCAGTTTTCCCAGCACCACTTATTGAAGAGGCTGTCCTTTCTCCACTGTACATTCCTGCCTCCTTTATCAAAGATAAGGTGACCATATTTGCGTGGGTTTATCTCTGGGCTTTCTATCCCGTTCCATTTCTCTATCTTTCTGTTTTTGTGCCAGTACCATACTGTCTTGATTACTGTAGCTTTGTAGTATAGTCTGAAGTCAGGAGCCTGATTCCTCCAGCTCTGTTTTTTGTTCTCAAGATTGCTTTGGCTATTCGGGGTCTTTTGTGTTTCCATACAAATTGTGAAATTTTTTGTTCTAGTTCTGTGAAAAATGCCAGTGGTAGTTTGATAGAGATTGCACTGAATCTGTAGATGGCTTTGGGTAGTAGAGTCATTTTCACAATGTTGATTCTTCCAATCCAAGGACATGGTATATCTCTCCATCTATTTGTATCATCTTTAATTTCTTTCATCAGTATCTTATAATTTTGTGCATACAGGTCTTTCTTCTCCTTAGGTAGGGTTATTCCTAGATATTTTATTCTTTTTGTTGCAATGGTAAATGGGAGTGTTTTCTTGATTTCACTTTCAGATTTTTCATCATTAGTGTATAGGAATGCCAGAGATTTCTGTGCATTAACTTTGTATCCTGCTACTTTACCAAATTCATTGATTAGCCCTAGTAGTTTTCTGGTAGCATCTTTAGGATTCTCTATGTATAGTATCATGTCATCTGCCAACAGTGACAGCTTTACTTCTTCTTTTCCGATTTTGATTCCTTTTATTTCCTTTTCTTCTCTGATTGCTGTGGCTAAAACTTCCAAAATTATGTTGAATAAGAGTGGTGAGAGTGGGCAACCTTATCGTGTTCCTGATCTTAGTGGAAATGGTTTCAGTTTTTCACCATTGAGGACGATGTTGGCTGTGGGTTTGTCATATATGGCCTTTATTATGTTGAGGAAAGTTCCCTCTATGCCTACTTTCTGGAGGGTTTTTATCATAAATGGGTGTTGAATTTTGTCCAAAGCTTTCTCTGCATCTATTGAGATGATCATATGGTTTTTCTCCTTCAGTTTGTTAATATGGTGTATCACGTTGATTGATTTGCGTATATTGAGGAATCCTTGCATTCCTGGAATAAACCCCACTTGATCATGGTGTATGATCCTTTTAATGTGCTGTTGGATTCTGTTTGCTAGTATTTTGTTGAGGATTTTTGCATCTATGTTCATCAGTGATATTGGCCTGTAGTTTTCTTTCTTTGTGACATCCTTGTCTGATTTTGGTATCAGGGTGACGGTGGCCTCATAGAATGAGTTTGGGAGTGTTCCTCCCTCTGCTATATTTTGGAAGAGTTTGAGAAGGATAGGTGTTAGCTCTTCTCTAAATGTTTGATAAAATTCGCCTGTGAAGCCATCTGGTCTTGGGCTTTTGTTTGTTGGAAGATTTTTTATCACAGTTTCAATTTCAGTGCTTGTGATTGGTCTGTTCATATTTTCAATTTCTTCCTGATTCAGTCTTGGCAGGTTGTGCATTTCTAAGAATTTGTCCATTTCTTCCAGGTTGTCCATTTTATTGGCATAGAGTTGCTTGTAGTAATCTCTCATGATCTTTTGTATTTCTGCAGTGTCAGTTGTTACTTCTCCTTTTTATTTCTAATTCTATTGATTTGAGTCTAGTCCCTTTTTTTCTTGATGAGTCTGGCTAATGGTTTATCAATTATGTTTATCTTCTCAAAGAACCAGCTTTTAGTTTTATTGATCCTTTTTTATCGTTTCCTTCATTTCTTTTACATTTATTTCTGATCTGATTTTTCTGATTTCTTTCCTTCTACCAACTTTGGGGGTTTTTTGTTCTTCTTTCTCTAATCACTTTAGGTGCAAGGTTAGGTTGTTTATTTGACGTGTTTCCTGTTCCTTAAGGTAGGTTTGTATTGCTATAAACTTCCCTCTTAGAACTGCTTTTGCTGCAGCCCATAGATTTTGGGTCGTCTTGCCTCCATTGTCATTTGTTTCTAGGTATTTTTTAATTTTCTCTTTGATTTCTTCAGTGATCACTTTGTTATTAAGTAGTGTATTTTTTAGCCTCCATATGTTTGTAGTTTTTACAGATCTTTTCCTGTAATTGATATCTAGTCTCATAGTGTTGTGGTCGGAAAAGATACTTGATACAATTTCAATTTTCTTAAATTTACCAAGGCTTGATTTGTGACCCAAGACATGATCTATCCTGGAGAACATTCCATGAGCACTTGAGAAAAATGTGTATTCTGTTGTTTTTGGATGGAATGTCCTATAAATATCAATTAAGTCCATCTTGTTTAATGTATCATTTAAAGCTTGTGTTTCCTTATTTATTTTCATTTTGGATGATCTGTCCATTGGTGAAAGTGGGTTGTTAAAGTCCCCTACTATGAATGTGTTACTGTTGATTTCCCCTTTTATGGCTGTTTGTGTTTGCCGTATGTATTGAGGTGTTCCTATGTTGGGTACATAAATATTTACAATCGTTACATCTTCTTCTTGGATCGATCCCTTGATCATTACTTAGTGTCCTTCTTTGTCTCTTCTAACAGTCTTTATTTTAAAGTCTATTTTGTCTGATATGAGAATTGCTACTCCAGCTTACTTTTGGTTTCCATTTGCATGAAATATCTTTTTCCATCCCCTACTTTCATTCTGTATGTGTTTCTAGGTCTGAAGTGGGTCTCTTGTAGACAACAAATATATGGATCTTGTTTTTGTATCCATTCAGCTAGTCTGTGTCTTTTGGTGGGAGCATTTAGTCCATTTACATTTAAGGTAATTATCGATATGTGTGTTCCTATTCCCATTTTCTTAATTGTTTTAGGTTCGTTATTGTGGGTCTTTTCCTTCTCTTTTGTTTCTTGCCTAGTTACTTTAGCAGTTGTTGTAAAGCTGGTTTGGTGGTGCTGAACTCTCTCAGCTTTTGCTTGTCTGTAAAGGTTTTAATTTCTCCATCAAATCTGAATGAGATCCTTGCTGGGTAGAGTAATCTTGCTTGCAGGTTTTTCTCCTTCATCACTTTAAATATGTCCTGCCAGTCCCTTCTGGTTCGCAGAGTTTCTGCTGAAAGATCAGCTGTTAACCTTATGGGGATTCCCTTGTGTGTTATTTGTTGTTTTTCCCTTGCTGCTTTTAATATGTTTTCTTTGTATTTAATTTTTGACAGTTTGATTAATATGGGTCTTGGCGTGTTTCTCCTTGGATTTATCCTGTATGGGACCCTCTGTGCTTCCTGGACTTGACTATTTCCTTTCCCATATTAGGCAAGTTTTCAACTATAATGTCTTCACATATTTTCTCAGTCCCTTTCTTTTTCTCTTCTTCTTCTGGAACCCCTATAATTCGAATATTGGTGCTTTAATGTTGTCCCAGAGGTCTCTGAGACTGTCCTCAGTTCTTTTCATTCTTCTTTCTTTATTCTGCTCTGCAGTAGTTATTTCCAGTATTTTATCTTCCAGGTCACTTATCCGTTCTTCTTCCTCAGTTATTCTGCTATTGATCCCATCTAGAGTATTTTTAATTTCATTTATTATGCTGTTCATCATTGTTTGTTTCATCTTTAGTTCTTCTAGGTCCTTGTTAAATGTTTCTTGCATTTTGTCCATTCTATTTCCAAGATTTTGGATCATCTTTACTATCATTATTCTGAATTCTTTTTCAGGTAGACTGCCTATTTCCTCTTCATTTGTTAGGTCTGGTGGGTTTTTATCTTGCTCCTTCTTCTGCTGTGTGTTTTTCTGTCTTCTCATTATGCTTATCTTACTCTGTTTGTGGTCTCCTTTTTGCAGGCTGCAGGCTCGTAGTTCCTGTTGTTTTTGGTGTCTGTCCCCAGTGGCTAAGGTTGGTTCAGTGGGTTGTGTAAGCTTCTTGGTGGAGGGGACTAGTGCCTGTGTTCTGGTGGATGAGGCTGGACCTTGTCTTTCTGGTGGGCAGGTCCATGTCTGGTGGTGTTTTGGCGTGTCTGTGGACTTATTATGATTTTAGGCAGCCTCTCTGCTAATGGGTGGGGTTGTGTTCCTGTTTTGCTAGTTGTTTGGCATAGGGTGTCCAGCACTGTAGCTTGCTGGTCGTTGAGTGAAGCTGGGTGCTGGTGTTGAGATGGAGATCTCTGGGAGATTTTCGCCATTTGATATTATGTGGAGCTGGGAGGTCTCTTGTGGACCAGTGTCCTGAAGTTGGCTCTCCCACCTCAGAGGCACAGCAGTGACTCCTGGCTGCAGCACCAATAGCCTTTCATCCACACAGCTCAGAATAAAAGGGAGAAAAACAGACAGAAAGAGGATAAAATAAAATAAAATAAAGTAAGATAAAATAAAATAAAGTTATTAAAATAAAAAATAATTTTTAAGAAAAAAGGTTTTTTTAAAAATTAAAAAAGAAAAGGACAGATAGAACCCTAGGACAAATGGTGAAAGCAAAGCTATACAGAGAAAATCGCACACAGAAGCATACACATACACACTCACAAAAAGAGGAAAAGGGGAAAAAATCATAAATCTTGCTCTCAAAGTCCACCTCCTCAATTTGGGATGATTCGTTGTCTATTCATGTATTCCACAGATGCAGGGTACATCAAGTTGATTGTGGAGCTTTAATCCGTTGTTTCTGACACTGCTGGGAGAGATTTCCCTTTCTCTTTTTGTTCACACAGCCCCCGGGGCTCAGCTTTGGATTTGGCCCCGCCTCTGCGTGTAGGTCACCGAAGGACGTCTGTTCTTTGCTCAGACAGGACGGGGTTAAAGGAGCCGCTGATTCTGTTGCTCTGGCTCACTCACACCCGGGGGAGGGAGGGGCACGGAGTGTGAGTGCGGGGCAAGCCTGCGGTGGCAGAGGCCAGCATAACGTTGCACCAGCTTGAGGCATGCCGTGCGTTCTCCTGGGGAAGTTGTCCCTGGATCCCGGGACCCTGGCGGTGGCGGGCTACACAGGCTCCCTGGAAGGGAGGTGTGGAGAGTGACCTGTGCTCGGACATAGGCTTTTTGGTGGCGGCAGCAGCAGCCTTAGCGTCTCATGCCCGTCTCTGGGGTCCGCGCTTTTACCCGCGGCTGGCGCCCGTCTCCGGAGCTCCTTTAAGCAGCGCTCTTAGTCCCCTCTCCTCGCTCACCAGGAAAATAAACGGGAAGAAAATGTCTCTTGTCTCTTCGGCAGCTCCAGATTTTTCCCCGGACTCCCGCTAACCCCTTTAGGCTGTGTTCACGCTGCCAGTTCTCTCCCTGCGCTCTGACCGAAGCCCGAGCCTCAGCTCCCAGCCCCGCCTGCCCCGGCGGTGAGCAGACAAGCCTCTCAGGCTGGTGAGTGCCGGTCGGCACCGATCCTCTGTGCGGGAATCTCTCCTCTTTTACCTCCGCACCCCTGTTGCTGCGCTCTCCTCCGCGGCCCCGAAGCTTTCCCCCTCCGCCACCCACAGTCTCCGCCCACAAAGGGCGGAGTGGAAAACTTTTCTCCTTCACAGCTCCCTCCCACTGGTGCAGGTCCCGTCCCTATCCTTTTGTCTCTGTTTATTCTTTTTTCTTTTGCCCTACCCAGGTACGTGGGGGGTTTCTTGCCTTTTGGGAGGTCTGAGGTCTTCTGCCAGCATTCAGTAGGTGTTCTGTAGGAGTTGTTCCACGTGTAGATGTATTTCTGATGTATCTGTGGGGAGGAAGGTGATCTCCGCGTCTTACTCTTCCGCCATCTTCCCCCTCTCCTACAACTTTTAAAAGTGTCTTCTTGACAGTAATCCTTCATCCCCACTAGAATAATACAAGAGTAATCTATCCATTGGGATGATGAAGATATTTTGGATAAAGTTACAATAAATCCTCCATGAAAATGTTACCACATCATAATCCCCGACTCTAGTGGTCTGGGGCTTGGGGTGGTGGTGAGGAGATTGGGTTATTCTAGTCTGTAGCTGGAACTATTGGTGACCCCATGCCTGACCACGGAAATTAATTTATTTAGCTATACCGTTCCAGACTTTGACATATCTTTTCCTTGACCTTTGTCTTCTGTATTCAACCAAGGCATATCTGCATTAAAATAAGAAACAAACAATAAAAAAAACTTTCTTAAAGCAAGAAAATTTTAAAGGTAAAAACAAACTTGGAAACCACACAGTGAACAAAGGGTAGTTTCTGAAGACGGTGCAGTGAGCAGTGCAAAGTAATGGGTTTCGGAAGAATTAAGCTCTAGCAAGCTTCACCATTTACTAGATTTGTGCCTTTAAGCAATGGTTTAATCTCTTCATCTCTATTCATCTGTAAAGTAGGAGAATTCCATTTTGTACAGCTAGTCTGGGATCAAATGATAAACAGGAAAGTACTTTGTAAAAGATGGATGCTGGTTGTGTTGATGATGAACTTCCCACCTTGGGGCTGTTAAGTATATTCAGTGCACAACCCAGTGTTTTCCTCTACTTTGTGGAAGCCCTAAGGAAACGTAACTTCTGATTGTGTGCCATCATGTGATCTCCCTTGCCTTCTGGTCTTGTCTTGGGTTCTCTAGCAGAGGTCGGGGCTTGTCTGCTCTGACCATAGTTTATACTCCATTTCCTCTTGACAGACACCTGCCTGCATTCCCGCCCTCTCCCCCTTGCTCTGCCCAGTACCTCATTCCCTTGCCTTCCCTGGGTGAGTACTAACTTAAGGATACCTCTCTTGCCTCTATGAAGTTTTCTAGTTTCAAGTCTTTAGAGATCCTGTCTTCTTCCCACTCTGGTTTTGTTGGCTGGGTTGGCTTATCTGAAACATATTTCCTATTGGGGTTTTGGGACAGAGTCTTGCCTTCTTTCCCTGGACTGGACTGGAAGTCTGGCTTGTAGTGGTTTCACTGCCTTTGAGATTGGAAGCTCTTTTGCTTCACTCTGTAGCTGATCTCATTGTGCTCCTGGGCAGCCGCAGATAGAAACTGCTCTTTCCCACTTTTGAAAGGCTCCATGTTCCTTAGGGCTTTCCAAAGGAAATTACCTACAGTAGTAGGTAATTGTGGTAATACTACTTAGAGTAGTCATAGTGATAATAGCATCATCATCATCATCATCATCATCATCTCCTTCTTTGTAGTAGTTAACGTTTATTGCCCCTAACCAGGTATGATGAAAAGTTCTTAATATGCATTACATCAAACCTCACAACAACCCTGGGAGATGAATCAGTTACTACTTTTCTTGTAGGGTTGAAGAAACTGAGACTCTGAGAGGTAAAGTAACTTGCCTGAGGTTATAAAACTAGTAATCTGAAGAATCAGTATTGAAACCCAAGTTATCGGATTTCAGAACCTGAATATACTGCTGTATATTGTGGAATATACTGCAATTCATGCTTGTGACAGAGGTCACTAAATCAGATGCCCATAGGAGCCAGGCCAGAAGTGAAAAGTAGTAGAGAGAGCCCAGAGTTAGCAAGGCAAGAGTGCAAGCTGGATGGTAAATGGTAACTGATGTTCTTCCTCCGTGTTGGGGAACCCTAAGGCATGGTAACAACTGTGGCTTCCTGGAGAACACGTGTCCTAGCTAAAAAAGCTAGCTGTGACTTTCTCCAGTAGTTGTTCTTGTGAGGGAGTACGCTTTTGAAGCATGAATTTGTTTTTTAATTGAATTATAGTTGATTTACACTATTGTGCTAATTTCAGGTGTATAGCAAAATGATTTGGTTACACATATATATCTATATTCTTTTTTTAATTCTTTTCCACTATAGTTTATTACAATATAGTGAATGTAGTTCCTGTGCTATACAGTAAATCCTTGTTGATTACCTGTTTTATATATGGTAGTGTGCATCTGCGAATCCCAACTCCCAATTTATCCCTCCCCCCACCTTTGGAAACCATAAGTTTGTTTTCTATGACTCTGAGTTTGTTTCTGTTTTGTAAATAAGTTCATTTGTACTAGTTTTTAGATTCCATATATACGTGATATCATATAATATTTGTCTTTCTCTTTCTGACTTACTTCACTTAGTAGGATAATTTCTAGATCCATCCATGTTGCTGCAAATGGCATTATTTCATTCTTTTTTGTGGCTAAGTAATATTCCATTGTTTATATATACCACATCTTCTTTATCTATCAATGGTCACTTAGGTTGAAATACAAATTCCATAAAAGATGATGGAAATAGGGATTTTATGTCGTATTTCTGATTATTAAATGCTGACAGCTAATTCAAGTTTAAAAAATAAACTTAACATTGTGAAGATTAAAGTATTTATGTCTGGGGACCAAATTTCACCTGGTTTATAACCTCTCGGGAAAAATGTACAACATTCTAACCATTTCAATGAGTAATGACGCAATATGAAAGGAGGCGTATTGGTCCCCATTGGCTAGTAGTAAGACCATCCTTTCACTCCATCAACTGTTGCTTAACAGAAGACTGGGAAAATCCCAGTTTATTAAATGTAGCCTAAAGCCTGAAAGAAATAAGCAATAACTTCTATTATTGAGTACCTACTGTGTGTCATGCCCTTTATATGTATTATTTTATTGATTTAAATTTTCATAGCAACCCTGCTTAACAGGTGAGGAAAGCCCTCTGAGAGGTTGAATGACAGCAACACAAAAACATCTGGCCAAAGGCATTCCTCTAGTGAGGAGCGGGGTGGGTTTGAATCCACAGGTACATTATTCCAAAACCCTTGATCTTCCTCCTGGCTCTCCTGCCTTTACAGTGTAGTACTGCAACAAGATTAGCATTATGCTAGAACTCAAGTAGCTGGGGACAGACTTTACATGGTGTTGCGATTTTCGCTTTCACTGGGGGATACTTCTTCGAATCAAAATGATCTCTGCACACTACTGGAAATTCTCCCATTTCACTTTATCATGCAGCCTGAAATTCTAGCCTTTGGAATTGTTTTTGTGTTAACAAGCATACTCCTGGGAAGGTCCCTGCTTAAGCAATCTTTTCTTCATTCATATGTTAACCTGAAGTGAATCAGATTACATGCTTCCAATAACTAGCTGAGATCATGGGAATTTTTCTAGGACAGCAAGGAAGAAGGGGCCATTCTGAAGTATGGGCTGCCATTCAGGTAGAATAACTAGATTGTGGAATCTGGCCCCCCATTTGGTCCCTCAGGTCACAGGCAGGCTTCTGACTGCATCAGAAGCAGGACAGTGGACACACAAGTTTGTGAGCTACTTTACTTTTTTACCAGGAGTTATCCCTTCAAATAGACAAGGCTGTATTATTGCTCAGTGCTTTTTATCCTATTACATTTATACTACAAGAATGCAGCATTTTTGCTTTAAATAGATTCTGAACATTTTTTATACTTCTAAAATAAAAATATAATCTTTAAAAAATAATATGTATATATTTTTTGGTTCAGATTAAGGAACAGACCCAATGAATAGTGAAGGAGAAAACAAAGTTGAAGAAATTGGCTGAACAAAAAGGCTGTTTCCAAGGGATAGGATTATGATGGACTTTTTATGTATTGTTTGAATTTTTTATAATAAGATAACTCACTTTAGAAGGGGAACATATAACAGAGTATTGTTACTGGAGCAGAATGAATGAAAAAATTGTTAGTTGTCATGGTCTGGTAAGAACAAGGTGGGCAAGTTTTACTGCCTTTGTGAGGTAAAATCTGCAATTACCTCAAGGAGAAAGAACCTACTAAGGGCATAGGGTGCATGGAAAGGAGCAGTCGAGGGGGTGACTCTCAAAGTCCTCTTTGGTCTTTCTCTCCCTGTCCCCACTCCTGAAGCCCCAAGAGTGTGGGTTTCTCCCAGATTTCTTTTTCCCTTCTGCAAGCGAAAGTGAGAAGAGTTGGAAGAATTCAGGGAGATTCCATGCTAAGAGTTCCCTGACATCTGCTAAGCCTTAGTACTGACTGTTATTTATTAGACAACTTTGCCCAAAACATCCCCTTAATGTTTAGTGTGCCAACCCTCGTAGAATTTACTCATGCTTCTGTGCAACATGAATCCTTCTTCTCACAACTTCTTGGCAATCCCAGAATACTTCTACTCTCTTCCCCTTTTCTTTCATTTTGGAAACCAGTTATGAAAAAATTTTATTCCTTCATTGCGGTTCAGAGGCAGCTTGCGACCCTCAACTCAATTCTCTAATGATTTATCAATGGTAATTGTTGCTTTGCCTTAACCATAGTACATTGTCTTTCTGCAAAAGTTTGGATTTTTCCAGGAATAGAAGAGTAGTAGGTTTTTCCAGCTTTATTGAGGCATAATTAAAAGTAAAATTGTAAGATATTTAAGGTGTACAGCATGATGATTTCATATAAGAAGAGTCATGTTTGAATGTATGCATGTATTAATGTAGAATAGCTAGGCTTTACTTTTCGCAAATAAACTCAAAACTAGTGGACAGTGGTTGTAAGTGGGATAAGGTTCAATCATATGGACTTAGCTATTTGAAGCTACACCTCTCTCACTGGTCAGTCTCCAGGGTTTCTTAGAGGTACTGAAGAGTAAGAAGGCTACAAAGAGGAATGTCAGAGGCTAGGACTTCAGAAAGGTCTTTGGCCATTAAAGGCAAAATGGTCATCGTATCCTTTAAAATCAAATGTGTTAAGTAATTATTCCATTCATGTAACCCACAGATATCTGGTTCTAGGAAAGGCTTTTATGGGTAACTGCTCCACTCTCTGTGATATTCTTAGCATTAAGAGCCATTTATTTAGTTCCCAAGAAAGCTGCTTTTCAGCAGTGTCTTTTAATATGACATGTTCCTCAATGATTTCTCTTTTAAAAACCTATCCACCTCTGTGATCTGCTCTTTCCTCAGCTCATCTCTTTAATTTTGGCTGCCCTTTTCTAAATTGAAGCCATCAGCGTTCTCAGCACCAGCAGATTTCTGTCAATCCTCTTTTCATCTATTATGTCTCTGTAGCTAAGCCTGCCCACTTGGCTCCCTAACCTGTAAACACCCTGAATTGCTTGCCTGTGCTCCTCTGAACACGTTCTGCTTTTGTGCCCCACAGACTTAAACAGCTGTGTCTTCTAAGGCCTTCTCTCTGCCTATACGTAATGAAACCACCGTACTATAAAACTCACCCGGCACGTCACCTGCGCTGCCTTCCTCCACCTTTAGCTTTCCACCTCAAGCGAAATGAGGCTGTCTGCCCTTTGTGCTCCAGTACCTCGGATGGCAGGACCTTTGTTTCACTCTGCAGACCACTGTTCTTCCAAACGAAGTACAGGTCAGTCCTCTACAGGAAGGTACAAGAAGGCTGTGTTAGATATTCTACTTATATTTATTTCACATCTAAGGAAATTAAGCTTTTCTAATCTTTAATGAACAGAACTACCCTGGTACCTTCATTCAGTCCCCCATTATAACCGAGTTTGCTCTCATGTATTTGCTTGTATTCAGCATATTATGAAATCTTGTAATTACTTATTTTCTGGTTTTGAGAGGATTTACAGATTATGTTAACATTTTTCCTAACCAAAGCTAACCTGCATGAAATGGACAATAGCCTTAAATGTATTTCTACAAGGGTCTCTGGATTCTAGATGATAATTGTAATGTAGACACAACGAACGACAAGAAAAAGCCAGAGCTGACTCCTCTGTACCCCTGTGAGCACTTCCTCAGCAGCAGGATGACACGTGCTTATGTGTAATAATATGCGGTGGCCCTGCCGTCAGACCCATTGTAGGTAAAAACAATCACAATAGCAAATATCGCATCTTACAGAAGATTTAAAATTATTAAGATCACGTAAAATGTAGATTTACATCAACTATTGCTATCTAGGAACATTATCTTAAGGGTTTTTTAATTAATTAATTAATTAATTAATATATTGGCTGCGTTGGATCTTCGTTGCTGCGCGCAGGCCTTCTCTAGTTGTGGCGAGCTGGGGCTACTCTTTGTTGCGGTGCGTGGGCTTCTCACTGCAGTGGCTTCTCTTGCTGCAGAGCATGGGCTCTAGGTGCACGGGCTTCAGCAGCTGTGGCTCGCGGGCTCTAGAGCACAGGCTCGGTAGTTGTGGTGCACGGGCTTAGTTGCTCTGCGGCATGTGGGATCTTCCTGGACCACGGCTTGAACCCATGTCCCTTGCACTGACAGGTGGATTCTTAACCACTGCTCCACCAGGGAAGTCCCCTAAGGGTTTGTTTTGCCCTGAGATATTAGATGAAAGGAATACAATAATGGAAATATATAATAATTATAATAAGTTACAAATGGTAAATATCCATGATTGACAGAACATACTGAATCATTTATTAGGAGTATGTTATACAAAAGTTTAGAGACCACTGCCATGACACTGAATGCTTAACACTGTTGGAGGATAGAAACTGTGTCATCTTCATCTTTGTAGCTCCAGTATCTCCAGCACCAAGCACAGTAACTGGAATATAGTATATGCTCAGTAAATACTGAGTGAGTGGATAAATCAGTGGAAGAACCAGTACAGGAGGGGAATGCTCTGCAGAGAAACCCAAGTCATTTTTTTTTTCGATTTTTAGCTTGTACCCAGTACAACCTCAAACTAGTGGGGAGGAACCAGGATGAAAGAATCATCTTGACTCAGATGCTAGAAGTGGATTTATGTCTAAGTACATGTGGTGAAATGATGATCTTGCAATGTGAGTATGTCTGGTGAGGTCATCTCTTCCTGTCTGATGGAGAAAGAGAGTCTGCCCATTCAAGGGAAGAATTGGGGATTATTCTCCTTATGATTTCACCCTGAAGCTGCACCCCCTTGCTCAGATCCTCATCCAGGTCTTGTCCTTTCACACCTTCCACTTGCGCCTCTGTTACTGTGGAAATTGTGGAACCTTGAAATGCTCACCTGAATTCCTGACCTCTAGTGTGGTCACAGCCCCACAGGTATTTTCTTGTAAATGATTACAAATTTACTTACGTAACCCTGCAAGCCCAGGCCTTGTCCTTCAACGTAGTAGCAAAAGTCTTTCAGATTCATGTCATCATACTGCAGCAACAAATCTAACTTTCGGACTCAGTTGTTTTACTATTTAAGGATTGGTTATCCTTGGAAATTATGGATTCCTAATAGAGGGATCCTTTAGTTATTTATATTCATAAATAATAATATTAAGTGCTAAGGAAAGCAATATGGACTAGCAGTTAACTTGTGTTTTCAGAAGTAAAGAAAGATATTTCCCCAGTACTTTAAAGGAGCAAGACAATTTCAATCACTAGTAATATAAAATAAAGCCTCATTACTTTGGTAGCAAATGTTTAATTCATCTATGTCATCTTGATTAAATGCTCTCTCAGATTTTATGGTAGATATAAGCTGACCTAATATGTCTTAGGACTAGTGATGTAGGCATTTCACAAATGATATTGATGTGTAATTAAAAGTTCATGATAAATATACAGTATTCACTTTAAGCACTAATATTTTTCATTGCATTATTATGAAAGACTAGCAACCATCAATAACAGGGAGAGATGGCCTTCTGTAATTCACTGCCCAGGAGCACACCTGGCCACTGGATAGTAAGCACCACGAACGCAGGGAACACGTCTCTCATCCACTGTTAGAGCCCCGGTGTCTAGTACAGTGCCTAGCACATAATAGGAGTCCAATAAATATGTGTCGTGTGAATGAATGAAGTATATGTGAGTTCATCTCTGGCCCTAGCCACATATTATACCTCTGTCTGCTCATAAAGGCAAATCTCAACAGCTGTTACTTAGGGCAGTGGCTTTCGGTTTCTGATCTGGGGAACCATGGTGCTTTGCGGAGATGCTGAGGTTCTGCAAACAGTAAATGACTTTCTGCCAAACCTTTACATTGCTTGAGTGGATTTTTCAGTGTTCTTAGCTACAATGCAATCTAACTTAAGTCAAATTAAAAATTACTGTTTCAGGAATACCAACAAAGGTGGAACAAATGAAGCTGAGGAAAGGGCAGGACTCAGCCTTGGCTTCAGAAAAATTCACCACCTCCATCTCTCAGCAGGTGGGCTTCATGCATGCTCACTGCAGGCCAGTTTCTTTTAGTGGGACACATGGTTTATGACAGCCATTAAGCCTTATATCTAGGAACTTTAGTCACTGGATAAAGACTGACTTCAAGCTTTCTTTGGCCTTAAGTTTAAAATCTTGGAGAAGGAATTTTGTTTATGAAAGAGTTTGTCCGTTGAAAAGGGTTTGAACATTTTTTTGCTCTAAGCAATTAATTTGCAATCCCACCACACTTTTCTTAAACTCCTGGTTTTATTCTCATCTGCTTTTCTTCAGCATCGTTTCCCTCATTCTGAGATTGGGTCTCCCTGCCCAGTCTTTCCCCCTTCTTAACTCTCCTCCAGGCATATTTGGCCCTTAGATTTCCTGTTCCCTGTGCTTGATATGCCTTTTAGTCTTTCTATCCTCTTGTCTTGAGTGAAGACTCTTCACCTAGGGAGTCCCCTTGCTAATTCTGTCTGAAAGGAATTGAGGCATGTAATGCATAAATTTCAAGATGACATAAAGCATAGCTGTATTAAAATCTTTCTGGTGCTTTTAGAAGATTTTCACTTAAGGACAAAAGGCAGTTATTTTATATCTACTGTAGTCCCAAGCAGCATGTAAATAGGGTAGAAGTTCTTAAAATAACTTTTTTTTAATAAAGTGGGACACCTTAAATCGTCAGACAACTAGAATTTTCTGTGAAACAAGTGCTAAGAAATGACCTTGATTAGTAAAAAGGTACATATATATATGGAAGCATGAATAATCAATGCAGTCTTTCCTTCTGTTTCTGGATAGTCAATTAAGGCTCCTTCTCCACCAGCCACAGCAGAACCTTCTCCTGAGTCAGATTTGACAATGACATTATTTCACTATGACCAAAGGACGTAATAGCCCATTTTTAGAGCAGGACATTTCATCTTCCCTATTCTACTTAAACTTTTGTGCTGCATTTAGAAAATGTGAGAAACTTACCCTGGAAATACATGTTAAACATTGAGAAAATAATTACTAATTAAGTCAGAGAGCAGGATGGATCAAAACAGTTAAAGTAGTGGCCCTACAGATCATTCTTCACTTAGCTCTATGGTGAAATTATTTAAAAATGAAGAAAAGTGAAGTTTTACTTTAATTAGTTTATGAAGATGTGCATAAGGGCTTTTGAAAGAATAGTGATGTAGCCCTTAAGAGTATGTTGGTTGAAAACTGGGGTTGATCTAGGATCCACTCAATTAACTATCATAATCTCATGATCTGCAGTTGATGAGCATGAATTCTATCATGCATAAACTTTCTTTTCTTTCTTTTTTGTTCTAGGTTATTCTTATTTAGAATAATTGAAAGAAGTCCTGCTTATTTAAACTAAAATCAACTAAAAACAAAGACTATTTAGTCTTTGTTTATATTACCTCAAGTTGTAGAGAGAATGAAAATATATTATTATGTTATAAGGGGTGATTCTAATACTGAAGACCACCAACATATGCTAGGAGATTAGTAAGTTCTCTATGAGAATGTAAATATTTTATGTTTTTATTTCAAACGCAATCTTTAAGGAAGAATATAAACATATAGGCTTAAATTCATTCATACAATTTTGGTGCCTATTTTGGTTTTCATGGATTTATGATGACATTAGTGCCAAGTGATCACCTAAGTGACAGAGTCTACATTTTAATATATTGTTTCTCAAATCAGAGTCTAAGAATCACAGTCTATGGACACAGTTTCAGGCATCTGTGAGTACCTTATAATGACATTAATAACTAATATATATATATATTTTTAATTTATTTTTGGCTGCGTTGGGTGTTTGTTGCTGCACATGGGCTTTTTCTAGTTGCATCGAGCAGGGGCTACTCTTCATTGTGGTGCGCGGGCTTCTCATTGCGGTGGCTTCTCTTGTTGCGGAGCACAGGCCCTCAGCACACGGGCTTCAGTAGTTGTGGCACACAGGCTCAGTAGTTGTGGCTCGTGGGCTCTAGGGCGTAGGCTTGGGAGTTGTGGCGCACGGACTTAGTTGCTCTGCGGCATGTAGGACCTTCCCAGGCGAGGGCTCGAACCCCTGTCCCCTGCATTGGCAGGTGGATTCTTAACCACTGCACCACCAGGGAAGTTCAATAACTAATATTTTTGATGATATTTTTGATGTTAGATGCTCATCTAAGAAATTTTTGCACATTATCTGCCATGATCCCCATGACTCTAAGTACCACTATTATCCTCATTTTACAGATAAGAAAATTGAGACACAGAGACTCTAAGGAACTTACCAAAGGCCCCAGAACTGGGTTTTAAACCTAATATTCTAGCTCCAGAGCTCACACTCTTGAGTGGTTTGATATTTTTCTTCCCTGATAGAGGTAATGGGTACTGTTCCCTTTTTTTATCATTGGTTACCCATATTTATGGTCATTAAAAAGTAATTACTTTCATTAATTTAATGGACATAGATTTCAGTTTCTTAGAATGCAAAGACTTCAGGAGATGTTGGCTGGTCCCCATTTTAAGAGTATGATTACTTATAGAAGAAATTAATTTATATAGCAAATATTTTGAAAGTTGTCAATGGAAAACTGTTCAATCATAACAGCAACAAAGTGGAGAATTTCTGTTGAGGTACGTTATCTATTTAGGAAGAAGACAATGTATCCTCTACCCAATTTTCTCTTCTTTCTCTTCCCTTCCTGAATAATCAGTCCTAAAGTCATTAGATGGGGGCAGAACAAGGCTGCCTTCTCCACAGGGAGGGAGAGGGAAATGTGGTGGTCCAGAGCATGGTACTGGAGTCCAAGAAAGAAAAGAGGGGATCCATTTGGGAGACCTGACCTGCACTTATGTCAGAGACCAACCAGGATAAAAACTGTGTTCATGTGGAGGGGCAGCCTGATGTGGGTGTCAGCACTCAAAGGAAGTGGTTGGGGGAGCACCTATGACTGGGGGTGACCCAGTATAGTGTGCCAGAGCCCAAGCAGGGTGAGGAGAGTGTGAATGTATGGGGAGGGACAGCCTGGCATGAGATGTAGAAACTCAACTGGAGGGGGAGGCATATCCATGCCCTGGGACAGAGGGCAGGCAGCATGGGGAGTCAGAGTGAGAAAGGAGTCTATTGGGAAGTGTATAGTCTGCCGTGGAACGCTGGAACTTATATGGTGGTAGGGGAGCACCTTCTGTGGGTTGTGGGAACACAAGTGGGCTGAAGAAGGCATTTGGGTAGAGGAGGGGTGGCATTAAAGGTGGGGGATTGGTTATATACAGGGAGTTGATCAAATAAAAGGTATAAAGGGTAATGGGAGCTGGGTTTCTCACTGTTTGAATAAGGAGTTACAAATACAGAAGGGGAAAAAATGAGAATGAACGTTATACTGTTGTACTGCAGTTGGAGGCATCAGTGTGTATGGTGCTTTCTCTTGATCTATTTTTAAAAGAGAAATAGAGCTAGAAATAAACATAGGGGTGTGTGTGTGTGTGTGTGTGTGTGTGTGTGTGTGTGTGTGTATCTCCTAGCTTTGTGCATAGAGAGGGTCAAAAAGCAGTGACATCTCAATAGCCACGAGCGTATCTAGTGTTCAGATCATGACTTCTAAATACCATCCTCCAAGGGATCAGAGATCCTTGGCAAAATAGCTGATTCTAGGACTGTGACAAGCAAAGCACAAGACGAGACTGGCAAAATATGTTATTCTAGAGGAGAAGGAAGTACTCAAAAATGATTTCAAAAGGACACAGAACTCTCAACCATATGTGTATTTTTTTTTTTTTATAAATTTATTTATTTATTTTTGGCTGTGTTGGGTCTTCGTTTCTGTGCGAGGGCTTTCTCCAGTTGCGGCGAGCCGGGGCCACTCTTCATCGTAGTGCGCGGGCCTCTCACTGTCGTGGCCTCTCCCGTTGCGGAGCACAGGCTCCGGACGCACAGGCTCAGCGGCCATGGCTCACGGGCCCAGCTGCTCCGCGGCATGTGGGATCTTCCCAGACCGGGGCACGAACCCGCATCCCCTGCATCGGCAGGCGGACTCTCAACCACTGCGCCACCAGAGAAGCCCCATATGTGTATTTTTATATAATTTTTGTTCTCTGCAAGGACACGTGTTGTATCCTGATGTAATAATGGACTTGAGTTGACTGGCCAGAGATAGACTGGCCAAAACTAGAATGGGAGTGGCCAGGTTGTTAGAGCTTGATATGGATTTGCATCTATTTCTTAAAGGTGACGAAGGTGAATGTAGGTTGAAGAGTCCTGAGAACTAGAGGGAAAGTAGAATATATGCGAAGGAGTCTGGGGAGGATAGGGGGGAAAGTCCTTGAAGAAAAAATGAACAATTGGTGACTTTTGGGGCCTAGACATTGACTTTTATCAAGAATTGTGTCAGAATAGCAAGAGATACAAGAAACTATCCTGGGTTTTTGGATCTATGGAAAGATGCTAGTTCCAAAGACTACAGAGTTTGAGTGTCTCTCTTTGGGTTGAGAGAGCAATGGGAAAAACTGTTTCAACCTGAACTTGTGGTGATATCTGGATCCCCCTGTTAAAAGCACATCTTTAATTTGAAAGTTAAAGTCTGAGGGACTGGAACTGAAAAAAGCTTAGGAGAAAAAAATTAATCTGCTCTGTAATCACATAGCTTATAGTTAATTTGCCTTCACTTATAGGGAAGCAGTCATGTGCACTGCAGTAGGTCATAAGTTAGGCTAATCATTAAGATTTCTTGTGGCACTTAAAAAATATGTAAGATCTCAGAAATCACCAGGAATTACTGCGTGTGGTGAAAAGGGTAAAGCCAGTTGCTTCAAAACCTATTTTTACCACTTCCTAAATGTGCATCCTTGAACACGTTATTTAACCCCTCTTAACATCAGTTTTCTCACCTGTAAAATGGAACTAATAGTAGCTATTTTATAGTGTTATAAAGTGCACTATAGGTGCTCAATAATTGTTAACTTCTGTCACCTCCCTCCTCAATTAATACATATTTTTTACCTTGGGATGCCTTTCATTATAGCTAAAGCCAAACAAAAATCTTAGTCTAAAATCTTAGATGGAGTGTAATTTAACCAATTTAGTATAAAGGAGGGGGCTATGTGAGGAATGAAAGGCCACAGAGAGATGATGCAAAGTCTCCCTTTTCAGGATGCCCTTGTTTTGGTGAATGGCACAGCTAGACAGGTGGTGTCAGGGAATGTTTTCTCCCTTTTTATGTGACCCTCTCTTGCCAAAAGGCCACCTCACACTCTAGGAAGGAGGCTGGGGTTCCCTAAAGAGTTGCCAGAAACCTTTTTTGACCTACAGCAAGGTAAGGAGGCTAAGATCTATCTTGCCATGCTGTAGAAACTTAACTATAACAGAGCTCAAGAGAGAGAAAGAAAAGCAGGAATCCATTTGGTGTTTGTATGAAAACTGGATATGGCTACATGGGCAATTTTGTAACTTTTAATCCTTTCACTTGTAACATGAGTATGTCCTCTTCTCATTAATGTTCTTTATACCATGTATTTTTGTTTGTTTATTGTTTTTGTTTTTAGGGATACAGAGTATTCCATTGAATAGCTATGCCTTATTATTTAACCAAACCCCTAAAAGGAGATTTTGGTTTCTGTTTAAGTATTTATTCTTATAAACATACTATAATTAATATCTTCTTTCATATATCTCTGTGTATACCTCTGATTATGTCCTTAGGATGAATTCCTAGAAGTAGAAATACTAGGCGTTCAGTACACATTGCCAAATTGATCTCCAGAAGCTTTTAGAAATTTTTATTTCTTTGATGGTGTATTTAAGTGTCATTTCACTACACTCTCATTATTACTGGGTCTTGCTATTTTTAAAATTTCTGTGAATTTGTCAGATAATCAATAATAATAATAGCTAATACATGTACAGTATAGTGTTTATAAGGTACCAGGCACTGTTCTAGCACTTTACATATGTGTAGGAAGAATTCTAAGATGGCCCATAAGACTCCCAGCCCCCTAGTGTAAGTACCTTGTGTAGTACCTGGGAGTGTGAATAGCAGGAGATAGTACTCCTGTGATTATGTTATTTTATGTGGCAAGAGGGATTTTGCAGAGGTAATTAAGGCCCCAGATTAGTTGACCTTACGATAGGGGCCCTTTAAATCTGAGTTTACAGGTCAGAGACAGAGGAAGTCAAAGAGATTCAAAGCATGAGAGGGATTTAACATGAGAGTGATTATCCCTAGTCATCTTGAAAATAGAGGGCGTCCCATGGCAAGGAAAGCAAGCAACATTTAGTTTCTGAGAGTTGGCTGACAACAAGTAAAGAAATGGGGACCAATCCTATAGCTGCGCATATATGAATTCAGCCAACAATAAGAATGACCTTGCAAGTGGATTTTCTCCAAAGCCTCTTTAGAAAAATTTAGCCTGGTTGATGTGTTGATTTCAGCCTTGTCGTACCCTGAGCAAAGAACCCAGCCATGACATACAGACTTCCGACCTACAGAACTTTGAGCTAATAAAATTTTTTTTTTTAAGTAGGACATAGAAGCCAGCTTGAAGAGGTTTCCACTGGCTAAAGTGGGGAAAATTTGAGTATCAAAATAAATAGAGTAACAGATGGCAGCCCACTGAATAAAATGAATCTATATAGATAGTATAGACAAATTAATAGATACATAAATTAAATGTTTAATGAGGAGTGAGGTATTTACAGCATTTCAAAGTAACTCTCCACAAAGTACTTATTAATTGCAAGTGGGGGAAAAAAGTAACTCCATAGGGGACAAACATGGCAGATGCTACCTTAATTAAGTGTTCAAAGTGAACATCATCAGTAATAGACACATGGACATCAGGTGATAGAATGCAAGGAGAAGAATACAAATCACTTCTGTAATATTCCTGCTAAACATGCATAACCTTCTAATCATGAAGATAATCAGACAAACCCAAACTGAGGGACATTTGACAAAATAACTGGCCTGTAATCTTCTAAAGTGTGAAGATTGTGAAAACCAAGGAAAGACTGTTCCAGACAGAAGGGCTACAATTTATTTATTCACCCACTAATAGACATTTAGATAGTTTCTAATTTGGGGCTATGAAGAATAGTGCTGCTATGAACATTCTTAAACGTACCTTCCCGTGAAAATATGTGCACATTTCTGTTGGGTATATGTAAGAGTAGATTGGCTGTGTCATATAACTGAACGGATTTCTAAAGCAGCTGAACCAATTTACACTCCTACCAGCAGTGTATGAATGCTCTGGTTGCTCCATCTTCTTACCAACATTTGGCATTTTCTGTCTTTTTCATTTTAGCCACCTAGTGTGTTTATAAAGGTGCTGCAATTTGGTTTTAAATTGGATTTTCCTAATGAATAAAGTTGAACCCTTTAAAAATATTTATTGGCCTTTTGGTTATTTTTTTATTTTTTTGTTGGAAGTTGAATATATGTATTGCAAATATATTTTCCTACTCTTTGGGTTGCCTTTTAACTCCCTGAGTGGTATATTTGGATGAACAGAAGTTTGTTTTTTTTTTTTAATATAGCAGGTTTTTATTAGTTCTCTTTTATACATATTAGTGTATATATGTCAATCCCAATCTCCCAATTCATCACACCACCACTACCCCCAACTACTTTCGCACCTTGGTGTCCATACGTTTGTTCTCTACATCTCTGTCTCAATTTCTGCCCTGAAAACCAGTTCATCTGTACCATTTTTCTAGATTCCACATATGCGTTAATATATGATATTTGTTTTTCTCCTTCTGACTTCACTCTGTATGACAGTCCCTAGGTACATCCACGTCTCTACAAATGACCCAATTTCATTCCTTTTTATGGCTGAGTAATATCCCATTGTATATATGTACCACAGCTTCTTTATCCATTCGTCTGTCGTTGGGCATTTAGGTTGCTTCCATGACCTGGCTATTGTAAATACTGCTGAAATGAACATTGAGGTGCATGTGTCTTTTTGAATTATGGTTTTATCAGGGTATATGCCCAGTAGTGGGATTGCTGGGTCATATGGTAGTTCTATTTTTAGTTTTTTAAGGAACCTCCACACTGTTCTCCATAGTGCTGTATCAATTTACATTCCCACCAACAGTGCAACAGGTTTCCCTTTTCTCCACACCCTCTCCAACGTTTGTTGTTTGTAGATTTTCTGATGATGGACATTCTGACCACTGTGAGGTGATACCTCATTGTAGTTTTGATTGGCATTTCTCTAATAATTAGTGATGTTGAGCAGCTTTTCATGTGCCTCTTGGCCATTTGCATATCTTCTTTGGAGAAATGTCTATTTAGATCTTCTGCCCATTTTTGGATTGGGTTGTTTGTTTTTTTAATATTGAGCTGCATGAGCTGTTTATATATTTTGGAGATTAATCCTTTGTCCGTTGATTCGTTTGCAAATATCTTGTCCCATTCTGAGGGTTGTCTTTTCATCTTGTTTATGGTTTCCTTTGCTATGCAAAAGCTTTTAAGTTTCATTAGGCTCCATTTGTTTATTTTTATTTCCATTACTCTAGGAGGTGGGTCAAAAAGATTTTGCTGTGATTTATGTGAAAGAGTGTTTTTCCTATGTTTTCCACTATGAGTTTTATACTGTCTGGTCTTACACTTAGTTCTTTAATCCATTTTGAGTTTATTTTTGTGTATGGTGTTAGGGAGTGTTCTAATTTCATTCTTTTACATGTACCTGTCCAGTTTTCCCAGCACCACTTATTGAAGAGACTGTCTTTTCTCCATTGTATATCCTTGCCTCCTTTGTCATCAATTAGTTGACCATAAGTGCATGGGTTTATCTCTGGGCTTTCTATCCTGTTCCATTGATCTATATTTCTGTTTTTGTGCCAGTACCATATTGTCTTGATTCCTATAGCTTTGTAGTATACTCTGAAGACACGGAGTCTGATTCCTCCAGCTCTGTTTTTTTCCCTCAAGATTGCTTTGTCTATTTGGGTCTTTTGTGTCTCCATACAAATTTTAAGATTTTTTGTTCTAGTTCTGTAAAAAATGCCATTGGTAATTTGATAGGGATTTCATTGAAACTGTAGATTGCTTTGGGTAGTATAGTCATTTTCACAAAATTGATTCTTCCAATCCAAGAACATGGTATATCTCTCCATCTGTTTGTGTCGTCTTTGATTTCTTTCATCAGTGTCTTATATTTTTCTGCATACAGGTCTTTTACCTCCTTAGGTAGGTTTATTCCTAGGGATTTTATTCTTTTTGTTGCAATGGTGAATGGGAGTGTTTCCTTAATTTCTCTGTGTGATCTTTCATTGTTAGTGTATAGGAATGCAAGAGATTCCTGTGCATTAATTTTGTATCCTGCAACTTTACCCAATTCATTGATTAGCTCTAGTAGTTTTCTGGTGGCATCTTGAGGATTATCTATGTATAGTATCATGTCATCTGCAAACAGACTGTTTTACTTCTTCTTTTCCAAGTTGTATTCCTTTTATTTCTTTTTCTTCTCTGATTGCTGTGGCTAGGACTTCCAAAACTATGTTGAATAATAGTGGTAAGAGAGGACATTCTTGTCTTCTTCCTGATCTTTGAGGACATGCTTTCAGGTTTTCGCCATTGAGAATGGTGTTTGGTGTGGGTTTGTCATATATGGCCTTTATTATGTTGAGGTGGTTTCCCTCTGTGCCCACTTTCTGGAGATTATTTATCATAAATGGGTGTTGAATGTTGTCAAAAGCTTTTTCTGTATGTATTGAGATGATCATAGGCTTTTTATTCTTCAATTTGTTAATATGGTGTATCACATTGATTGATTTGCGTATATTGAAGAATCCTTGCATCCTTGGGATAAATCCCACTTGATCATGGTGTATGATCCTTTTAATATGTTGTTGGGTTCTGTTTGCTAGAATTTTGTTGAGGAATTTTGCATCTATGTTCATCAGTGATGTTGGTCTGTAATTTTCCTTTTTTGTAGCATCTTTATCTGGTTTTTGTGTCAGGGTGGTGATGGCATCATAGAATGAGATTGGGAGGGTTCCTCCCTCTGCAATTTTTTGGAAGAGTTTGAGAAGGATGGGTGTTAGCTCTTCTCTAAATGTTTGATAGAATTCACCTATGAAGCCATCTGGTCCTGGACTTTTCTTTGTTGGAAAATTTTTCATCGCAATTTCAATTTTATTACTTGTGATTCATCTGTTCATATTTTCTATTTCTTCCTGTTTCAGCCTTGGAAGTTTACACCTTTCTAAGAATTTGTCCATTTCTTCCAGGTTGTCCATTTTATTGGCATAGAGTTGCTTGTAGTAGTCTCTTATGATGCTTTGTATTTCTGTGGTGTCTGTTGTAACTTCTCATTTTTCATGTCTAATTTTGTTGATTTGAGTCCTCTCCCTCTTTTTCTTTTTTTTTTTTTTTTTTTTTTTGCGGTACGTGGGCCTCTCACTGCTGCGGCCCCTCCCATTGCGGAGCACAAGCTCCGGACCCGCAAGCTCAGGGGCCATGGCTCACAGGCCCAGCCGCTCCGCGGCATGTGGGATCCTCCCGGACCGGGGCACGAACCCGCGTCCCCTGCATCAGCAGGCGGACTCTCAACCACTGCGCCACCAGGGAAGCCCCTCCCTCTTTTTCTTGATGAGTCTGGCTAAAGGCTTTTAGTTTTATTGATCTTTGCTATTGTTTTCTTTGTTTCTATTTCATTTATTTCTCCTCTGATCTTTATGATTTCTTTCCTTCTACTAACTTTGCATTTTGTTTGTTCTTCTTTCTGTAGTTCCTTTAGGTGTAAGGTTAGATTGTTTATTTTCGATTTTTCTTGTATCTTGAGGTAGGATTATATTGCTGTAAACTTTCCTCTTAGAACTGCTTTTGCTGCACCCCATAGGTTTTGGATCGTCGTGTTTATATTGTCATTTGTCTCTAGGTATTTTCTGATTTCCTCAGTGATCTCTTTGTTATTTAGTAACGTATTGTTTAGCCTCCAGGTGTTTGTGTTTTTTACGTATTTTTTTCCCTGTCATTTATTTCTAATCTCATAGCGTTGTGGTGAGAAAAGATGCTTGATATGATTTCAATTTTCTTAAGTTTACTGAGGCTTGATTTGTGACCCAAGATGTGATCTATGCTGGAGAATGTTCCATGTGCCTGTGAGAAAAAAGTGTACTCTGCTGTTTTCCAATGGAACGTCCTATAAATATCAATTAAATCTATCTGGTGTATTGTGTTATTTAAGCTTGTGTTTCCTTATTAATTTTCTGTGTAGATGATCTGTCCATTGGTGTACGTGAGGTGTAAAGTCCCCCACTATTATTGTGTTACCATCGATTTCCTCTTATAGTTGTTAGCATTTGCCGTATGTATTGAGGTGCTCCTATGTTGGGTGCATATATATTTATAATTGTTATATCTTCTTCTTGGATTGATCCCTTGATCATTATGTAGTGTCCTTCCTTTTCTCTTATAACATTCTTTATTTTAAAGTCTATTTTATCTGATATGAATATTGCTACTCCAGCTTTCTCTTGATTTCCATTTGCATGGAATATCTTTTTCCATCCCTGCATTTTCAGTCTATATGTGTCCCTAGATCTGAAATGGGTCTCTTGTAGACAACATATATATGGGTCTTGTTTTTGTATCCATTCAGCGAGCCTGTGTTTTTTGGTTGGAGCACTTAATCCATTCACATTTAAGGTAATTATCGATATGTATGTTCCTATGACCATTTTCTTAATTGTTTTGGGTTTGTTTTTGTAGGTCCTTTTCTTCTCTTATGTTTCCCACTTAGAGAAGTTCCTTTAGCATTTGTTGTAGAGCTGGTTTGGTGGTGCCAAATTCTCTTAGCTTTTGCTTGTCTGTAAAGCTTTTGATTTCCGTCGAACCTGAATGAGATCCCTGCCAGGTAGAGTAATCTTTGTTGTAGGTTCTTCCCTTTTGTCATTTTAAATATATCATGCCACTCCTTTCTGGCTTGTAGAGTTTCTGCTGTTATCCTTATGGGAGTTCCCTTGTATGTTATTTGTCATTTTTCCCTTGTTGCTTTCAATAATTTTTCTTTGTCTTTACTTTTTGTCAATTTGATTACTATGTATCTCAACGTGTTTCTCCTTACATTTATCCTGCCTGGGACTCTCTGCACTTCCTGGACTTGGTGGCTATTTCAACTGTAATCTCTTCCAATATTTTCTCAGGTCGTTTCTCTCCCTTTTCTCTGTCTGGGACCTCTATAATGCAAATGTTGGTGTGTTTAATATTGTCTCAGAGATCTCTTAGGCTGTCTTCATTTCTTTTCATTCTTTTTTCTTTATTCTGTTCCGCAGCAGTGAATTCCATCATTCTGTCTTCCAGATCACTTATCCGTTCTTCTGCCTCAGTTATTCTGCTATTGATTCCTGCTAGTTTATTTTTCATTTCAGTTATTGTGTTGCTCATCTCTGTTTGTTCGTTCTTTCATTCTTCTAGGTGTTCATTCTTTCATTCTTCTAGGTCTTTGTTAAACATTTCTTGCATCTTCTCAATCTTTGCCTCCATTCTTTTTCTGTATAATCTTCACTATCATTATTTTGAATTCTTTTTCTGGAAGGTTGCTTATCTCCACTTCATTTAATTGTTTTTCTGGTGTTTTATCTTGTTTCTTCATCTGGTACATAGTCCTCTGCCTTTTCATTTTGTCTGTCTTTCTGTGAATGTGGCTTTCGTTCCACAGGCTATAGGGTTGTAGTTCTCCTTGATTCTGCTGTCTCAAACAGAAGTTCTTGAGTTTAGCATTTCCCAACTTAATACATTTTCCATTTATGATTAGCATTTTTTGGTGAACTGTTTAAGAAATCTTTGCCAACTCCTGGGTCATAAGTATGTTCTGCTATGTGTTCTTCTAAAAGCCTCATTTTTTTATCTTCTGCATTTAGATCTTTAACACATCTGGAATTGATTTTTGTGAATGTTTGGAGGTAGAGGGTCAAGATTCATTTTTTCCATATGGACAACCAATTGACCCAGGACCATTTATTACTCTTTTTTGCACACTGCACAGCAGTGTGACTCACCTCTGCCATAAGTCAGGTGACCATATACGTATGGATCTGTTTCTTGTCTCTCTATACTGTTCATTGCCCTATTTATCCATCCTTGTTCCAATAACACACTGTCTTAATTACTATAACTTCATAACGGATCTTATTATATGGTGCTCTAAATCCTCCAGGTTTGTTCAGCTTTGTTCTCTTCTTCAAGATTCCCTTGGCTATTCTTTGTTTTTTGCATTTCTATACACGTTATTAAATCAGCTTACCAGTTTCATATGCACACAAAAAATCTAGGATTTCAATTGGGATTTTATAAATTAATTTGGAGGAGTTGACATCTTTACAATATTATGTATTTTTCATTGTTTAAATAATTTGCTGAGAGTCCCACAGTGTGGAAGTGGTGGAGTTGGAATTTAGTCTTCCGTAGACTTACTTCAAAGCCCAACACTACTCTGGAGTTAAGGTATACCTTAGTTTTGAAGACGTTCAGTTTGATTTCAATTATATTTTAAACAAAACTATTTTGGAGGTCTAATATAGTGTTTTGTTTAGGGCTCTTTAAAACCTATTGCATGGATATCTTGTGTGTCTACATGTCTTTGATTGCCACTGATAGATAATAATCAAATGTTATGACTATTTCATATATTACCGATCATTATATTTTGAACCAACATATTTTGATAGTACTTTTAGAGTCAAGGGGAAAATCCCATACAGACATATTCTTACTGTTTGTCCTTGTGTCACACAATCATTTGCTCCTCTCACCACCTCCCACCTCTGACCCCACAGGCCGTAAAGAGAGCTAACTCTTCCTTCCCTCTTTCTCTGAGGGAAAGAAACATTTTTAATTTTAATTAATTAATTTATTTGTTTATTTTTTTACCTCCCCAGCTTTCATAGGATATTTTTGAGATTTTTTCATATAAGGAGTTTCAAATTGTTGTTCAGAGAATATGGATCCCTATGGAGAGAGATCACAAAACAAAGGATAGAGAATTTCCCTTTCCTTTTCTGTGTGAAGGACTAGGTTGAAACAAAAATTGAAAGAGGAAAAGGCTGTTTGACATCTTTCACTACATCCTCCCCATTCAGCCCCTCTTCCCACATCAGAAGTTCCCTCCCTCTTCTTCACAGTAGGCTCCTCAGCCTGAGTTAGGTGCCTCCCATCATTGGAAATCCAACCCAGACCTACCTTAGGGCCCAACTTTGATGGTTCAAAATTACCTGCCTTACCTCCCCTGTGGTAAAACTTGTAACCATTTCAGTGCGGCTGATCTATGCTTTCTAGGGAGTGAGGATGTTTTTTGTTTTGTTTTGTTTTTTTGACCCAAATTTGAGAGAACTAGAGAGAGGAAATAGGAAGTAAACACAATTTTCTTCCCTCAGATTTTCTTCTTCCTCACTCCCTCTAAACTTTATCTTAACTCCTTTAATCTTTCTCTTTGTGTCCTCACATCTTAGCCTAGAGGTCTTTTCTTTAGCAATAACAGAAAAATGATTTAATATTTCTTACCTATTATTATTTCACTCATTCAAAATGTATTAGTGTGACCATGTTCCAGGCACTGTCATTTAAAAGAATTTTAGAGTCTTTGTTTTTAAAGAGTGGTAGATTGCTATTTTTCTTTAAAAACTAAAAAAACCCCAATACTTTTGTGTAGGATTTAAAAGGAAAATTCCTCACATAATTGATTCTTTGTGCAAAAATGATTTTTTCTGGAGTATTGAAAACCCACAGATACGTTTCTCTGTTTTACTTTTTGATAGTGGAATTAAGTTCCTGAGGATTTTTATCTTTCCCCTTCCAGAACCTCCTACACATCTTTTTACCTATAGTCTCATTCAACTATGTTGAAACTACAAATGAAACTCTACTGGAGTTTTAAAATAGTAAATTTTGTTAGCTGTAGTTTTTTCATGCTACTATTGAAGAGCAATGACAGCAATATTTTTTACTATTTTATCCTGTGCCTGTATTGATGGGTACTTTTCTAGAAGAATTTTTATACTGCTTTATATGGAGAGGCATCAAAGTCAACTGGGTGCTTCGTATCATCCCTGCCTGCATCATCTGGGAATTTTGTTTGGCTGAAAGTTATAGAACCTGATGGCAGAAGCTTGGGGATTTATTCTTTATTTTATATATATAAATTTATTTATTTATTTATTTTTGGCTGCATTGGGTCTTTGTTGCCGTGAGCTGGCTTTCTCTAGTCGCAGTGAGCGGGGGCTACTCTTCATTGTGGTGCATGGGCTTCTCATTGCAGCAGCTTCTCTTACTGCGGAGCATGGGCTCTAGGCACGGGGGCTTCAGTAGTGTGGCACATGGGCTCAGTAGTTGTGGCTTGAGGACTCTAGAGCACAGGCTCAGTAGTTGTGGCATGCGAGCTTAGTTACTCCATGGCATGTGGGATCTTCTCAGACCGGGGCTTGAACCCGTGTCCCTTGCACTGGCAAGCAGATTCTTAACTGCGCCACTAGGGAACTCCAGATTTATTCTTCTCACAGCAACAAGTCCAGAGAGAGGTAGTCCTCAGCTGGTACAGCAGATACTTGATGTTATCAGGGTCCCAGGCTCCCTTTGGCTTTATTCTCTGCAATAGTTAGTATATATCTTTTTTTTTTAACTACCTATTTATTTTTTTCATGTAATTTTTAAAATTTTTATTAATTTATTAATTTATTTTTGGCCGTGTTGGGTCTTCGTTGCTGTGCGCAGGCTCCCTCTAGTTGCAACGAGCGGGGGCCGCTCCTTGTTGCGATGTGCGGGCTTCTCACTGTAGTGGCTTCCCCTGTTGTGGACCATGGGCTCTAGTCTCATTAGCTTCAGTAGTTGTGGCACACAGGCTCAACAGTTGTGGCCTGCGGGCTCTAGAGTGTAGGCTCAGCAGTTGTGGCCTGCGGGCTCTAGAGTGTAGGCTCAGCAGCTATGGCAGACGGGCCCAGCTGCTCCACAGCCTGTGGGATTATCCTGGACCAAGGCTCAGACCTGTGTCCCCTGCATTGGCAGGTGGATTCCTAACCACTGTGCCACCAGCGAAGTCCCAATAGTTAGTGTATATCTTTCATCCTAATACTTACTAGGTAATCAGAAATGTCCTGCATACCTAGTTTCACATCCACATTTCAAGCAGGAATAAAGGAGGAAGGACAGGGGAGAAGGGGCAGTGCCCATATAAAAAGGCAAATCTTGTCCCCAAATTCCCAGCAGACCTCGGCTTATATCTCATTGACTAACTGTGTCACATGGTCACTTGGATCCTCAGGGGTATCAAGGAATGCCAATGTTTGAACAAAACTGGGTTCTATTAGGAAGGAAAACAGGGAGAATGGCTACTGGCAACCAGCTGTGTCTGCCACAGTTTTAAACATCAGATGATAACATTTCCTCAGCAGTAATAGTGAAAAGCACATCAAAATTCCATTTAATTGTTGAACCCTGTAACCTTGCTTGTGGCCTTGACGTTGGCACTTTTCTTTTAATGAGCAAACTTGTAATCAGAACAAAGAGCAATGGATTTGTGGCCATTAATCAAGAGAAAAAGTACTGTGTTTCATTTTGTTAAGGAAGATGTCAGAAGAAATTTCTTGTACAAGGCACAACAAATTTGTACAAAAATTATTTATTTAATTATATTCAAAATTAAAGGTAAAGTTAACTGGGTGTTTCAGACTGGGCTTCATAGGGTTGTTGCAACTTGGTAGGTTCAAGGTGCTCCAGAAGTAGTCCAAGTTCGGCAGGCTCAAAGATGTGTATGATTGGTAATCAGGCTATGGGGCTCTCACTAGCAGAACCCACTGAATAATCATTTATAAACTCGAATATAATTGCATTAATTCTACAATAGGTAATATAATTATTTAGGGATCAGACCTTTTTGGGTAATATTTATTACTCTTAATTATACAAATATACATATATATGTTCTCTTTGTAAAAAAGCCAAGATTTCATTACAGATGAAGCTAAAGTCCCTTTTGAAACTAACCTCCAGTTGAAGTATCCTCTTTAGTTTGGTCTGTTTGTATAACCTGTAGACTTTTTTCCTTTGGAAAGAGAGAAGGAGAGAGAGAGAGAGACAGAGAAAGATGCATAACATTCTTTTGGGTCTGTACATGTTTATGTAATGATATCATATGGTATGTATCCTAGTGCAACTTGCTGTTTTCACTCAATATATGTTGGAGGTAAGAAATACCAGGTAATCTGTGAAGAACAAAGAATGTCCTTCTTAGCCTCAAGGTCTTGGAAAAGTAAAATGACAGACATCCTTCAGTTACTAATAAATAGAGACATTGCCCAGGTTTCTGCATGTGGTGGGAAGGTTCTGTGCTGTGATTGGCAGCTGAATAGCTGGTCAAGGGGCACCTGTGAATTTACAGTCAGTGCTGAAACTCACCAGGGTAACATGGGAGTGTTTCTCCTTCCTTCCTTCTTGACATACACCTCCCTCCTCTGCCCATTTTCGTTTGTCTTTTATAATAATTTTCATCTCATACAGGTGAGCTTAGATTTTAAAAATAGGAGAAGAGGAGGTGAAAACTATGTGTCTGTCTCTAATACTACCAAGCTTTAGAGACTAAACTGTGATCTGTAATACAATCAATCCCTTGATGCTTTTTCAGCAAATGTGTATTGAGTGTCTAATATGTCAGGCACTATGTTAGGCACTTTGGAGAAACTGAGACGATCAGCCAAAGGCCTTGCTTTCATGGAGCATACATCCTAGTTGCAGAAGTGAGCAATAGGTAGGTAAACAAACTAATAAATACATAGTATAATGCCATATGGTCAGAAGTGCTGTGAGGGAAGAGAATTAGATTGAGGGGATAAACAGTGATTGAGGGTAGAGGGGGCTACTTCAGATGAGATGGCCAGGGCAGGTCTCTCTGCAGAGCCTGAATAAATCTATATCCCTTAGTCTAGTATACGATAGATGTTCAGTACACATTGAAGAAATGAATAAATGCATCAGTAGGGAGGTACACAAAGTACAATAGTAGCACAAGAGAGGAAAATCATCATCATCTGGATTAGGAGAAGCTCCAGAGGAATGCTTAAAATGCGACTGAAAAATGAGTAGGCATTGGCCAAAGAAGCAAGGTTTGGGAAAGGCATTCCAAGCATAGGCAGGGAGGGGTGAAAGAGCATTGTCAGTTTACCACTGCTAAATGACAAATTACAAATAACAAATTAATGGTTTAAACAACAAATATTTATTGTCTTACAATTCCACAGGCCAGATGCCCATAATAGGTCTCATTGGGTTGAAATCAAGGTTTCAACAGGGCTGTGTGCCTTCTGGTGGCTCTATGGAGGAATATATTTCCTCGCCTTTTCCAGCTTCTAGAGATGCCTGCATTCCTTGGGTCACAGCCCCATTCCTCCTACTTCAAAGCCAGCAGGGTAGCATCTTCAAATCTTCTCTCTGACCTCTGCTTCTGTCATCACATCTTCTCTATGACTCTCCTGCCTTCCTCTTATAAGGAAGCCTTGTGATTTACATTGGGCCCTCCTGGGTAACTCCAGGTACTCTGCATAGATAAAATCAGCTGATTAGCTGCAACCTTAATTCTCCTTTGCCAAATAACATAACGTATTCACAGGTTTTGTGGATTAGGATGTGACAATTTTGGGGGAGCTGTTGTTCTACCTACCACAAGTATTGTTTGTTCAGGGACCTGCAAATGGTTTGGGAATGCTGGAGTATAGAGTGCATATGGGGTAATGGCTAAGGAAGGGGCTAAACAGGCAAGAGCTGGATTTAAAAGGTCCTTGTCAACTATGCAGAGATGGAACCTTTTTTCTGGAAAGTAATGGGAAACCATTTGGTAGATCAGAAATCCTTGGGTTTTTGAGGCATCACTCATTCAGACACTTCTGTGATGGTAACTGGGGCTAGGAGCACAGGTAAAAGGATATTGCAAAAATCTGTACAAATGATTTTCAGGGAGTGAATTATATGACACCCCTCTACTGATAAAGAGGTTAGGAGTAAAAGGGCCAGGAGGAAGCAGACAAGCCTCTTACTTCGAGTCTAGGTATGCAGGATAAGAAAGTGGATTCCCAAATTGTGTCGTAAGAAAGGTAACAAAGTCTTCAGTTTAAGCAGGTCCAAAATGGCAAGTCAAGTAAGCAGGACAGGTGGTGAGTCTTCATAACAGATGATCAATTTTATCTTTTATGGGGAGAAAATTACGGACAAAATAGTATTTCTTCATAAATAATTACTTAATTTCCCCAGTTGTTTTGCCAAAACGTGAAACTTCCAGTCATGGCTTCTGGTCAGATTTCTGAGACTAGCAATGTGAGCTGTGTGAATTCATCTAATCCCCCACCTCAATGTCTGGAAATCCCTCCCCCCATTTTTTAAACTATGTACTGCTTTAAACTAGGTACGTATGCATTTTCTCCTGGCTTTTAAAATGATCGAAATACTTTAAGGATGTGGCAGGAGTGAGGGCATGAGCGACTCCAGTGAAGTTACCTACACTCTCTGTGGAATTCTGAAGTCCCTCAGAAACTTCTAGGTTCCTTGCCTTGGTTAATTCTTTTCTTTCTGCTTGACTCTGCTCCCCATACTTTTCCTGGAAAAGCATACGGGGTAAGTAGATTTGTATTTGAATCCTTTTCATAATGAGGTTGATTTAAGCTCTCCTTTTTGAGCTATTACAGACATAAAAATAGCAAAATTCATAAAGGTTGACTATATGTAGAATTTGCTTCATAAGCAACTTTATAAGAATTATGAAAAGGGCAGGGATTTTATAGATTTTCTTTGTCTGATTATGGATTTTGTTTTGCAGTGAAAGGGCAGAATTTTTTTGGAATTTTCTTTCTTGGATTCTTGTACTGGTTAAATAATATATATATTAATAGTGTTGATGATAACATATATGTCATATATATATGTCATATAGCAGCCATTAAAGATAAGTATATATAAACATGGACACACAAATAACATGATATAGAAAGATAATCAGGTTATTAAAGGAAAAGCAACTTGTAGGAATTCCCTGGTGGTCCAGTTGTTAGGACTCTGCACTTTCACTGCCAAGGGTCCAGGTTCAATCCCTGGTCAGGGAACTAAGATCCCACAAGCCATGTAGCATGGCCAAAAAGAAAAATGGAAAAAAAAAGAAAGAAAAGCAACTTGCAGAACTGTACATATATCGTGATTGCATTTGTATAAAAATTGGATATGCACTTTTATATGCATAAAAAAATCCTTCAAAGAATATAAAAGAAAACATTAAAAATGACTACCAGGGCTAAATACAAGTGCTGGCAATTTTAATTTTTACCTTATAGTTTTCTAGACAGTTTGACATTATTTAACCAGTACTTTTATAATTGAAAAAATAGTTTAATATATTTATTTATTCCCAATAGAGAATTAAAAAATGACCTTGTAAATATTTTACTGCTAACTTTTTCAAGTTCTATAAAATTCTACAAATGTACTTAATATATCCTGTCATTTAATAAAAAAAAAGATTGGTAAGAAATAATTCAATTCAGTATTAGAGTGGAAAACTATACGCCTGTATACAAGCTCACATTTTAAAGGATTCTTGTTGTCATGAAATTGTTTCTTTTTTTACTGGTAAAATATGAAAACTGCAGTAGCATTGCCGCCCATATATAGTGAAAGAACTAGTTGCCCCTGCTTATTATTTTTTAAAATGTGGTTTTCTTCTCCTGTTAAAAAGAGAAAAATTTAGAAACTGTGCTGAAGCAAAAAGAAGAAACCAAAATCAAATCCTACTACCCCAAAATTGCCACTATTAAATATTTGGTATACAGAATTAGAATTGTTTCTCTCTGATCAAGCTTTATCTCCTGTACTACATTGTTGTGGTTTTTTTGAGTATGAGTCCTACAAACTTCTTGTACAGTTTATGCCTAAATACTTTGTTTTGTTTTGGTTGCTGCTTTTTTTTATTTTTTTTAATTTTTTTTTATTTTTTATTTTTTTGCAGTACGTGGGCCTCTCACTGCTGTGGCCTCTCCCGTTGCGGAGCACAGGCTCTGGATGCGCAGGCTCAGCGGCCATGGCTCACGGGCCCAGCCGCTCCACGGCATGTGGGATCTTCCCAGACCGGGGCACAAACCCGTGTCCCCTGCATCGGCAGGCGGACTCTCAACCACTGCGCCACCAGGGAAGCCCTGGTTGCTCTTTTGAATGAGATCTTTTCCCATTATGTTTGAATTGATTATGAGATATTTATTATGTAACTGAGTGCTTTATGTAGCCAGTTTTTAATTAGCTCTCATAGTTTGTCTGTTGGTTCCATTTGTTTTTCCAGGACAATAATTTTACTTTATACTAACTATTGATACAATGCATAATGTTTCATAATGGAAGTAATATGTGCCATTCTGCTTAGAATTTAAAAGAGAATATGTCAGATTGGAAAAATACTGCTTAAGCTAGACATTGGCAGCAGTATTTTAACTAATGCTTAAAATGTCATGAGATCTTTCATTTGAAGAAGGTTATAATTTGATGCTACATACAAGATATTTCTTCAGACTGGTATTGTTCTCATGCTGTTTGGCCTGGCAGAATCCCCGCCATCTTTGAAAACTTACCCTTATGGGATAATTGGCTAATCTACACAATTAAGCAGTTTAGAATTAACAAACTATCCATATGTTGCACAATTTTAAGCCTAAGTACAACTGACATTTTCTTCCTTGGTGTATTAAGAGAGATTTTCTTAGGAAAGAGAAGAATACAAATTTTAACAATGTAAAAAGTTTGCCTTGTTACATAAATGATCTCTATTTTTTTTCTCATCTCTAGAGAAGTCCTGATTAGGACTCAACTAGTTGAGGTTGTGAATTTTTTTAAGTTTAGATTCTCTATCATATCTGTTAAAATTAACTTTATATTAAAATGTTTTTCGGCTCTCTTGCTACTGCAAAGCTATCATTATATTATATATTAAAATGTTCTTCCTACATAATGGGAAATGTCTCATAAAAATATATTATTTTTCAATATTTTTAGTAAATGGGTAGATCTAAGAGGCTTAACATTTTTATAACACTCATAAGCAATTTCAAAAATGTCACATAATGTGAACATGGAAATAATTTCTAAAATTAAATGTTCTTAAATTATTTAACATGGAAAATTCTGTTCAAGTAGCCATTAGTCAACCAAAAGCATTTTAACTATGGGCTGAAGTTGCCACTTTGAATTTCTCACAAGTAAGCATAAAATGGAAATGGCTTAGTTACACAAACTGTAATCAAAATTGCCAATAGGAGTAACAATGTCATTAGTAAAGGTTTAAGCCAAGATCCTCCTAAACCAAACCATTTTCCTAGTATTTCCCTTAAACTGGGAAGAGGATCATTCAGAGCAGAAATTTGATTCTTCATATGTGTCATAAGATGAGTTACATCAGAAGACACTTCTTGTATAAAAACCCAACATTCAGTACGTATTAGAGTGCAAGTTTTCCCCTGGGAAGCAGTTAGACTCTTGAGGGCTATGCATTGAAATCTGTAGGACCACTTTTCTCATCGTGGAGACTTCCGAATTAAGCAAGCTATTGGCTTGATTACTATTATTCGAAGCAGCTACATAAATTTTGTTAAAGCCTCTATATGATTAATAATATCTTCTATTCCAAGTGAAAGAACGAATATAGCAGCCAACTGGTCACACCATTAAGAAACTTTAATGTGAGCACCCAGTGTGCTCACATTAAAGGCAGATTGGAAGGGGCTGTTTCCAGGGCTACTTGTAGGTGACCTCGCGTCCAAGGGAAACCAAGTGTACATCTTCCTAACCAACCTGGGGAGAGTCAAAGGCCATAAACTTGTTCCATAAATCCACTGAGTTCCATAAGAGGTATTTAACATCTAGTGAAAAGGAGTATTTAGGGCCAGGTTCAGAACAGGTGTCATTAACTGGCCAGGTAAGAGGGTCCCACTTAGTGATATTGGCTTGCCCAGTACTAGAGTTTCTTTTTTCTAAAATAAAATTTCTAAGGGCCATCCAATTAGAGCCTTTGAGAGGAAAAATCCACCAAGGTAACCTAAGAGTACTGGATGTAGGAGACTGGCTACAAACCCAGCAACTGGATTGGTTTTTGAAACTTGCAAATGATTGAGCCCAAGGAATAAATACATAAAGGAAAGTGTGCACATTCTCAAAGCAATTAGTATATAGGCCTGGTCTGGCATCTTGTATCAGCTGTCTACTTCAGATGTTGTCTTCTTCTTGCCCTGGCCTGGTAGTGCTGGTCTTAGTCAAAGTCATTTGTCAGAAACAGAAGTTGCCGTTCTTTCAGGAGAGGAAGCCTGATATGATCCCTTCCAATGTGGTGGTAAAGAGTCTTTAATTTGATGTCTTTTCCAGTATGCATGATCTTCTGGTTGCAGGTCATGGGGCATCTGATATTCATCCAAAGATAGATTACTGTGACAAGCTTCAGAAACAAAACTTTACAGTAGTGTAACGCAGCGACAAGGAGCCATATGAAAAGTGAGTCTTAGGCAGTAAATACAAAAAAAAAAAACCAAAAAACCTCAAAGACAACAACACTGGAACTTAATGTCCACTGAAACTTAATTTTTTCTCTCTAAAATTACTCTCATTTCTACCACATATAGCCGAATTTATTTGTGAAATAAGTCTGGTTTCAATAAACTTGGCCTGATTATTTACATAACTGTAACTGATCATAGAGTCTCTTTTAAATTGGCTGCGCTGGAACTTTTTATAAAGAATCTCAAATTGAACTTTTTTTTTTAATAATCTTTGAAAATACTCACTTTTAATCAGATTATCTACTTTACTTTTTCATTAGTTACAGAAATCTAAACATAACAAAGACAACACATTTTGGAAAAAGATGAAGTATAATAAATAAAGTCATGCTACTTTTAAACAATCAAATTGAAGTTTTAAAAGGCTGTTCAAGGCCAGGAAAGCCACATCTAGGGCATGCCATCAGATTCTGCCTGCGATATCTATAAATTTGAGTGAATTCCTCTCTTATCGAGGTCCCCAAAATATCTCAAGATTCTTGCACCTGCCAGGAGGCAGCCTTCCTTATTCACTTGATAAGGCTTCTGGGAACCTAAGGTTTCCAATTTCTGGAGGAATCAGGTAGAGAGAAAAGATAAATGTTTCAATTCTACTTAAAAAGGTATAATTTACCAAGTTACTGTAAGTCATAATTAGCTTGAGGGGAAGGGTTTCCTTATGACTGGAAAACACAGATTAAAAACCAGTAATATTTCAGACAAAAAACCAAAAAAATTATAACCATATTCGTCAGTTTGCTGAGTCTTATGTGACTAATCCTTGATCTTAATCTTCTGTTCACAGTTTTATGAAGTCATCAGGTTTTCCATTAGAATTCTTTAATTTCTTACCAAGTTCAGTTGTATGATATGAAAAAAGTCCTTTCTATGAATCTTTTTGAAGATGAAGCATTTTTTGCAAAAGCATTGGAGTAAAATAATAACTGTCTATAAATGACAAAAGACTTAAAAAGGCATGGTTAAAGATCTGATTACAATATAGCTGACAAAGAAACTTGGTTACTGCTGTAGCATACATTTTAAGATAATTACTAGAATTGTGACTGATTTGCTAGGCCATATTCAACTTTTAGAATTTCATATAATTTCTAGAACGTTTATATTAATGACATTTACCCATACAATATAACCTAAGAAGGTTTATTACCACTCATTTGACAATGCTTCCCGTATAATTTAACTTACCAAAGAAGGCTGATTAGTTTAATATTTCTCTCTCCACGATGCTTCAGGGGCCCTTTAGAAAACCTCAAAGTTAGCTAGCAGTCAACCAAAATTCAATTAGAATTTGATCTTTGGGAAGTTTGTCAAAAATATCAAAAAGATTTAAAAACACTTGGTCAAATAGGATCATATGTCACTGTGGAACAGTACATATTCACTTAGCCAAAGTGACAATAAAAGACTTCAAAAGCAAATACAGAAAGTTATAACAGATTACTTAAAAGGTAAAGAAACTACAATTGGTTATCAAAAGCGGATTAATATTCTAAGAAAACTTTGTCCTCTTAACAGAGAGAAAACCAAATTCAGGTTTTGTACCACTTTACCCTTAATATTAAGGTTCATTTACTCAGTTAAATTTGTTCCAATCTCAGTCAATACTGACCACACATAGAATTCCTTTCTAAGATTCATTTTTTTCCCTCACAAATCTTCTACAACTTTCTATATCCATATAAATTTGTCCCTTGTTTTCTTTCACATTTAGAAATAACCAGCTTTAGGACAAAATTACTTTCTTTTCCCTTAACAAAACACATTTCCATTCCTTATACTTTCTTTTTCCTTGCATACAAAAATGTTTTCCTTATTAATTTTTAATAGTTTTAATTATATATTTTAATAAGAATTCTTAACCTTAAAACCTTAGTTTCTAGTGAAAACTAAGAAGCAAGTAATTATGAACTGTTTGTCATACCAGCATTTCCTGATTGGCAAACTTATGAACATATTCTATAACCTAATTTCTTTCCACAGTGGGGTACAAGACATGTCCAATGAGCCCAAACATTTTTAGTTTTTCTCTAATAAGACAAACATAGGTAAAATTACATTTCTTTAGTAATTAATGTTCCAGTATCTTATTTGGAAATGACCTGGATATCCAATGATCACATCATGTAACTTAATTTAGCAGTTTCAAGTTATTGAAAATCTGGAATAACTTATTTTAAGTAGACAGTCCAAATCATTAATTATTCCTAAAGAATTCACCTAAAAACTTTTTTTTTTTTTTTTTTTTTTTTGCGGTACACAGGCTTCTCACTGTTGTAGCCTCTCCCATTGTGGAGCACAGGCTCCGGACGCGCAGGCTCAGTGGCCATGGCTCTTGGGCCTAGCCACTCTGTGGCATGTGGGATCTTCCCGGACCGGGGCACGAACCCGTGTCCCCTGCATCGGCAGGTGGACTCTCAACCACTGCGCCACCAGGGAAGCCCACCTAAAAACTCTTATCTCATTTACATTTAATTTACTTAAAAGTTTCATCATATCTAGTTATTTTTCTTGTTGACAAACTTTGTAACAGAAATAAGATCTTATTTGATTTCTAGTAAACCTAGGCACAATAAAAGTATTATATTTAATGTTGATGACTCTAAAAACATGGCTGTATTAATTAAGCCAACAAACTTAAAGTTGTTTTCATTTATTAAAATGTAATCCTAGATCATGTGATCCTGAAATTCATTTGGGTTAGTTTGTTTTTTATTTCTAAGTATTTATATAAGTGCTTAATTCCTTTTAAGCCAATTAAATAGAGCTCTTTTACAAATTAATTTTGGCAGTACCACACATCTGTAACACACATATATACATACAAACACACAAATAGACACAGTGACCCCATAGTTTCCATTCCAAAATTTCAGCCATGAATCAGGTACAATAATACAAAAACCATCAGTTACAAAAGAAGTTGGATTCAAATTGAGTTTCTGGCAGATGGAACAAATCAAGGTAACCTGTTTAAATGGCTAAACCCTTTTTACTAATATTTATAGAGAAGACACTTAAGATTTGTGTTTGTTCTTAACAATTCAAGTTCTGAATTACCTATTGCCCTTTTGTTTTTAATAAGAGTTACCTTCCTGAAATTTGCATTTTTAAAAGATGGCCTAGATAAGAGTTCCCGGAGAAGACCAGGTAGAACATTTACATCTCAAAGGCATGGGAGGATTAATGCAAGTTCCTCCTAGGAAGACTGTTCTCTTAAGGCCAGAATTTTTTACTTAAAAATTATCTTAAGATACATAGGGAAGGTTTGGGGAGTGGTAAAAAGATTGGTGCGCTTTGAATTGTCTCTGGATCCACAGCTCTTCAGATTTGTAAAACCAGGACACTTAGTTTTAATTCCTCAAAGAATTGAGTGGCCACCTCAATGATATCAAAGGACTGATAGACACATTCACTTAGGTTGGAATGTTTTTCTTTCCTTTATTTAGCATAGAGGAGAAGGCCAAAACAAAAAATTCTAACAAGATCTGAATATCAGCTATGGTCAGTTTAGTCAGACCAGTGGCCTCCCATCTCAATAATCTATTTACAAAAAATTTTGAGGATCCGCCCTGGGTTTAAGAAATTCTTTATGGCCCTCAGTATGGTCTCAGTATGGTCTGAAGAGGCTCACCTGTAGCCTCAGGTGATCCTGTTTTTAAAGGTAACCATTTAATAGTCTCTTCAGAGAGGAATGGCAATTCAGAGGATTACTAGAATGAGCACTCAAATAAAGGAGAATAGAGGGGAGCAGTAGTTACATCTGTCATAATTTTTGTTTGCTTTTAGGTACATTTTATATCTTTAATCTTTCATTAGCCTGCTACAACAAATCCTTCAATGAGGCTATTTTCACATTTTGAAGCCTTTTGGGACTTCTGTATATCAATTTAAATAGGTACAATATTTTAAGATTATAGTGAAACAGGAGGGAAGGAGGCAGGGCACAACTTTTAAAAGAATGACATAGCCATAGGACATGACAAAAACTGGTTAGAACCAACTAGGTCCAATATGGCAGAAGATTTGACTTCCAGTGGACCTTGAGCCTCATTATATGCTCATTATAATACATTAGCATAAGCTAAGTGACAGACCCACCAGTGCCATGACAGTTCCCAGGTGACCATCAAAGATCAAAAAGTGGGCAGTGGCCCAATTCCTGGAAATCTCCACCCCCTCTCCAAAATAGTTGAAATAATCCTCCTGCTCTTTAGCCTATGAAATTACCCAGCCCATAAAAACTAAACAAGCCATACTTCAGGGCCTTTCACCTTCTGAGAAGGCCCACACTCTGTGGAGTGTTTTTCTCTCTAAATAAAGCCACTTCTTACCTATCACTTTGTCTCTCTCTGAATTCCTTCTGTGATGAGACATCAAGAACCTGAGCTTCATTAAGTCCTGAGACCAGGTGTGTGATCTCAATTAAAAGACCATAAAATGGGTTCAAGTCCCAATCTGGGTTTTGGCTGAGTTTGAGTACCAATCTGAGTTGCACAGTTTCAATAGCTTTCTAAAATTTTAACAATTTAAAAGTTTTTCCAATTCAGAAGATCCAAGCATCTAGCCCTACAAATATTTTCTCCTGATAATCTAATTTTAGAAATGAAGAAAACTCTTACCTCTCTTGTTTATAGTAGACCCTGCAGGCAGAGATCCAGGAGACTGCCATGGTAAGAACTTACCTTCTGCTGGCTTTCTCTAACTCTGTATCCAAAAATCAGTTTTGGAGTGCCAAAAGAACCCCATCTTGGCCATTTCAGGGAGGAATTTCTTTTTGTTACTGAACTCAGGTCTGGCTGCTCGCCCCTTGAAGCCAATACTTGAGAGGCAAGTATAGGTAAAAAGGAAAGTTTGTTTTATTCAGGAGGCCAGCAACTGAGAGAGAAGGCAGACTCATGTCCAAAGACCAACTCCCCACTGTTGATCAGTGGGCAAGATCTTTTAAAGGGGAATTTCAGGGGTGTATAGGCAGAGGGAAGGGGCTACATGCAGAACAGCACACAGTCAGCTCCGACAGTCATCTTGAAATTAGTCATGCAGTGGTCTGATCAGTATCATCTTGATTGTTTTAATTACAGCTAATCTTCAGTCACAGGATCAATTTGTTCCCATTTCCTTGAGGCCAGTTCTCACAATTGAGGCAGCTTATGTCATGGCTTATGTCTGGTCATCATGTAGTTAAATTCTTCCACCTGGTGGGGGTTTCAGTATCTACAAAACAGCTCAAAGGATATGGCTCAGAATATTATCTATAGCCCTTGAAGAGGAACTAAATGTCCTTGACTTTGTTTAATGACTAAGCTATTATGTCCTGTTTTATTGCTTTCCTTTGCTTCTGCATTTTCTCATTTGTCTGATTAAATTTATTCAATTTATTCTTTGGCTAAAGTTTTTCTGCAGACAAGAGGCAGGCAGAGGACATGGGGTAGGGGGTTATTTTGTCATGGGAAGGCCCCATAGGGTCTTGCTCCATTTCACTTTAATTCCCAACTAAGTATTAATAAGTACTTGCAAGCATGCATAAACCCAGCTGGAATCCCCATAGGTAGCTGTCCTCAAGGGAGCTACTTCACCTTTGAGGAACAATTTCCCATGATCAATTTGAGAGCCTAATTTATTTATTTTATTTATTTATTTTTTTTAATAAGCAAAGCATCCTGAGTACATTCATTTTTATTTTTTTCCAAGACAGAATTTCTGGATATGTAGGAGCCAAAGTTCTGTTACAGTTCTTTTTTTTTTTTTGTAACATCTTTATTGGAGTATAATTGCTTTACAATGGTGTGTTAGTTTCTGCTGTATAACACAGTGAATCAGCTATACATATACATATATCCCCATGTCCCCTCCTTCTTGCATCTCCCTCCCCCTCTCCCTATCCCACCCCTCTAGGGGGTCACAAAGCACCAAGCTGATCTCCCTGTGCTATGAGGCTGCTATCCACTAGCTATCTATTTTACATTTGGTAGTGTGTATATGTCCATGCCACTCTCTCACTTTGTCACAGGCTACCTTTCCCCCTACCCGTGTCCACAAGTCCATTCTCTACATCTGCATCTTTATTCCTGTCCTGCCCCTACGTTCTTCAGAAACATTTTCTTTTTAGATTCCATATATATGTGTTAGCATACAGTATGTGGTTTTCTCTTTCTGACTTACTTCACTCTGTATGACAGACTCTAGATCCATCCACCTCAGTACAAATAACTCAATTTCGTTTCTTTTTATGGCTGAGTAATACAGGGAGCCTAATTTAGATATGAGCTATCATCTGAACAATGTTCTGAGGACAGTGTAGTGGATTGAATGTGTGCTGCTTCTGAGTCTAGCTGCCCAAGGAGTTGCCCTTGCATCTATTCATTTTATGTATCTCTGTTTCTACCTCCAGCAGTCTAAAACTGCTGCAGGTGCTCAGAGCACTGAAGACCATTCTTTATGTCGTGTGTCCCTGGAAGAGCAGTATTTACTTAATAGTTATAGTGGGGCTACCCTGTAAGACCACTGTACATCATGAGGATTAATCTTCAGACACTTCTGCTAGGTTCTCAATCACCTGAGAACACCTTGTGGCTGGAATGAGCAAATGTGCCTTGTGTTTTGGAGATGAATAATTCAGTCTCTCATTTCACTAACAATATTTTGTTCAGATCAAACGTCAACTTTTTTTTTTTTTCAATTTAAGCCAAAGTTAACAAAACCAGCCACCCATGATTTCCTGGGACTCCTACTCAGATCACCCTAGGTCTCTGCCTAGGCAATTCAACTGTACCCCCTAAGACTCCAAGTCCTTCGTAAAAACAGCTCAAATACAATTTTTATAATCATCATTTAAAAGCAATGAGATCTGGATATCAGGGGTACTCATTGGAACACTTGAGGAGTACTGAGAAGCTGGTGGGGCTCAGTGGATCCATGCTGGTATCAAGTCTTCATTCGGCGTAGACTCCAAGTGTCCTCTGGCATTTTTTTCTGATACCCTGCCAACTACACCATGCATATGTCAATGAAAAAATTAATTGATAGTCAATCTAGGTATAAAGCCGTATTCCTTGCCTCAACACCTTGTCTCCCAATTTATTGGCCTGTCGTGCAGCGAGCAGAATGAGCGTGGACTCCGTAACAAGTTGTCAGGAGACCTTCAAGATGGCGGAGGAGTAAGACTTGGAGATCACCTTCCTCCCCACAGATACACCAGAAATACATCTACATGTGGAATAACTCCTACAGAACACCTACTGAATGCTGGCAGAAGACCTCAGACCTCCCAAAAGACAAGAAACTCCCCACGTACCTGGATAGGGCAAAAGAAGAAAGGAAAAACAGAGACAAAAACAGAGACAAAATAGGGATGGTACCCGCACCTCTGGGAGGGAGCTGTGAAGGAAGAAAAGTTTCCACACACTAGGAAGCCCCTTCACTGGCAGAGATGGGGGGTGGCGGCGAGGGGAGGCTTTGGAGCCATGGAGGAGAGCACAGCAACAGGGGTGCAGAGGGCAAAGTGGAGAGATTCCCACACAGACGACCGGTGCCAACCAGCACTCACCAGCCCGAGAGGCTTGTCTGCTCACCCGCTGGGGTGGGCAGGGCTGGGAGCTAAGGCTCAGGCTTCGGAGGTCAGATCCCAGGGAGAGGACTGGGGTTGGCTGCATGAACACAGCCTGAAGGGGGCTAGTGCGCCACAGCTAGCCAGGAAGGAGTCCGGGAAAAAGTCTGGAACTGCCTAAAAGGCAAGAGACTTTTTCTTGCCGCTTTGTTTTGTGGTGCGCAAGGAGAGGGGATTCAGAGTGCCACCTAAATAAGCTCCAGAGACGGGTGCCATCCACAGCTATCAGCGAGGACACCAGAGACAGGCATGAGACGCTAAGGCTGCTGCTGCAGCCACCAAGAAACCTGTGTGCGAGCACAGGTCACTATCCACACCTCCCCTCCAGGGAGCCTGTGCAGCCTGCCACTGCCAGGGTCCCGGGATCCAGGGACAACTTCCCCGGGAGAACACATGGCACACCTCAGCCTGGTGCAGTGTCATGCCAGCCTCTGTTGTCACAGGCTCGCCCCGCATTCTGTAACTCTCCCTCCCCCCGGCCTGAGTGAGCCAGAGCCCGCTAATCAGCTGTGACTTTAACACCATCCTGTCTGGGCAGGAATAGATACCCTCAGGTGACCTACATGCAGAGGCAGGGCCAATCCAAAGCTGAACGCAAGGAGCTGTGTGAACAAAGAAGAGAAAGGGAAATCTCTCCCAGCAGCCTCAGGAGCAGCGGATTAAATCTCCACAATCAACTTGATGTACCCTGCATCTGTGGAATACCTGAACAGACAACCAATCATCCCAAAATTGAGACGGTGGACTTTGGGAGCAACTGTAGACTTGGGGTTTGCTCTATGCAACTGACTGCTTTCTGCTTTTATGTTTATCTTAGTTTACTATTTAGAGTTTATTATCATTGGTAGATTTTTTTATTGATTTAGTTGCTCTCTTCCCTTTTTTTTAATATATAGATGTATATATTTTTTTCCTTTTTCTCTTTTTGTGAGTGTGTATTTGTATGCTTCCTAGGGTGATTTGTCCATATAGCTTTGCTTTTGCCATTTGTCCTAGTGTTCTGTCTGTCCATTTTTTGTTGTTGTTGTTTCCTTTCTAGTATAGTTTTTAGCGCTTGTTATCTTTGGTGCATTTGTTTTTTGGTTTGGCTGCTCTCTTCTTTCTTTTTTTTTATTTTTAATTTATTTTATTTTTAATAATTTTCTTATTTTTTATTTTAATAACTTTTTATTTTCTTTTTTTTCTTTCATTTATTCTCCCTTTTCTTCTGAGCCATGTGGCTGACAGTATCTTGGTGCTCTGGCTGGGTGTCAGGCCTGTGCCTCTGAGGTAGAAGAGCCAAGTTCAGGACATTGGTCCACCAGAGACCTCCTGGCTCCATGTAATATCAAATGGTGAAAGCTCTCCCAAGATCTCCATCTCAATGCTAAGACCCAGCTCCCCTCAATGATCAGCAAGCTCCAGTGCTGGACACCCCATGCCAAACTAGCAAGACAGGAACACAACCCAACCCATTAGCAGAGAGGCCACCCAAAATCATAATAAGGTCACAGACACCCCAAAACACACCACCAGACATGGTCCTGCCCACCAGAAAGACAAGATCCAGCCTCATCCACCAGAACACAGGCACTAGTCCCCTCCATCAGGAAGCCCACACAACCCACTGTGCCAAACTTAGCCACTGGGGGCAGACAGCAAAAACAACGGGAACTACGAACCTGTATCCTGCAAAAAGTAGACCCCAAACACAGTAAGTTAAGCAAAATGAGAAGACAGAGAAACACACAGTAGATGAAAGAGCAAGGTAAAAACCCACCAGACCAAACAAATGAAGAGGAAATAAGCAGTATACCTGAAAAGAATTCAGAGTAATGATAGTAAAATAATCCAAAACCTTGGAAATAGAATGGAGAAAATATAAGAAATGTTTGTAACAAGGACCTAGAGGAACGAAAGAGCAAACAATAAATGATGAACAAAAAATAAATGAAATTAAAAATTCTCTAGAAGGAATCAGTAGCAGAATAACTGAGGCAGAAGAACGGATAAGTGACCTGGAAAATAAAATAGTGGAAATAACTACTGCAGAGCAGAATAAAGAAAAAAGAATGAAAACAATTGAGGATAGTCTTGGAGACATCTGGGACAACATTAAATGCACCAACATTCGAATGATAGGGGTCCCAGAAGAAGAGAAAAAGAAAGGGACTGAGAAAATATTTGAAGAGATTATAGTTGAAAACTTCCCTAATACGGGAAAGGAAATAGTCCATCAAATCCAGGAAGCACAGAGAGTCCCATACAGGATATATCCAAGGAGAAACACAATAACACACATATTAATCAAACTATCCACAATTAAATACAAAGGAAAATTATTAAAAGCAGCAAGGGAAAAACGACAAATAACATACAAGGTAATTCCCATAAGATTAACAGCTGCTCTTTCAGCAGAAACTCTGCCAGCCAGAAGGGAGTGGCAGGACATATTTAAAGTGATGAAAAGGAAAAACCTACAACCAAGATCACTCTACCCAGCAAAGATCTCATTCAGATTAGACGGAGAAATTAAAACCGTTACAGACAAGCAAAAGCTAAGAATTCAGCACCAAAAACCCAGCTTTACAACACATGCTAAAGGAACTTCTCTAGGCAGGAAATACAAGAGAAGGAAAAGACCTACAATAACAAACCCAAAACAATTAAGAAAATGGTAATAGGAACATACATATTGATAATTACCTTAAATGTAAATGGATTAAATGCTCCAACCAAAAGACATAGACTGGCTGAATGGATACAAAAACAAGATGCGTATATACGCCATCTACAAGATACCCACTTCAGACCGAGGGACACATACAGACTGAAAGTGAGGGGATGGAAAAAGATATTCCATGTAAATGGAAATCAAAAGAAAACTGGAGTAGCACTTCTTATATCAGACAAAATAAAGACTATTACAAGAGACAAAGGACACTACATAATGATCAAGAGATCAATCCAAGAAGAAGATATAACAATTTTAAATATTTTTGCACCCAAAATAGGAGCACCTCGATATATAAGACAAATGCTAACAGCCATAAAAGGGGAAATCAACAGTAACACAATCATAGTAGGGGACTTTAACACCCCACTTTCACCAATGGACAGATCATCCAAAATGAAAATAAATAAGGAAACACCAGCTTTAAATGATACATTAAATAAGATGAACTTAATTGATATTTATAGGACATTCCATCCAAAACAACAGAATACACTTTCTTCTCAAGGGCTCATGGAACATTCTCCAGGATAGATCATATCTTGGGTCACAAATCAAGCCTTGGAAAATTTAAGAAAATTGGAATCGTATCAAGTATCTTCCAACCACAATGCTATGAGACTAGATGTCAATTACAGTAAAAAATCTGTGAAAAATACAGACACATGGAGGCTAAACAATACACTACTTAATAACCAAGAGATCACTGAAGAAATAAAAAAATACCTAGAAACAAATGACAATGAATACATGATGACCCAAAACCTATGGGATGCAGCAAAAGCAGTTCTAAGAGAGAAGTTTGTAGCAATACAATCCTACCTCAAGAAACAAGAAACATCTCAAATAAAGAACCTAACCTTACACCTAAAGCAATTAGGGAAAGAAGAACAAACCAAAAAACAAAAACCCTAGAGTTAGCAGAAGGAAAGAAATCATAATGCTCAGCTCAGAAATAAATGAAAAAGAAATGAAGGACACAACAGCAAAGATCAGTAAAACTAAAAGCTTATTGAGCTATAGCTCAAATAAACCTACCTGCTTATTTGAGAAGATAAAGAAAATTGATAAACCATTAGCCAGACTCACCAAGAAAAAAAGGGAGAAGACTCAAATCAACAGAATTAGAAATGAAAAAGGAGGAGTAACAACTGACACTGCAGAAATACAAAGGATCATGAGAGATTACTACAAGCAACTCTATGCTAATAAATTGGACAACCTGGAAGAAATGGACAAATTCTTAGAAAAGCACAACCTTCAGAGACTGAACCAGGAAGAAATAGAAAATATAAACAAACCAATCACAAGCACTGAAATTGAGACTGTGATTAAAAATATTCCAACGAACAAAGCCCAGGAACAGATGGCTTCACAGGCGAATTCTATCAAACATTTAGAGATGAGCTAACACTTATCATTCTCAAACTCTTCCAAACTATAGCAGAGGGAGGAACACTCCCAAAGTCATTCTAGAGGCCACCATCATCCTGATACCAAAACCAGACAAAGATGCCACAAAGAAAGAAAATTACAGGCCAATATCACTGATGAACATAGATGCAAAAGTCCTCAACATAATACTAGCAAACAGAATCCAACAGCACATTAAAAGGATCATACACCATGATCAAGTGGTGTGTATCCCAGGAATGCAAGGATTCTTCAATATATGCAAGTCAGTCTATGTGATACACCATATTAACAAATTGAAGGATAAAAACCATATGATAATCTCAATAGATGCTGAAAAAGCTTTTGACAAAATTCAACACCCATTTACGATAAAAACCCTTCAGAAAGTAGGCATAGAGGGAACTTTCCTCAACATAATAAAGGCCATATATGACAAGGCCATATATGACAAACCCACAGCCAACATTGTTCTCAATGGTGAAAACCTGAAACAATTTCCACTAAGATCAGGAACAAGACAAGGTTGTCCACTCTCACCACTATTATTCAACATAGTTTTGGAAGTTTTAGCCCCAGCAATCAGAGAAGAAAAAGAAATAAAAGGAATCCAAATTGGAAAAGAAGAAGTAAAGCTGTTATTGTTTGCAGATGACATGACACTATATATAGAGAATCCTAAAGATGCTACCAGAAAATTACTAGAGCTAATCAATGAATTTGGTAAAGTAGCAGGATACAAAGTTAATGCACAGAAATCTCTGGCATTCCTATACACTAATGATGAAAAATCTGAAAGAGAAATTAAGAAAACACTCCCATTTACCACTGCAACAAAAAGAATAAAATACCTAGGAATAAACGTACCTAAGGAGACAAAAGACCTGTATACAGAAAACTATAAGACACTGATGAAAGAAATTAAAGATGATTCAAACAGATGAGAGATATACCATGCTCTTGGTTTGGAAGAATGAACAGTGTGAAAATGGCTATAGTACCCAAAGCAATCTACAGATTCAGTGCAATCCCTATCAAACTACCAATGGCATTTTTCACAGAACCAGAACAAAAAACTTTACAATTTGTATGGAAACACAAAAGACCCTGAATAGCCAAAGCAATGTTGAGAAAGAAAAATGGAGCTGGAGGAATCAGGCTCCTGGGCTTGAGATTATACTACAAAGCTACAGTAATCAAGACAGTATGGTACTGGCACAAAAACAGAAATATAGATCTGTGGAATAGGATAGAAAGCCCAGAGATAAACCTATGCACATATGGTCACCTTAATTTTGATAAAGGAGGCAAGAATATACAATGGAGAAAAGACAGCCTCTTCAGTAAGTGGTGCTGTGAAAACTGGACAGCTACATGTAAAAGAATGAAATTATAACACTCCCTTACACCATAGACAAAAATAAACTCAAAATGGATTAAAGACCTAAATGTAAGGCCAGACACTGTCAAACTCTTAGAGGAAAACATAGCCAGAACACTCTATGACATAAATCACAGCAAGATCCTTTTGACCCACCTCCTAGAGAAATGGAAATAAAAGCAAAAATAAACAAATGTGACCTAATGAAACTTAAAAGGTTTTGCACAGTGAAGGAAACCATAAAGAAGAGGAAAAGACAACCTCCAAATGGTAGAATATATTTGCAAATGAAGCATCTGACCAAGGATTAATCTCTAAAGTATACAAGCAGGTCATGCAGCTCAATATCAAACAAACAAAAAATCCAATCCAAAAATGAGCAGAAGATCTAAATCGACATTTCTCCAAAGAAGATATACAGATTTCCAACAAACTCATGAAAGGATGCTCAACATCACTAATCATTAGAGAAATGCAAATCAAAAGTATAATGAGGTATCATCTCACACCATTGAGAATGGCCATGATCAGAAAATCTGCAAACAATAAATGCTGGAGAGGTTGTGGAGAAAAGGGAACACTCTTGCACTGTTGGTGGGAATATAAATTGATACAGCCACTATGGAGAACAGTATGGAGGTTCCTTAAAAAAATAAAAATAGAACTACCATATGACCCAGCAATCTCACTACTGGGCATATACCCTGAGAAAACTATACTTCAAAAAGAGTCATGTACCACAATGTTCATTGCAGCTCTATTTACAATATCCAGGACATTTAAGCAACCTAAGTGTCCATTGACAGATGAATGGATAAAGAAGATGTGGCACATATATACTGTGAAATATTACTGGGCCATAAAAGGAAACGAAATTGAGTTATTTGTAGTGAGGCGGATGGACCTAGAGTCTGTCATACAGAGTGAAGTAAGTCAGAGAAAATCAAATACCATATACTAACACATATATATGGAATGTAAAAAAAAAAAAAATGGTTTTGAGGAATCTAGGGGCAGAACAGGAATAAAGCCGCAGATGTTGAGAATGGACTTGAGGACACGGGGAGGCGGAAGGGTAAGCTGGGATGAAGTGAGAGAGTGGTATGGACATATATACACTATGAAATGTAAAATCGATAGCTAGTGGGAAGCAGCCGCATAGCACAAGAGATCAGCTCGGTGCTTTCTGACCACCTAGAGGGGTGAGATAGGGAAGGTGGGAAGGAGATGCAAGAGGGAGGAGATATGGGGATATATGTATATGTATAGCTGATTCACTTTGTTATAAAGCAGAAACTAACGCACCATTGTAAAGCAGTTATACCCCAATAAATATGTTTAAAAAAATTCATCAATCTAGAAATAAATGGACAATTTTATTTGAGCCATCCTGAAGATTATTACCTGGAGACAGTCTTTCAGAAAGCTCTGAGGGCTGTTCCACCAGTTATATGTCAAAGCACAGTTATATAAATTTCTGAGACATAGAGTTATAAGTCAAATGACAGATTACACAATCCAGATCTGTGCTTACAAAGCTAATAGTGGGTCATCATAACCCATTAAAAGATTAAGGAGAAAGGTGATCTCCTGAGGAGGTCTGGTTAATGCAGATGCACAGTACACTCTGCAGGGGAGGGAAGAGGGTCAAGCAGGCAGATGAAAATTTTGTTTAAATTTTTTTTGTCTTGCCCTCAGATATAAATTTTATTTCATCAAGGTCATAGTTAAGTTTGAACCATATAGTGTTGGGGAAGAAGAATTTTCCTCTACCGTTCTAGGTTCTTCTGGTTGTTCTAATAATTAAATTGACATGAGACAGATTAACAGGGGAAAATCACACTAAAGTTTAATAGCTTGTATACGTGGGCGAGTCCCAGGAAAACTGAGTAAGTCTCCAATATGACCAAAGCCCTCACCTTAAATACCAGAGGGAACTGCAAGTGGGAAGGCCTTGAAGCAGAATGAACTTGGTATGTTTGAGAAATAGAAAGACCAGTGTGGTTGGAATGTGTGAATGAGATGAGGGTAGAGAGGTGATCAAAGGCAAGATCATCCAGGGCCTTATAGGCCATTTAAAGAAGTTTGGATACTATCTTAAAGGGTATGGGTACAATTGAAGGGATTCAACAAGGTCAGCTTAGAGTTTTTAAGAGGTTACTTGGGCTGCTGTTTGGAGAATGCACTGTAAAGGTACAAAGTAGAATGCCTCTGTCATCCAGGCAGGAGGTGATGGGAGCTTGAGGCAATGCAGGTGGACAGATTAGATGTGCAAAATCTTCCAGAGTGAAAAAGAATCTTAATGGATAGGATATGGGTATGAGTAGAAGGCAGATGGTATGAGGATTGTCAATATTATCAAAGGCTTAAAACAAAAGACCCTATAGAAATTACACACTGAGGTTTATCCCTAGATTCCTAAAGCTGGTGAGCAATCTCCGTGATTCTTGGTAACTTGGCAGAGTTTCTGAAAATCATGGACTTGTGTGACTTCTTCCATTTAAGAAGATTTAGGTTACTGCAAAGGCCACTAGACACGATCAGTTCAACCTAGTAGATATGGAACGAAAATGTATGAAAAATGTGTTCTGTTATTTAAAGAACCACTTGACTAGTATCTTGCCCTGGGGGTGCCATAAAAAGATGTCAGTTCAGTTTGGTGCTCCTCAGGTTGGGTTCTTAGGAAGGAGACGCTGAGGCAGAGTTTGGAGTGCTAGATATTTATCAGGAACCCATACCTGTGAAAGGAAGAAGGGAGAAGCAAGATTGGGCAAATAAAAAACTCAATTTCAATGCAGGTCCAACAAAGTGTGGGTCAACCCCGAAGGGAGCTCTGGAGCCAATATTGCCCATCAGAGTGACCTGCATTAAGCCCAAACTGCTGGGTCTTTACATCCTTGCCTCACTCTGTCATTGGGTATAGGCTACCCCAGGAATGGTGTGCCTTTGGGCAAGGCTGTTCTCTGCAGCTGAGTCCAACCCTGAAGCTGGTGACAGGTAAGCATCAAGTGCTTTCTAGAAGTGGATTGCACATCCCCATATCCACCACAAGTACTGCATTGCTGAAGAGAAGTAATAAGTAATTTGCCTAGCTGCTTTATTCTTTAATTTAGGTGTTTCTTTCCTCTCGAGAACTCAAGATAAAACATACACAATTTTTTAATCACAAAATATTTACCAGTCACTGGGACAATCCAAGAGAGGGTAACTAAGAGATAAGAGATTGGTTGGAGAAACCAAGATCAGGAAAAGCACACAGAGAAAAAACTAATGGAAGGAGGCTTCTAGGAGCAAAGAGAAACAAATTTTAATAAAATACATGGAGTTATGGCATCCGGTCCTGGACATTATTTCAAAAATCACTACAATGAACATATCTTTAAAACAGTTTTTAAAATTACATTGTAAAATGTTATTAGCTCTCTTTTGTTTCCTTGACAGATATGGAAAACATGGATAAAAGAGACCGACCATTCATGACAGTTCAGAAAAATGATACCTCAGGTATTTTTTCTACTTCTAAGCCTGTTTTATGATTTATGGTGGATTATTGGTGATATAAAATTGGAATGTTGATTTTCAAAAGTTTAATAATGGAAGGTTCATTTTTTGGTCACATTGAAGATTTCTCCAGTTCCCTTACAATAGTCAGGCCAACCATTCTTTCCTGTGCTTGTCCTTAAATCATTTGGGAGCTTCTTGCAGTCATGTGATCCATGATATACTTAATAAATCTTAATTGCCTTACAACGCACAGCTGACTTTTTCACATCATTGAGGCAATGATGCTTGAATTACCCAAATTTTTATACTTCATGCTACTTGGCCTTAGAGTATCCTCTACCTATGTTTTACTTTATCAAAATAGTTAGTATCAAACTAAACTAGGACATTTTATATGCTTGGATGGAGAATGGCTGCCCAAACATTTTGTATCATTTTAATCTTATCTGGCCTATTAAATTTTTTAGGTTTCAGTTTCAACCTTTTTTCGTATTTAATTGAAATCAATTTTTCTAAGTTAAAAATGCAGCTATGACTTTAAAAATTCTATTTACTTAATTTGATTCATAAGAATGTGATACTTAAATATTCACAGTTGATGACTAACACATTTTAAATAAAAAGAATGGTCACACTTTGTAACTTGACAATATAATTTTCTAAAATTCTCAACGTACTAACTTAAATGGAAGTATTCCTTTTATGCCCTTTTAGAAGTAATTTTATGCAAGGAATATAGTGGTAATATTTTTTAAATTTCCAGAAATTGAGGTTCAAATATACTACAAATATTGCAATATATTACTTCTCATATTTGCTTAAAAATCTTTAAAAATAAGACCTGCAGTCAACATGTTGCCATAATTCTATTTTGACTTCCAATAACATAATACTATTTCTTTGTCATTTTCTGTTTTTGATGAAAAACAGATAATCTGGTATTTCATATGAAAAATGAAATGAGAAGCACCAAGTATAAACCAGTAGACTATCAACAATTGCATGCATTAACCGAAGCAAAAAAATTAGCTTCTGCCTCTACGGAGCTAAAGGTTAGAAGTTGTGTGTGTGTGTGTGTGTGTGTGTGTGTGTGTGTGTGTGTGTGTGTGTGTGTGTTTTCTAGTTTTGGAAAATTGAATTGCTAGAAAGTAAAATGGTAGTTACAATGAAATGTGAAAATAAATAACATTCTAAATAGTTTTTAGAATCTTCCAACTATTGGTAATAGTGAATAGCAACATTTTTTTTTTCCTATTTCTTTATTTTTTTGGCTGTGTTGGGTCTTCCTTGCTGCATGTGCACTTTATTTGTGGCGAGCGGGGGCTACTCTATGTTGCGGTGCATGGGCTTCTCATTGCGGTGGCTTCTCTTGTTGTGGAACACAGGCTCTAGGCGCACGGGCTTCAGTAGTTGCAGCACACAGGTTCAGTAGTTGTGGCTTGAGGGCTCAGTAGTTGTGACTTCTGGGCTCTAGAGCGCAGGCTCAGTAGTTGTGGCGCACGGGCTTAGTTGCTCCACGGCATGTGGGATCTTCCCAGACCAGGGCACAAACCCGTGTCCCCGTGCACTGGCAGGCAGATTCTTAACCACTGCGCCACCAGGGAAGCCCTGTGAATAGCAACATTTATTGAATGCTCTCAGACACTGTGCTATGTAGTCTACATGCATTACTCATTTAATGTTCTTAACAACCACATGAGGCCTGAATTCAACTTTATTTTTAGAAAGATAGCTATCTCATTAATTTTCAACAATTTCTAACATAATCTAAAAAAAATAAAAATTGCTAGTAAGTGCTAGCCATGGATTATCATCTAATTTAAAGCTCCTTCTGCAACACCATACAAAGTATGCCCCCAGGTGCCTCTCTTTTCTCGAATTCCCTTTTTGCCCTGATCTAAGAAGAGGTGAGCCTCGACTAGATTTGAAAGAGGTTTATGTGCAAGTGATTGTGCACAGTATTTTAGGACCATGGATGGGTTTAGGATTATTCAGGCAGTATGTTTCCCTCTTATGCAAATAATAGAGTACATTATAAACAGCATTTTCATTGCTTGGTTAAATTAAAAAATCTGGTTTAGCAAAGCAACATATTTAGCAATTTACAAGCTTTCATGTATATTTAATATTTTTGTGTTATATTAGTTTTACATAGCTTTTTATTGTTAATGTCTTTCTAAAAAGGCAACTCTCATGATTTCAAGGCACATTTGATACCCTATTCTGGGGAAATTACCATATATTCATGAGCTATGTCTCCTCAAACTAAGGAGACCACTTAAAAAGTAGGGCATTATTTGTTTGTTTCAGATATAGCTTTAAAATAATTTAATGTTATTCAAAGAAATTTTATGGCAAAATCACTTACATAACTATCATCCTAATAAAACTATTTTCATATTTCTGACTTCTGTACTGATCTGTTGTATATATACCATCTATACACATATGTATTGATACATATAATAAATACTTATTATGTGCCTTGAATATATAATGGTGAACAATATATAACACCTACCCTCATGGGGTGTACTATTTGCAGGAGAGAGGGAGGAGAGAAGCCAGTGTTTATCAAATAAGCCCTGAAATAAAATTATATTAAATATAAACTCCAATAAAAAAGAATGTCTTGTGTATAATAACAGGACTTGATCCTAAATGGGTGGGAAGGCTTTTCCAAGGAAGTGACATTGTAATTGGAATCTCAAGGACAATAAGAATTAGCCAAACAAAAACAGGAGTGATGAGTACTCCAAATAGAAAAAGATGAATACCTTATCACATTCCAATTTTTGGATATTTAGGTTGTATCCAAGTTTGTGATATTGAAAATCATGTTTCCGTAAATATCTTCATGCATAGACACTTTATGTGGATAAATTCCCGTGATTGGGATGTCTGGGCCAAAAAGTATGAATGTTTTTTAGTTCTCTCCCAAAGTACTGTTGTAGTAAAGTTGCCACTACAAACATTTTGTCTGCACCCTTTTCGGTATTGGAATGTGTACAGTTGACTCTTGAGCAATGCAAGGGTTAGGGGTGCTGACCATCTATTGGAAGAAAATCTGTGTATAATTTATAGTTAGCTCTCCTAGTCAGCCCTCTGAATCCAAGGTTGCTCTATATCTATGGCTGTATATCCTCAGATTTAACCAGCTGCAGATTGTGTGATACTGTAGTATTTAGTGAAAAAAATGCACATATAAGTGGACCCATGCAGTTCAAACCTGTGTTGTTCAAGGTTGACTGTACATATATGTTCATATATATATTCCAAATATTATCTATATATCTGTTCATCCATCTGTCTGTCCATCTGTCCATCTATCTATTCCTCTATCCAGATGCACATTTTGGATGAATGGGGAATCGTTGAATGTTAAAATCAATATTTGGTCAAAGTGAATTTCTCTTTGATGATAGGATTTCTATCAAAGAGTAAACATATTTAAAATTTTAAATTATTAATGTGGTTTTTTGAGTTTGACATTAAGTTCAGGGACAATAATTTCTTAGCACTGTCAGCTAACTATAGTGCTTCTCTGGTCACTGTGTTATACATTTATGAGGTTAAATGGATGATCACTCTCAACTGACATTTTAAATAACATCAATAACCTTTTTGTTCACAGAATATCATTCATGAAGAAGCTTTTTAGTTATATATTTTCTAGAAATAACTTGGTACCTGGGATTCATAGCTTGGCAAATCTCAAAGTATCTCTTGCCATCAGCTACTGAAAATGGTTCACATTCTGTAGCAATCATTTTGACAAGCTTTTTGCTTCCATTTTTAGTCTCCATTGATTCATAATAATAAATAATTTTCCTTTGAAAGCATTTTTGTAATATCCATTGTTTTGAATTTGGTCAGTGAGAACAAAATGTGTCCTGGATACCTCATCATTTTCAAACAGTCTTCTTTCCTTTATACAATCTTCATTTTTTATTATATCTAGTTTAAGGAAGATTTATTGGGAATGTCATTTTCATGATTTTTGGACTCTTCCCTTCTCATTTAATTTAGAGATATCAACCTGACATTTTGCTTTTAATTTTTTCTTGTAAGAGGTGAACAATTCCCAAATAGGGCTTTTTCTTGAAAGATACATGGCTTAAATGGAATTAGATAACTGAAAATTAAATACAATTCTTAAAATTTATTTTGTTTAATGTTATGAATGCTAATATATCAAACAGCCTACATCAACTGGAATTATGATAATATTGTCTCTGTTATCCTTTCTTATATTATTGTTTAACATTTTATGAAATATGTGTTGACTGAAGAATATTTTATTCTTAATGTTACATAGTTAACACATTCTCTCTTAATATTTGTATTAATTATCAGTCAACTCCCAATTTTTTTTTACTAATTAAATATGCCCATTTTTTTGCACATGAAATTAACAGCTTTAACAATCATTACTACGGCACTTTACTGTGACAATATTAAATGTAAACATACTCAAGCTGAATGATAGAATGTTAACATATAAAGCACATAAGAAGGACTTCCCTGGTTGCGCAGTGGTTAAGAACCTGCCTGCCAATGCAGGGGAGACGGGTTCGATCCCTGGTCTGGGAAGATCCCACATGCCATGGAGCAAATAAGCCTGTGCACCACAGCTACTGAGCCCGCGTGCCACAACTGCTGAAGCCCATGCGCCTAGAGCCCGTGCTTCACAACTAGAGAAGTCACCACAATGAGATGCCCGTGCACTGCAACGAAGAGTAGCCTCCATTTGCTGCAACTAGAGAAAGCCCGTGCGCAGCAACGAAGACACAACGTGGCCAAAAATTAATTAATTAATTTTTTAAAAAGCACATAAGATTTTTGCTTCAAGTTACATCTAGAATGCTTAGCTATATTTGAAAAGAAATTAACAGTATTTTTAATTAAAAATAAATTAGGAAGTCTTGCCTGATTCGTTTGGCCGGTATTGTTATACTGATTAGATGTGATAGTGACCCATATAATTGCTGTGTTATTGATCATGCACAAATTCCAGGATGCTAGATGAGACACTGATGTGCACATTGAGTAATCTAGTCTTTCAAAGGCTGAGACTGAACCTGAAGCCAAATAGTAGATGTGGGCTGAAAATTGAGACCAATTTTTGGTACATTATATGTTAACTGTTCATTCCCAGTTTAAGTACAAAAGAGATCTTTACCATTATTTTTATTTGAATTTCTTTGCTTAGCAAGAATGAATATTTCTTGTCCAACTCAAGTAATCCATCTACTAATTCTTTTTTTAAACACTATATTATGGAAAATTGCAAAAATATGCAAAATTGGAGTGAATGGTATCATTAATCTCCACGTAACATTATCCAGCTTCAACTATGAACAACTCTTGGCCGTTATTTCTTCTGTACTCCCACCTACGACTTCCCTCTGCACCAGATTATTTTGAAATTTCAGACATCATATTATTCACCATAAATATTTCAGCAGTATCTCTAAAAGATTAGGGCTATAAAACCCCAAACCCTACAATACCATTACTATTAAAATGTTCATGATTTCTTAATAATTTCAAATAATCAGTGTTAAATTTCCCTGATTGTCTCCAAATTTTTTTCTTAAAGTTTATTCAAATTAGTATCTAAATAATATGCATATATTACAATTGATTTTAATTTTTTAGGTTTCCTCCTCCATCCTCTTGTGTCCTTTTTTTCTAATATAAATTTATTTTATTTTATTTATGTATTTTTGGCTGCGTTGGGTCTTCGTTGCTGTGCACGGACTTTCTCTAGTTGTGGTGAGCAGGGGCTACTCTTTGTTGCAGTGCACGGGCTTCTCATTTCAGTGGCTTCTTGTTGCAAAGCACGGGCTCTAGGTGCCTGGGCTTCAGTAGTTGTGGTGCAGGGACTTAGTTGCTCTGCACCATGTGGGATCTCCCCGGACCAGGGCTCGAACCCATGTCCCCGGTATTGGCAGGCGGATTCTTAACCACTGTGCCACCAGGGAAGCCCCATCCTCTTGTATTCTTATAATTTAATTTTTGAAGAAATTGTAGTGTTTATCCTTTATAGTTTCTTACAGTCTGGATTTTGCTGATTACATCCTGGTGGTGTCATTAAACATATTTTCCTATCTCTTGTATTTCCAGTAATTGGTAGTTATATCTGGAGACTTGAGCAGATTCAAGTTCAATTTATTTTGGTAAGAACACTTATTGACAGAATCTCTGCGCTTGTCTTTTTCTATTATAAATTGTGCTGCAGTGAATAGCTTTGTTCACCTATCTTTTTACACTTCGGCCAATACAGTTTTCAGGTAGATTTCTATAGGTAAGATTGCTTGGTCAAAGGATAAATCCATATGAAACTCCAAATTCCCTTCTACGGGGGGTTGCATCATTTTGTATTCCCACTAGCAACATAAGAGAGAGAACATGTTTTCCCATAGCCTCACACAGTGTTTTGTTAAATATTTGAGTTTTCGCCAACCTGATAGATGAGGAATTGCATCTTAGTATAGTTTTTAAAAAAATTTTATTTCTTCAGTTCTGTATTGAGTTATAACTCACATATAGTGAAGTACACAAATCTAAAGTGTACATATCAATGAATTTTGACATAGGTACATGTAATCAACACTTAAATTGTCCACTAATTACTGTTGTTTATATCTAAAGATGGATCATCTGGCCCAAAGGGCTTTCACGGTATTTCAGGGTACCTATTTAGGGTTTTATTATCTTGGCTCATTACAATAAACTACTTTCGAATGTATTACTTTTGCAAATTTTAATTCATCAGCATTTTGCATAAATCATCACCCACCTAAAATATTGCTTTCAAATGGCTTATTGCTCAGCAAAATGAATTGGAATCCCCTAGAAATTACTCTATTGAAAAAGATACAATTTTAAATCTTCTTGTTTGTTTAAAAACTTTATTTTTAAAAAAAATTTGGTCAAAGATAGAAGTAGAGTCAATGAGTGAATTTACAAAAAACTCAGGATGTTCTGCAAAATATTCGAAGTGTCTAGTGAAAAACTGTAGCTTTATTTTCACTTTTATAGTCTACTTAATTGGCCTTTCCCTGGGACCAAAGGCAGTAGCATTGATTTTTTTTTTAATTATAGAAATGTGTCTACATCTTTCACCAATGTGTTTTAATTTTTTTGTACAGTATGGACCAAATATGTCAAAGAAATCTAATTTTAAAAGTTGTGCCTGCTGCAACAAACTTCAGAGACTATAGATGGTAAATAGTTGGAATGAGTTTTAGGCATTCTTCAAGCAAACACAAGTGTCTGATTTTAGAAACACTACATATAAACTTTTATTTTTTCTGCGAAATAGAGAGATGGCTGTATGTTTTCCTGCAATGTCCTGTTCTGACTTATTTATTTATTTAATAAATTTATTTATTTTATTTATTTACTTGTGGCTTCATTGGGTCTTCATTGCTGTGTGTGGGCTTTCTCTAGTTGTGGCGAGCCTGGGCTACTCTTCGTTGCAGTGCGTGTGCTTCTCACTGTGGTGGCTTCTCTTGTTGCAGAGCACGGACTCTAGGCACGCGGGCTTCAGTAGTTGTGTCACATGGGCTCAGTAGTTGTGGCTTGCGGGCTCTAGAGCACAAGCCACAGGAGTTGTGGTGCAGGGACTTAGTTGCTTCACGGCATGTGGGATCTTCCTGGAGCAGGGATCGTACCCATGTCCCCTGCAATGGCAGGCGGATTCTTAACCACTGCACCACCAGGGATGTCCCTCCTGTTCTGATTTAAATGTACTTTTCTCCTAAATTTCATAATTGTAGCACTCTTAAGAAAAGATTTGCCTTTGCCTTTTTGTTTTTTGTTGTTTTTTTTTTTTGCGGTACGTGGGCCTCTCACTGCTGTGGCCTCTCCCGTCGCGGAGCACAGGCTCCGGATGCGCAGGCTCAGCAGCCATGGCTCACGGGCCCAGCCGCTCCGCGGCATGTGGGATCTTCCCGGACCGGGGCACGAACCCGTGTCCCCTGCATCGGCAGGCGGACTCTCAACCACTGCGCCACCAGGGAAGCCCCAACTTTGTGTTTTTTTAAGTAATGTTTGGGTTGTTTTGTTTTCTTATACCCCTAATTTTGAATCAGTAACCAGAACAGTGGAAAGATAAACTCAAGGTTATGGTAATCAGTGAATGACAGCTAGAAATAGCATGCATTATAGTTGTTTTAGAACTTTTCTTCTGAAGTTTTTATATCTTCAGTATTGATCTGTTAAGCCTTTCAGGGTACTAAGTATTCTAGTAACAGGGAAAATATAAAATATGCATATTTCATCAAGTTTCTGATTTCAGATTAACACTTTTATAGATGTTTAAAAGTATTAATATGAAATACACAAGTTCAGCATGTACATGTCAGTCAGAGTCTAACCACTTAAGGATTTAGAATAGAGGGGTCTTTAATGCAGGAAATGGTTACACAGGTGATAGAGCTGAGAAGCCAGAGGACTGTGAACCAACACAGGGATTAGAACAGAAGTGAGTCATTGCCTTGCCTGGGTTGGAGGGACATTTAGAAAAAGCAAGGTTGTAGTACATCCCATAGGCTGAGGTTACCCAGAGATAGTTAGAACCATAATAGAAATGTCAAGAAATGTTGGTGCAATGGAGAAGATGCAGATGCTTGTGGAGACCCCTCTGGGAGAGAGAAGGCAGGAGAAGTGAGTAATCCTTTGGCTTCTCCCTTCCTCCCTCCCTTCCTCCCTCCAATCCCCCACTACCAATGTCTCCCTTTGGCTGAACCCAGCTGGAAGGCAGCTGCTAGGGGTGTCTGAGAAACGCAGGCTGCTCTCTGATGTGGAGCAGACGAGGAAAATGGCCAAGAATGGATCTTGAGGTAAACAGACCCAGGCCTGACATATCTTATCAACACAAACCCAAAAGCATTTTTTAAAAGTCATAAAATTTGGGAAAAATTTAAATTTAGTTGAAAATTTGGGTTTCAATGCTACCTGATTTTTCACTGTTTCCTTGTTTAGTACCTTCAGATAAAGATTTGCCTGAAATTTAAAATTTAAGTTTTAATTTAAAATTTTATTTACAAAGTCATGGAGTTGAAAGATTAAAATTGTATATACAGTTCAAGGTCACATTTCTAGTAGATACTGAAGCTGAGACTAAAGCCAGGACTCCTAATAACTTATCCAATGACCTTTTCCCATCCAGTGCTGAAGGATCACATAAAACCAATCTGGGGCTTCCCTGGTGGCACAGTGGTTCAGAGTCCGCTTGCCGATGTAGGGGACACGGGTTCGTGCCCCGGTCTGGGAAGATCCCACATGGCGCGGAACGTCTAGGCCCGTGATCCATGGCCGCTGAGCCTGCGCGTCCGGAGCCTGTGCTCCGCAACGGGAGAGGCCACAACAGTGACAGGCCCGCATATCGAAAAAAAAAAAAAAACACCAATCTGAACACTGAGGTTCTATGTGATTCTGCTGTTTATGAGTTTGATGGTCTTGACCAAGTCTTTTAACCTCTCTGAACTTCACTGTCCTCATGTGTAACATAGGAATAACGATGCCTGTGATGCCTGGCAGGGAAGATGTGTAAACAGACAAGAAAATATATGGAATACTCTTGCAGATTTTCTGGGGCTAGATGAATTAAGGTGTTATTTATTGTATGTACGGAAAATAGAATTACTTCACCTTTAGAAAGGTGCTAATGTTAGAAAATGCACGAATAGAATTGAAAAAGAATAAGTATTTAACTTAGAAATTACAGATTAAACATTTTTATTGTGGAAAACACTTAAAAGACATGGAAATTGCTCCTCTTTTGTTCCTTTAAATCTAGATCAGAAAAGCAGTGCAGACTTCAAAGATATCTAAAGAGCAAACACTAATAAAGCAACACAAGCAAGTGTGGTGGCAAGAACACCAAAGGCTAAATGAAGTCAGGTAAGAACTGAGAGAAACCTCAATTAAGAACATGCAGGAATTACTGAGATGCACTTACCTAGGTAGATGTTCTGTAAATTTCCATATTTATTAAACTATTATAATCAAAATTTAAAGTTACAGTTGAATGTGAGTTAAATTAAAATCCTTTCATTTCTTCAGTTTAATTTGGAATCCAGTGAATATATTAATATGGCTTTTCCTTTCCTTAGGAAAAAAAGAAAGATAATCTTTTATGTCTGCTAATCACTTACTCTTCTGCACTCCCATTCATACATGTATTTTTTTATATTATACTTAGTATTTTGGACTATAATGTTTTGCTTACATATTTGTCTTCTTATGAAGTGATAAACTTCTCAAGGACAAGCATCCCATTATATTCATCTTTACGTAGGATACATAGAAAGAGACAGATTAAATGCTTTCAGTAAATGAACTAAGGGATTCAAGTTGAGTGATTTCTAAATGTAATGGCATCATGACTAACTTGTTCAGTTTGGATTTTTGACTTTTACTATTATTTCCAACAGTCACTTCAAGATGAGTTAAAACAAAATAATGATTTTATACTTGATCTTAAATGTAATCTTTGAGAAATAAATTTTTTTTCAAAGGTCAACCAGAAAGTGAAGGCAGATGTGTTTCCCCTCTTTTTAAGGCATATATATTAGTTTTAATGATGGTGGTATTTATAAAGTATGCTTTTTAAAATATATGCTTGTAAGCATATATTTTATATAAAAATACATAATTTTGTGGTCTCATTCTAAGCTAAATTTCCAAATACCATTAACTTCACTTTTGACATGGGTACTTTTCATATTGATAGGAGTTTCCTATTCTGGCAAGTAATTCCTAAATGTGACATAAAAGACTCATGATTGGAAATAGTTTTACATCATTACATAACTTAAAACAGAGAAAAACAAAATTATATAGACTTTGTCATTCATACTTCCACTATAGAAACAAATCAGGCCCATTTTATCCCTCAAAATGTCACCTTTTATGGAGAGAACTTTTGAGCCCATTGGAAATTTTTTTTAGATTTGCATAATTGAAATATGATAAAAACAAAAGCCATTAGGAAGTTTTAATTATTGTGCTCACTGATGCAGGCTCAAATGTAAGGATGCTGGAGAAAGTTTTTTATCTTGGCTGTTCCACACCCTTCTTACCGTGTATATACCTTGTTCTTGAGCGAGATAAAGGAGGCACATAGATTTCATTATGGAAAGTAATTCTTTTGGCTGACCTGGAATGACACAAAGGCGATGGAAATGAGGAATATTCAAGTAATAACGTTATGTCTTGAAACGTGTAAGGGTTGAAAATTGGACAAAAAAAAGAATTCCAAGATAACTTTCTGTGTTATTCTAGAATGTAGGCTAATTACAATGTGTATTCAGTGAAATTAAAAACTATTAGTGATAGGAGGAAAGTTCGAGAAATGGCTAGAAAGTTCGAGAATTTAGGGACCACCAGAAAACCAGGAGTTTAAATTCTATCAGTGTCTCTCGATCTTTAAAATCTACATTCCCTTTTAATAAAAGATGGAAAGTAAAATATTCTTACTCATCACCATAAGAGACTTCCATCTGCGAATTTCAGGTCCCCAGCAGGTAAGGGCCTCCAATGACATCTGACTTTTGCTGGGTAACTTAGTGTATGCCGTCGTATGTTAAGTACTTTACATGGTTTGTTTCATTTACAGTGACCCTACGGAGTAGGTATCATTGTTATCCCATTTTACAGATGAGAACCTTGAGGTTCAGAGGATTAAAATTATTTGCATAAGGTAAACCAGCTAGTTTTTGTGGAGGTGGTATTGAATCACTTGCCTTTAACTCCTGTGCTCGCTGACCTTGGAGCTGTGCAGCTTTTTCTTTTTTCCATAGGGTTCCATTCACATCACCTGAGATCTAAATGGTCTAGGCTTACTAGAAAAAAAAAAGGATTTGCCAAACCTTAATTCTTTAAAATCTGTTGTAAGAAAACTAGACAATTAAAATTTCAAAATATAAAATTACATTTTAAATTTATAGAATTTAATATTTAAATTTATAAAATTATATTTACTATGCTTTCCAAACTATACCCCTTGAAGACCTTGATACACTTTGCCAGGAGTGCTTTCTTCCTTGTTTCAGAGTGACTGATTTTGAAATTAAAGAGGAAGTTATTTATATTGGCCATGTGGTAAAGAATTGCAATTATTATTTTAATAAGAACTTTTGACTAATAAAGTTTGAGGGATTTATTTGTAAGCCTTACTACTTTTATTGTAGTTTCTGTTAGAAATATATGTGGTCTCTTACAATTTTATTTTTAAAGTATCACCTTTATACAGAATATATCATGGAGCTTTACCAACAACAATTAAATATTGTCTGGAAAAGTATCTTTAAAGATGAAATTGAGGTCAGTATTCATAACTGTGTGACTCAGGCCATCTGAGAATTCGCTCTGATTCATTCCTTAGCCAACAGTTGTGAGATTTCCCTCTCTGCCCTCTGTGGTACACAGCTTGGGACAGACTCTTAAAAGAGAGAGAAGCAGATCAAATAGCTAGTCTGAGGTACCAAGCTGTCTGAACTGCTGAGTTCCTTCCTTATTGGAGGGATATGGCTCTGGCCTTCAGCCTGCTCTGGTGCCCTAATTTTCTGCTGATCTCCTGGCTGTTAGTTCCACTAAGGAACTTTAACATCCTCTCTTACTCTGCCTTTCACAATCCATGCCACTTTGCTTATTGTTTGCATAAACGGCTTTTGATTCTACCAGTCTCCAGTGCCCCATGTTTTCCTTGTTCTGCCGAAATTAGTAACTAAGTGTACCCTAGAAATCCTAGGAAGCTCTGGGTAATTTTTGATGTTCTGAGGAGACTGACTGTACTACACCTAAAACTTTGGCAGCATCCTGGGAGGACGAGGACCTGTATGAAAGTAGAGTCCTGAGAGTTCAAAAATGTCCTCACCAGGCAGGTGGTTGCATTGCAACTGGGCATATCTAGGAAGTGGATTAATATATCCTCTAGGCAAACAGTCACACAAAATCTCAGGAGAATTTTTGTAGTATCATCAGATTCAGTGGTACCAGAGGACAGGCCAAGTAACAGTAGGAGGTACTTAAGTTGGCAGATCTGGATATGGAATGTTGCCTTACATTTGTCCCCTATTCAGATGTGGAGACAGTTGTCTGTGCTGCAGAGTTCTGACTTGGTGAACACCTGGGACTGAGTCTACATGTCAGTGGTGAACAGGCAGGGTTTTCCTCCCCAGAGTTACCATTTTAAGGCTCTTGAGTGCATCGCAGTTTTTATCTATATTTCCTAAATCATATTCTACAAAACAGAAATATTCTTCAAGATACTCCATGGAAAAAAAAATTTTTTTTAAATTAAAAAAAAAAAGATACTCCATGGAGAATAATGAATTTCATCATCCTAAAAATTAGGAAAATACTTCATATTTCATCCCCTTTTTGGAGAACCTCAATGTACTTTTAGCATAATCAAGTTTCTGAGAAATCCTGCACTATGGAAACTTGTCTGATTTGTTTAGTTCACCATTTCCCAGTTTTTCCTAGCATCTTATTGATGTTTCTGTTTTACAGGACACAATTTGGTAACGTTAGCCTGCATTCATAAGCTAGTCTCAGAGTTGTGTAGTACTTGCTCCTGGATTTTGTTAGGCAATTAGGACAATTAGAGAAATAGGCTGGTCTTGTCTGATGGTTCAGGGTTGTTAATCTACAAAGCCAGGATGGAGCTTACTAGAATTATTATATGCACAGTAGCAGGTTGATCTCCTGTATGAACAAAGCCACTTCTCCTGTTGGTTTTTATGTTCTGCTATGGCCTTCTAGATGCTGAAAATATAAGAGGGCTGACCTAAATGGTTTAAAGTGCTATATTTTTGTTTTTAAAAATCCATTATGAAATAACTTGTGGGTTTACTCCACTATTATGCACTTATTCTCCATATAACACTTTCAAATGTAATCTTAAAAATACCTTTGACTGGGACTTCCCTTGTGGTGCAGTGGTTGAGAATCCGCCAGCCAGTGCAGGGGACACGGGTTTGAGCCCTGCTCCAGGAAGATCCTACATGCCACGGAGCAACTAAGCCCGTGTGCCACAACTACTGAGCCTGCGCTCTACAGCCTGAGAGCCACAACTACTGAGCCTGCATGCCACAACTACTGAAGCCCACGTGCCTAGAGCCCGTGCTCTGCAACAAGAGAAGCCACCACAATGAGAAGCCCGCGCACCGCAATGAAGAGTAGCCCCCACTCGCCACAACTAGAGAAAGCCCGCGTGCAGCAACGAAGACCCAACACAGCCAAAAATAAAATATATAAAATTAAAAAAAAATACCTTTGACTAAGACCACATGCTAGAAAAATAGACAGTAAGTGTCATCTACAATAGGACCCCTCCTTTATATATACAAACAAAACACTGTCCCACATTTGTGAATTGGCTTAGAAGATGATGGCACATATGTAATATAAAATACTCTGCAGCCACTAAAATAAATGGTAATTATGAAAATTATTTAGAAATATCTTAAAGTAAGTTAAAAAAGAAAAACCCGAATATAAAATGGTAAATATGCCATAATTACAACTAGTTAAAATATCCATGCATGTAGACAAGGGTTAGAAACTTATAGGCAAAAATAAAAATAATCATCGTATTAGTGTGTTAATTGTTGCTATTTTCTTATTTTATACCATTTAAAATATTGTATCTTAACAGTCATAATAAATCAAAACTCTTTTTATGATTTTATTAAACCTGCCATAAATAAGGGATAGACTGCAATATTTTTAGATGTCCATTTAGAGCTGGTTATAGTTTTACTCTAAAATGACTATATTTAAATAATATAGTAAAAGATTATTGAGATTTATTATGTTTTTGGTGTATAAAAATATATACTTTTACTCCCATTTCCCTAGGTCAGGACCTCCTCATCTCTGAACTTTTTAAATAACCTCCTTGTTGATCCAGGTTTGCCTGATCCCCTCCTCTTCATCTTCCACTTTTATTCTTCACCCTCCTTCTAGCCCATCCTCCATCTTGCTGCCTTGGAAATCTTTCCAAAACACAGATCTGAGCTGGCATGGTCAGTTTAATATCCCTCAGCAGCTTCCCAGTGCCCGGAGCTCTCTCCACCCGAAATAGTGCCAGGATGTACCCCGTCCTTGCCTTGCTCACACTGTTACTTCTCCTGGAGTATTCACTTATCTCAGTGTCCTGGCAAGTACCTAATCCATGTTAGGAATTTAGTATGTGGTCTGAATTAGTGAACAGGTGAATAAAACCACATTAGATTGAGTGTTTCTACTGTTATTTTTTAAACCTATATATATGTTTATGATTGTAAAAGAATTGATTGAGATAATGTCTATTTCAGATGTAAACTGGAATCTGAAATAAAATCCTTACTCAATGAAGAGAACATTGGAAATGAATGTCTTTCTGACCTTATGAATTTTGGTAGGTTTTTTTTTCTTTTTTGGTTCCACATTTAAAGGGGAGCTTTGTTTTGAAGATGAAAGTGGGCCACACACTTCATGTTCTTTTAATATTGCTGTTTGCTTTTTTCTAAAGGAATCCAAAAATAATCTGCATCTAAAGACCTGTTCTTGAAGAAACTTAAAATAATAATGTGTTGCTTTGATTTAATTTTGTTTCACCATAGAACAAGAGTTATCAGAACAATGGTGCACATATCTTAAAAATGTAATAAATCCTCTTCAGCAATTGAGAGCAGATCTAAAATACAGACAGCATCACATTTCACAGCATTCACACTCGCACAGTGAATCCAACTCTGTGAAAGTACTGGAAGAGGTCAGTATATTTCCTTTACTTTTTTTTTTTTTTTTGCGGTTCACGGGCCTCTCACTGTTGTGGCCTCTCACTGTTGTGGCCTCCCCGTTGCGGAGCACAGGCTCCGGACGCGCAGGCTCAGCGGCCATGGCTCACAGGCCCAGCCGCTCCGCGGCATGTGGGATCTTCCCGGACCGGGGCACGAACCCGTGTCCCCTGCATCGGCAGGCGGACTCTCAACCACTGCACCACCAGGGAAGCCCTCCTTTACTTTTAATAATGTAATTTATTTTTATCCCAATTAGAAGAGTTGGAGATAAGAAACATGTACGCCTTATGTATATAAATAGAAGGTATAGCAAATTCTATCTACTCGGTATCTTAAACATATCCCTGAATCTGTCCAAACATGCTAATTTCTCCCCGAGAATGTTTCAATGACCTCGTAACTGGCCTACCCGCTTTCATTCTTGCCCCTCCTTCCAGGGTATTCTGAAATCCTATCATAGAGGAGGGGATCAAGTTATCCGCCTGGTAAATCCCTTCAGGGCTCCTGCCGGCCCACAATTCCTCCTGCGATAGGGGCGGGGCGGGTGCGCAGCCGTTAACTGTTATCGAGAGATCGTTAGCGCGAAACCGTTAGCGCGCGACCACGAGCGAGTGACCCTTAGCGCTGCGGTTGGAGGTCCCGCTCCGACACCAGTCAGCTTTATGGTGGTCCTCGCGGCAGAGAATGTGGTGAGAGGCGGATCGCAGCCTTCTCCCTCGGACCCTCCAGGCCCATTGGCCATGGGCCAGCAGTGAGCTGGGGGGCGCCCCGGGACAGCTGTCGTCTGCGGAGCTCCAGAGCCCCTGCCACGGCCGCTCACTGGCCGGGCCCAGGCCTTGAAGCAGCCGCAAACCTCCTCCATTCCCACCTCTGAGACGTAATGGCGGCAGCGGTCTCCGTCGTCGCAGTCCGTGGGTCCCGGCCCTGTTTGGGCGACCTGAGGGCAGGCTGGGCCCTGGGCGTCTTGCTCAGTGATGTCGGTTGGGCAGGGTCTGGGGACCCGGCCCTGAGGGCACTGCCCGCTGAGCTCTTTCTCCTCAGCCGGGCCTGGGCACTGGCTGGAGGACCCAGACTGGGTGCTGGACCACCGTTCCTGGGTCTGGTAAGTGGCTGCGCAGGGACCCTCTCCTCTTAGCCTGGGCCTGGACCTCGGAGGGCGAAAGTTGAGCCTTGGGACCTTGCCCTTTCCTGTAGAACAGAGAATAACATTTTGTTTTGGTGGAGGTTTACAGGAACATCATGACCTGACCATGACCTGACCTCAAGAACAAAGGATCTAAAAAAAAAAAAAGAAAACAAAGAATCTGACACCAAGAAGTTTGCAACAACTAACCACACCCCTCTCTCACCTTTCCTGTAACAGGGCTTTGCTGAAAGCTTTCGGGGAGTTTGGGTTTTTTTAAGGCACGAGCCACCTGTCGCGTGGCATGGCCCTGCGATAAACCTTTCTTTGCGCCAAACTCTGACATTTTGGTATTGTTTGGCCTCGCTGTACGTCGAGCACACGGTAACACTCCCTGTACATTTCCCTATCCGCCTCCTTTAGTCTCACCTCCTACGTGACAACCTCTTTTTCCTACTAGACCTTGTCCCACCGACGCTGGCCTTCTTCCTATTCCTCACATAAGCCAGACTCCTTCCTGTCTTGAGGCCTTTGCACTGTTTCTTCTGTCCTACTCATGGCCCTTTTTGTCTTTTAGGTCTTAGCTTAAATGTCCTCTCCTCCGAGAGGCATGAGAGAAGACCCAGTCACTCCCTATTACCTCAGTCAGTTTTTACCTCACTTACCTCTTCCTGATATTTTCTTACTTACGTTTTATGAGTTTAAGACTATCTTCCCTGACTAGAGCATAAGTTCCATTATCATAGCTGCCCTAGATGTAGGCTTTTAGGTGATTTTTCTTTATTTTTCAGTTAGTCTGTAGTATTCTCATATTGCTTTCATAAATAATAATTTAAAATAAACATTAAAAATCCATGTCCAACTGGGGATTGGAGGCAAGGATGCAAGGAAAGGAGTGGGTGATTAAAGCAGAGGCAATCTGGAACGCTTTCTGCTTCATCACAAACAAAATCCAAATGTGAGTGCAGAGTGGTTGTGACTGAGCCCATTTTGGGTTACGTGTCTAGAAGCTCCTTTAAGGCTCCTTTGTCTGATGGGCACTGCTTGGCTATGGCATCTCTTGAACCCTCTTCCATGGGTCCTCAAAGGGACTTTCCCTTATCTAATTTGTCATCATTTAATGGCTTTTGAGAAAAATTCCTGTGACTTTAAATATAAATATTGGATAAATCAATAATTTGCATACCACTTGTTCTAAATGTCCTATAGGTTGACTTCGTGAAGAAACAATTGAAAGCCGTCTATGAAAGACTTAGGCTAGAGCAACAGAAAATAGAAAATTATCTTTCAGACTGGAGTTTGAAAGTAAGTGCGATATAGGTAGTAATTTATCAATTTGTCATTTACATTAAATAAAATAATCATACAATTTTTTTTCAGACACTTGATCATTCTTCAGAAGAAAGAAGTAACCTGCTTAGTGAAATGCCCGTGGAATTAGAAACTTTGGAATGTCCATACCCTGACTTGAAGTTTTCAATCCTTAATGAATTCTGTAACTTTACAGAGAAATATCAAAAGAAACTTCAAGATTTTGATATGCAGTTAGAAGATATATACAGGTAATAAAACTACTTGAATTATCTAGATTTTTGCCACCAAATTTTAACTTTTTTCGGGGTCACTATACTTCCTGTTTACTGTTTTCATAGATACTTTGTGACTGGAATATGACTATCAATAAATGTTTAGATTTACTATTTGTTGAATAGAGAGGTTTTTTTTTTCCTCCAAAATAATTTCCTTGAAATAATGGTTTTAAAGATTTTTATAAGGTTGAAACTTGATGAAAATATCCCTCTTATTTATCTCTTTACTACACAGGTAAGAAATAGTTTTCAAACATGAATTTTTGATAACTATGAATTTTTATTTCAAGATGTGAAGCTCTTCTTCAATGGAAATTTACAAATCAGTACTAAAAATTGATTACAATGGAAAATATACCCATGGAATTATGTTACTTGTAATCTACTGTGATTTTGCCCTATTGTGAACACAAAGTATGTTTTATAAATTTTTTTTTTAGAAATTGAAGTTTAAAAAAGTGCATTTGCAATATTGTGTTATTTTCATGTATACAGCAAAGTAACTCAGTTATATATATACATATTTTTTCAGATTATCTTCCATAATAGGTTGTTATAAGATATTGAATATAGTTCTCTGTGCTATACTGTAAATCCTTGTTGCTTATCTATTTTATGTATAATAGTTTATATGAGTTAATCCCAAACTCCTAATTTTTCCCTCCCTGTCCCTCCCTTTCCCCTTTGGTAACCATAAGTTTGTATTCTATGTCTGTGAGTCTGTTTCTTGTTTGTATATAGATTCATTTGCATTATTTTTTAGATTCCACATATAAGTGATAGTATATAATATTCGTCTTTCTCTGTCTGATTTAATTGACTTAGTATGGTATTCTCTAGGTCCCATCCTTGTTGCTGCAAATAGCAATAAGAAAATGCACTTTCGATTGTATCCTGAGAATGACAATCCTCTTCTGAATGACAACTATAATGTTAACTGACTTAAAATTCAGTGTCAGCAGGGCCATCTTCTCTAGTGTAAATTTTATATTAAAATTCATTTAATGAACAAACCCAGAAATGCCACCCTGGGTCAGAGCAATAGTCTACTTCATGTAGTTTTCTGTATATGAAGTTTCTGGGAAACGTTTTGTAGCAAAATATGCTTTTTATTATATTGACCTCAAAAATTTCCCCGAAGAATATATACCTGAAAAGAAAGGAAAACTATTGAAGGGACACATGTATATTGCTAATGTAAATTAGCAATAGAAGTAAAAGGCTCTTCCTTTGAAATGAAAGAAGATGAATATGACAAGTATTAGTATTTCTTATATATATATATTTTAAATTAATTTATTTTAGTTTTTGGCTGCATTGGGTCTTCGTTGCTGCATGTGGGCTTTCTCTAGTTGTGGCGGGTGGTGGCTACTCTTCGTTGCGGTGCGCGGGCTTCTTATTGTGGTGGCTTCTTGTTGCGGCTCTCGGTGCATGGGCTTCATTAGTTGCGGCATGTGGGCTCAGTAGTTGTGACTCGCAGACTCTAGAGCGCAGGCTCAGTAGTTGTGACTCATGGGCTCTAGAGTGCAGGCTCAGTAGTTGTGGTGCACAGGCTTAGTTGCTCCATGATATGTGGGATCTTCCCGGACCAGGGATTGAACCTGTGTCCCCTGCACTGGCAGGCAGATTCTTAACCACTGCGCCACCAGGGAAGTCCCTAAATGGGCTGTTTTGAATAAATAGAGGTGGTGGGCATCAGAAATCTGTGGCTGGTGGGGAGTAAGGCATGTAAATGCACTGTTCTAACTAGCGCAGTGAATTATATATTCAATTGTAATATTTACTGGACTCTCATTTGCCAGTATCTGCCATTATTTTGATAAGGCCATTTCCCCTTTTGGTTCTAGTTATTAGGCCTTGTGAGAATTCACATAGATTGTATACATATATGTGTACACCTGCACAAGTGAGTGTGTGCATATTTTAAACAGGTGCCTACTGCTACAACATAAGAAGGCTGAAAGATCTAGGGGACATTTTTAAATTGTGAGAAATTTTCGTTGGGCTAAAGGCAGTGGACATCATGGTTAATCCCCAATATTTATTTTAATTCCTCCTATTTTGTAGCAGCTTGCCAGTTTGGGTTGGAATGACTCCAACCCCAGATCCAAAGGTAGACCCTGATTGGGAGTGTGCACCAGTCCATAACTTCATTCCCCCCGGTCACAACAATTAGCTCAGGGTGGTTCAAATCTAGGCAAAGCTCAGAACTTTTGTTAGATACTTGTGAGGGGTAGTGCATTTGCTTCCCTGTGGATCTACCAGGAAAGTACATGGCTGTGGTTGCTGCTGGCAGCCATCTTGTGAATGAAGGACAACAGCACGCAAGGAGAGGAGAGGGCCCAGACAGTCATGGGGAAACTGGTCTGGTACCGTGTTTGAACTGCATGGGAAGCCAACCTCACTGCTGAATTTTCAAGGGCAATTAATCCATATTAATGTCTTAAACCAGTTTGAGTATAAAATTCCTAATTTTATATAATAGTTGATTTGATTTCAAAATATCCATGACTCATGAAATTAATCTGTCAATTTAGTACAATTGCAATTGAAGAATTGTTCAACATTATTCCAAAATTTATTAGGAAGATTAAGCTTGTAAAATCACCCAAAGTGAAGAATAACTTCTTCAAAATGAAGAATAGGGTGGGGGAATGGTAAAACTTGTACAGCCAAATATAAATATATATTTTAATATCAAAGTAAATTAGGAAGTTCATATGTCTGTAGCAGATCAATGGAACAAAATAGAAATACAGAAAAAGAAAATATCTATAATAATTTAATTTATTATAAAGGTAAAATTTTTATACTGTGAGGGATTATTTATATGACAGCACTAAATAACAGGGAATTAGAAAGTTAGGTTAGATCTCTTATTCCTTATGACTCAGTAAACTCCAGGTGCATAAAATGTGAAGAAGAAAATAATCATAAAAGAATTAGATAAAAATAAAAACAAGTATTAAATAATCTTGGAGTGGAGAAGGCCTTTTAAAAACACGTTACCTGCAGTGAAAATCATAAAGAAAAAAATTAAATAAATGCAATGACATAAACATTTAATAAAATATAACGAGATGTTTCCTCAGGCAAGTATTAAATCTTTAAAGAATCAAAGGGACTTCCAGTTCTCTGTCCAGCAAGTAAGGAGCTTAGAATTTGCCACTCTGCTCTAATGAGGAGTAGAAAGCTGAACAAACTGGAAAATCAACAACTCTTCTTAACTACCTCAGAGAAGTTAGGTCACAGGGCAAACCACTGCCCACAGAGCTGGAGACACAGGTGATACAGAGAATCACAAATTACCTGAGAGGAAACTGGTTTAGCAGAAACCTTCAGGGGAACCAATGTTGGGGTAGGAACACCTGGACTATAATTGAGGAATTGCTTGAAGCTGAGTTGTGGACAACTTTGAGAGTTAAAAACTCTAGGGGGCCTTAGTTAAGGGGGATGTCAGCACACTTTTGTGAGTTTTGCCTCAAGAAGTTCTACCAGGTACCCACAGTGAATATCTGAGAAAAATCCCCTCATGCCTCTGACGAGGGAGGGGAAAATGAACCGTTTGGAAATACTCGAGCATTCTGTTCTTAACAAAGGCTGCCCTCAGGAGAAACTATTTTATTGGAGCCTAAATTGCTACAGTTTTATCAGAACCTAACCTACCTGGGGGCAGGAAAATACACAAGTCCAGCAGCGCTAGCCTTACATGTTGGGGACGGAAATACCCAACTCCAGCCATCCTGTCCCACCAAAGGGAGGGAAAACTGAGAAGGATTTGTAGAGTTCATAGTCCCCAGATTTTCGACTGTGCTGAGGGTCAGTGCCCCTAACCCTCCCCTCCCTACCCTTCTTCCATGTTGTCAGAAGGTCAACTGTATACTTGAATATACAGTGATTTATTTTTAGTTATTCATTGTAGTAGCTGAAGACTGAGGAAACAATCTTAATGTCAATAGGAACTAGTTTTGTAGATTATTGTACAACCATACAATGTATTATTTTCCAGATTAAAAACAAAAAACGATGTAGGGAATTCCCTGGTGGTACAGTGGTTAGGGCTCCACACTTTCAGTGCCGGGGGCCTGGGTTCAATCCCTGGTCGGGAAACTAAGATTGTGCAAGCCACGCAGTGTGGCCAAAAAAAAAAAAAAAAAAAGTAAATACTTAGCATTCACTGATATGGAACACTTTCCAGGGGTCAGGATTAAGGTGTGATATAAGGTTAATAAGCAAGCCTTATATACAATGTACAGTACACATTGTGTAAAACAGGAAAAAGTAAAACACATACATATACATATTTGCTTTTATATGTCTGAAAAAATATGCAGAAATTGATAACATTTGTTGCCTTTGGGAATGGAAGCTAGATGCCTGGGTCGGGGGGAATGTGAGGGAGAATTTTTATTGTAACTCCCCCCTTTTATTATACCTTTAGAATTTTGAAGCCTGTGAATATACTGTCTATCCTAAAAACAAGGAATTTTTTAAGGAAAAAAATAAGGGTAAAAAACAAATGACAAATAGGAAACGTTGGCAAATATCAGGCACAAAAGATTAAAATCTCTAACATATAAAAACACTTTGCAAAATTAATTGTTGAACAGCCAGAAGAGAAAAGGGACAAAAGAGAGGAAGAAGTGACTTATCATTCATATTTTCCACAAATATTTGTTGAGCAATTACTGGCATAAAATAAACAAAAACCCCTGTACTCATGAGGTAGGTTGGAGACACACAACGAACTATAAACACCCTAGGTAAGTAAATTATCCACGGTAGTATATTAGAAGGTGATAAGTACTATGGAACAATAGTGATTAGAGGAAAAGAGAAGTTGCTGGGATTGTGGGGGAGGGGACAGACTGCAGTGTTTTTTTGATTCTTTTTGCATGTGGACCATTTTTAAAGTCCTTATTGAATTTGTTACAATACTGCTTCTGTTTTATATGTTTTGGTTATTTGGCCACCAGGCCTGTGAGACCTTAGCACACCGACCAGGGATGGAACCCGCAACCCCCCGCATTGGAAGGTGAAGTCTTAAGCACTGGACCGCCAGGGAAGTCCCAACAGGTTGCAAATTTGAATAGAAGTTTGGGGATAGTCCTGGTTGAGGAATCGACAGTGAAGGAAAGTCATGAAGGGGGTGAGAGGGCTAGCCATGCAGAAATATGCGGTATGAGTGTTCTAGCCAGTGTTTACTGAGGTGGGCATGTTTCTGGCAAGAGGCTTGTGTGGTGGGAATAGAGTGATAGACGGGGAGAGGAGTAGAAGGTATGGTCAAAGAAGTAAGGGTGAGGGTGGGACATTTAGAGCCTGGTAGCCGTTTATAAAACTTATGATTTTACTCTGAGTGATATGGGAAGCTACTGGAAGCAGAAGTGTGAGGAAGTGTGCTAACTAGACCTAACTTACGTTTTAGCTGAATCACTTTGGCAGTTATTGTGTTTAAGATGGAGGAAAGGAGGGCCAAGAAAAGACTGAACCCTTAGAAAGTTAATTAAACCCAGGTGGGATATAAGGGTGGCCTGCATCAGGAAGTGGAGATGGTGTGAAATAGTCAGCTTCTGGACACATTTTAAAGGTAAAGCCAACAGCATCTGCTGACAGACTTAAAATAAGGTATGTGAGAAAAAGAAAACAACAGAATAGTCCAAAATTTTGTGGTTGAGCAACTGGAAGGATGAAGTTACCATCAACTGAGTTGGGGAAGATTGTAAGCAAAGCAGAGGGGGAAATCAGGCATTCAGGTTTGGACATGTTGAATTTGATGCTATCAGATGTCCAAATACAGACTTTATGAAGGCAGTCAGTTATATGAGTTTGGAGTTCAGGAGAGAAATGTGAGCTGGAGATACATGTTTGTGAGTCACCAGCATGAAATTGGATGTGATCACCAAAAGAGTGTGAAGGGACAAAGGAGAGGATCAAAGACTAGTTCCTTGTGAAGCTGCACAACTCAGATAGGATTTGCACACAGCCAGAACTCTGACTGGGACTTGAACACTCGGGCTGAGACTTTCACTCAGCCAAAACTCGGATTGGGACATGAATCCATGGGCTGGGACTCAAACCCACGGTCTTTCCTGGTCTCAGGACTTAATGAAGCTCAGGGTCTTTATGTCTCAGTGCAGGAGGAATTCAGGGAGAAGCAAAGTGATAGGTAAGAAGTGAATTTTATTTAGAGAGCTACACATTCCATAGACAGAATGCTGTCAGTCCCAGAAGGTGAGAGCAGCCCCAGAATATGGGATGGTTAGTTTTTACAGGCTGGGTAATTTCATAGGCTAGTAAGTGGGAGGATTCATCCAACTATTTTGGGGAAGGGGCAGGGATTTCCAGGAATTGGGCCACCACCCACTTTTTGGCCTTTTATGGTCAGCCTCAGAACTGTCATCGTGCCTGTGGGTGTGTCATTTAGCATATGCTAATGCATTACAATGTGTGTATAATGAGGCTCAAGGTCTACCGGGAGTCAAATCTTCCAACATCTTGGACCTAGTTGGTTCTAACCAGTTTATGTCATATCCTTAAAGGCGATGTCATTCTTTTAAAGGTTGTGCCCTGCCCCCTTTCCTCCTGTTTCACTTGGGTCTGCTGGCATTACATTGTCAGCAAGAAGGGTAACCAACAAAGGACACTGAGGGAAGGTCTGTGAGATACAAAGAAATGCAAGAGTGTGCTGTCCCAGAAGGTAAGGGAAGAGGGAGTGGGCAGCACCGTGAGGAGGAGGGGCGATCCACTGAGTAAATGTTGCTAGGTCAAATAAAATAGGACTGATGGTTGACTGCTGGCTCCACATGGAGGTCTTTGGTGACCATTTTCACTGAAGAAGTGGGAACAGATGCACAACTGGGTTGAGTTCAAGTGAATGAGAGGAAACAATTGAAGGCAATGAGCATAGATAACTCTTTTGAGAAGTTATCTTACAAAGGAGAGCTAGAAAGTAAGGTCAGACTTTTATGTTGTGGTTTTGTCTTTTGTTTTGCTTAAAATGGGAGAAATATTAGTATGTTTGATGCCGATGAGAATAATCCAGTAACAAGATTTAGTGCACAACTGGAGGAATAAGCATGAATGTTTCATCTACTACAGTAACGGGTGGGGATGCAAGATTCTATGGTCAGATGCTGGGAGGTGAATTGATATCCTCATGGCAGTCCATGGAACTCTGGATGGTAATTCTAAATACAAATGACAGAGAAATTTTTGAAAACCTCTCTACTCATCAAAGCAATGAAAAATTTTAAAATACTCAGATTTTTACCTATAAAATGGTAAAACACAAAAGAAGTTTTTAAGAATCTTTCTTATTTATTTATTTATTTATTTTTGGCTGTGTTGGGTCTTCATTGCTGTGCGTGGGCTTTCTCTACTTGTGGTGAGCGGGGGTGCGTGGGCTTCTCATTGTCATGGCTTCTCTTGTTGTGGAGCATGGGCTCTAGGCACGCAGGCTTCAGTAGTTGTGGCACATGGGCTCAGTAGTTGTGGCTTGCGGGCTCTAGAACGCAGGCTCAGTAGTTGGGGCGCATGGGCTTAGTTGCTCCGCAGCATGTGGGATTTTCCCGGGCCAGGGCTCGAACCCGTGTCCCTTGCATTGGCAGGCAGATTCTTAACCACTGTGCCACCAGGGAAGCCCAAAACAAAAGAAATTTATGCAAGTTTAAAAATATGGAAGAAATGGGCATTTTTATACAGGACTAGTGACTAAACACTTTTGGAAGACAATCTGGCAATAGGTCATCAAATATCTTTATAAGTGTAAATTCTCTTTGTCTCTTTAGAAATAATCTTAAAGGAAATAATCATAGAAGTGAAATAAATAGTTGGCTTCAGGGTGTTCAATATTGTATTTCTTTCTTAAGTGATAGCAAAATCTTCAAAATGATGAAATAGCCAACAAATAGCTTCATCAATTATGATATATCCACACAATGGAATACCACAGTCATTAAGAATTATATTAAAGAATTTTAATGGCACAGGTAGTTGCAATAATTTGCTGTGCAATTAAAAATCAGGCCACAAAATAGCTTGCATAACATGGGTTCTCTTTTTTTTTTCCCTTTCCCTCTGAAAGTGTTACATCCATTTAGCCACAGAAAAAAAAGACTGAGAGGTTATCCACCCAAATAAACAATAACAATAGCTGTCCCCAGGTAGTAACATTATAAATAATTTTGGCATACATACTGTTTCTATCTTATAAAGCAAAAATACAGATTTTTAAAAATCTAAGATAAAGAGGGAAGATGGAACCATTGATATTTATTGAGTGCCTATTACATGACATGACAAGTACATGTAATTTTAATCCTCAATACACCCCATTTCAAAAGCTCTATTTCACAGATTTGTTTTACAGCTGCAGCTGTAGATGAGCAATTTTCCCAAAATTTCTGAACTAGTAGATAGCTGAGCAGGAATGAGTTTCTTCTGCTCATCTGAATAGAAAGCTTCTCCCTCACACCACACTACTTCAAGCATGTATATGCACCAGGATGTTGGTAAATTGGGTTGACTACTAGAGCAGTGCTATTTAATAGAAGTAGGATGTGAGCCACATTCATAATTTAAAATTTTTATGTAGCCATATTAAAATATTTTAAAAGATACAATGTATTATGGTAGTATATTTTAACTTAATAGTGCCAAGATATAATTTCAATGTAAATCAGCATTTAATTATTAATGAGATATATTACATTTTTTTTTTCAGACAAAGTCTTTGAAATCTGGTTTGCACTTCACACCACAGCACACCTGAATTGGGACTAGCCACATTTCAAGTGCCGAATAGACACTTGTGTCTAGTAGCTTCTATCTTGGACAACAGACCTTTAAAGGATATTGTCTTTTACTAACACATTTTTTTAAGAATTGGCTGCAATCGAACCTATTTATTTATTCAGTATGTTTGTGAAGCTATTTAGATTCTATTTGGGCTGTATTTCATTAGTAACATGAAGACAGTTTAATTGCTTGTTTTAGACTCAGATGAGATTGTGGCTTTAATTTTCTAACATTTGGATGAGTTAATCATATGGATGAGACATAATTGATGCTCCATTCAGCTATGTCAGATCTGAAGCCAATATGTGGCAAAAGCTATAGAATGATAACAAGTAATTTCTGCTTTATTGTTTGATAGGTTATTAAACTTTATAGTGTTGATTCATAATCATTATTCTAATTATAATTATATAATTATTCTAATAATAATTATGAGATCTAAATCTTGAATGCTATTGAAAATACACAATGATTTTTTTTGAATTTTATTTTATTTTTTTTTTATACAGCAGGTTCTTATTAGTTATCCATTGTATACATATTAGTGTATATATGTCAATCCCAATGTCCCAATTCATCACACCACCACCACCCCGCTGCCACTTTCCCCGCTTGGTGTCCATACATTTGCTCTCTACATCTGTGTCTCAATTTCTGCCCTGGAAACTGGTTCACCTGTACCATTTTTCTAGGTTCCACATATATGCATTAATACACGATGTTTGTTTTTCACTTTCTGACTTCACTCTGTATGACCATCTCTAGATTCATCCACATCTCTACAAATGATTCAATTTCTTTCCTTTTTATGGCTGAGTAATATTCCATTGTATATCTGTACCACATCTTCCTTATCCATTCGTCTGTCGATGGGCATTTAGGTTGCTTCCATGACCAGGCTATTGTAAATAGTGCTGCAATGAACATTGGGGTGCCTATGTCTTTTTGAATTATGGTTTTCTCTGGGTATATGCCCAGTAGTGGGATTGCTGGGTCATATGGTGATTCTATTTGTAGTTTTTTAAGGAACCTACATACTGTTCTCCATAGTGGCTGTGTCAGTTTACATTCCCACCAGCAGTGCAAGAGGGTTCCTTTTTCTCCACACCCTCTCCAGCATTTGTTGTTTGTAGATTTTCTGATGATGCCTATTCTAACTGGTGTGAGGTGATACCTCATTGTAGTTTTGATTGGCATTTCTCTAATAATTAGTGATGTTGAGCAGCTTTTCATGTGCTTCTTGGCCATCTGTATGTCTTCTTTGGAGAAATATCTATATAGGTCTTCTGCCCCTTTTTGGATTGGGTTTCTTTTTTTTTAATATTGAGCTGCATGAGCTGTTTATATATTTTGGAGATTAATCCTTTGTTGATTCATTTTCAAATATTTTCTCCCATTCTGAGGGATGTCTTTTCATCTTGTTTGTAGTTTCCTTTGCTGTGCAAAAGCTTTGAAGTTTCATCAGGTCCCATTTGTTTATTTTTGTTTTTATTTCCATTACTCTAGGAGGTGGATCAAAAAAGATCTTGCTGTGATTTACGTCAAAGAGTGTTCTTCTTATGTTTTCCTGTAAGAGTTTTATAGTGTCCTGTCTTACATTTAGGTCTCATCCATTTTGAGTTTATTTTTGTGTATGGTGTTAGGAAGTGTTCTAATTTCATTCTTTTACACGTAGTGGTCCAGTTTTCCCAGCACCACTTATTGAAGAGACTGTCTTTTCTCCATTATATATCCTTGCCTCCTTTGTTATAGATTACTTGACCATAGGTGCATGGGTTTACCTCTGGACTTTCTAATCTGTTCCACTGATCTATATTTCTGGTTTTTTGCCAGTACCATATTGTCTTGATTACTGTAGCTTTGTAATATAGTCTTAAGTCAGGGAGTCTGATTTCTCCAGCTCCGTTTCTTTCCCTTAAGACTGCTTTGGCTATTCGGGGTCTTTTGTGTCTCCATACAAATGTTAAGAAATTTGTTCTAGTTCTATAAAAACGCCACTGGTAATTTGATAGGGATTGCATTGAATCTGTAGATTGCTTTGGGTAGTATAGTCATTTTCCCAATATTGATTCTTCCAATCCAGGAACATGGTATATCTCTCTATCTGTTTGTATCATCTTTAATTTCTTTCATCAGTGTTTTATAGTTTTCTGCATACAGGTCTTTTGTCTCCCTAGGTAGGTTTATTCCTAGGTATTTCATTCTTTATGTTGCAGTGGTAAATGGGCGTGTTTCCTTAATTTCTTTTTCAGATTTTTCATTATTAGTGCATAGGAATGCAAGAGATTTCTGTGCATTAATTTTGTATCCTGCAACTTTACCATATTCATTAATTAGCTCTAGTAGTTTTCTGGTGGCACCTTTAGGATACTCTATGTATAGTATCATGTCATCTGCAAACAGTGACAGTTTTACTTCTTCTTTTCCCATGTGTATTCTTTTTATTTCTTTTTCTTTTCTGATTGCCGTGGCTAGGACTTCCAAAACTATGTTGAATAATAGTGGCGAGAGTGGACATTCTTGTGTTGTTCCTGATCTTAGAGGAAATGCTTTCAGTTTTTCACAATTGAGAATGATGTTTGCTGTGGGTTTGTTATATATGGCCTTTATTATGTTGATGTAGTTTCCCTCTATGCCCACTTTCTGGAGAGTTTTTGTCATAAATTGGTGTTGAATTTTGTCAAAAGCTTTTTCTGCATCTGTTGAGTTGATCATATGGTTTTTCTTCTTCAATTTGTTAATGTGGTATAACACATTGATGATTTGCATATATTGAACAATCCTTGCATCCCTGGGATAAATTCCACTTGATCATGGTGTATGATCCTTTTAGTGTGTTGTTGGATTCTGTTTGCTAGTATTTTGTTGAGGATTTTTGCATCTATATTCATCAGTAATATTGGTCTGTAATTTTCTTTTTTTGTAGTAGCTTTGTCTGGTTTTAGTATCAGGATGATGGTGGCCTCATAGAATGAGTTTGGGAGTGTTCCTTCCTCTGCAATGTTTTGGAACAGTTTGATGAGGATGGGTGTTAGCTCTTCTCTAATTGTTTGATAGAATTCACCTGTGAACCTGTCTTGTCTTGGACTTTTGTTTGTTAGAAGATTTTTCATCACAGTTTCAATTTCATTACTTGTGATTGGTCTGTTCATATTTTCTATTTCTTCCTGGTTCAGTCTGGAATGTTACACCTTTCTAAGAATTTGTCCGTATCTTCCAAGTTGTCCATTTTATTGGCATAGTGTTACTTATAGTAGTCTCTTAGAATGCTTTGTATTTCTGCAGTTTCTGTTATAACTTCTCCTCTTTCATTCTAATTTTATTGATTTGAGTCCTCTCCCTCTTTTTCTTGATGAGTCTGGCTAATGGTTTATCAATTTTATTTAACTTCTCAAAGAACCAGCTTTTAGTTTTATTGATCTTTGCTATTGTTTTCTTTGTTTCTATTTCATTTATTTCTGCTCTGATCTTTATGATTTCTTTCCTTCTGTTAACTTTGCATTTTGTTTGTTCTTCTTTCTCTAGTTCCTTTAGGTTTATGATTACACTGTTTATTTGTGATTTTTCTTGTTTCTTGAGGTAGGCTTGTATTGCTATAAACTTCCCTCCTAGAACTGCTTTTGCTGCACCCCATAGGTTTTGGATCATCATGTTTTCATTGTCATTTGTCTGTAGGTATTTTTTGATTTCCTCTTTGATTTCTTCAGTGATCTCTTGATTATTTAGTAACGTATTGTTTAGCCTCCATGTGTTTGTGTTTTTTACGTTTTTTTCCCTTTAATTTGTTTCTAATCTCATAGCGTTGTGGTGAGAAAAGATGCTTGATATGATTTCAGTTTTCTTAAGTTTACTGAGGCTTGATTTGTGACCCAAGATGTGATCTATCCTGGAGAATTTTTCATGCACACTTGAGAAGAAAGTGTAATCTGCTGTTTTTGGATGGAATGTCCTGTAATATCAATTAAATCTATCTGGTCTGTTGTGTTATTTAAAGCTTCTGTTTCCTTATTTATTTTCATTTTGGATGATCTGTCCATTGGTGTAAGTGAGGTGTTAAAGTCCCCCACTAGTGTTGTGTTACTGTCTATTTCCTCTTTTATAGCTGTTAGCATTTGCCTTATGTATTGAGGTGCTCCTGTGTTGGGTGCATATATATTTATAATTGTTATATCTTCTTTTTGGATTGATCCCTTGATCATTATGTAGTGTCCGTCCTTGTTTCTTGTAACATTCTTTATTTTAAAGTCTATTTTTTCTGTTATGAGTATTGCCACTCCAGCTTTCTTTTGATTTCCATTTGCATGGAATATCTTTTTCCATCCCCTCACTTTCAGTCTGTATGTGTCCCTAGGTCTGAAGTGGGTGTCTTGTAGACAGCATATATATGGGTCTTGTTTTTGTACCCATTCAGTGAGCCTGTGTCTTTTGGTTGTAGCATTTAATCCATTCACATTTAAGGTAATTATCGATATATATGTTCCTATGACCATTTTCTTAATTGTTTTGGGTTTGTTTTTGTAGGTCCTTTTCTTGTGTTTCCCACTTAGAGAAGTTCCTTTAGCATTTGTTGTAGAGCTGGTTTGGTGTTGCTGAATTCTCTTAGCTTTTGCTTGTCTGTAAAGCTTTTTTTTTTTTTTTTTGCGGTACACGGGCTTCTCAGTGCTGCGGCCTCTCCTGCCGTGGAGCACAGGCTCTGGACGCACAGGCCCAGTGGCCACAGCTCACGGGCCCAGCCACTCCGCGGCACGCGGGATCCCCACAGACCGGGGCACCAACCTGCGCCCCCCGCATTGGCAGGCAGACTCTCAACTACTGCGCCACCAGGGATGTCCTGTAAAGCTTTTGATGTCTCCATCGAATCTGAATGAGATCCTTGCTCGGTAGAGTAATCCTGGTTGTAGTTTCTTCCCTTTCATCACTTTAAATATATCATGCCATTCCCTTCTGGCTTGTAGAGTTTCTGCTGAGAAATCAACTGTTAACCTTATGGGAGTTCCCTTGTATGTTATTTGTCATTTTTCCCTTGCTGCTTTCAGTAATTTTTCTTTGTCTTTAATTTTTGCCCATTTTATTACTATGTGTCTCAACGTGTTTCTCCTTGGGTTTCTTCTGTATTGGACTCTCAGCGCTTCCTGGACTTGGGTGGCTATTTCGTTTCCCATGTTAGGGAAGTTTTTGACTATAATCTCTTCAAATATTTTCTCAGGTCCTGTCTCTTCTCCTTCTGGGACCTCTATAATGCAAATATTGTTCCATTTAATGTTGTCCCAGTGGTCTCTTAGACTGTCTTCATTTCTTTTCATTCTTTTTTCTTTATTCTGTTCCGCAGCAGTGAATTCCACCATTCTGTCTTCCTGGTCACTTATCTGTTCTTCTGCCTCAGTTATTCTGCTATTGATTCCTTCTAGTCTATTTTTCATTTCATTTATCATATTGTTTATCTCTTTTTCTTTGTTCTTTAATTCTTCTAGGTCTTTGTTAAACATTTCTTGCACGTTCTAGATCTTTGTCTTCATTCTTTTTCCGAGGTCCTGAATCATCTTCACTATCATTATTCTGAATTCTTTTTCTGGAAGGTTCCCTATCTCCTCTTCATTTAGTTGTTTTTTGGGTTTTTATCTTGTTCCTTCATCTGGTACATAGCCCTCTGCCTTTTCATCTTGTGTATCTTTCTGTGAGTGTGGTTTTTGTTCCACAGGCTGCAGAATTGTAGTTATTCTTGCTTCTGCTGTCTGCCCTCTCTAAAATCCACAATGATTTTTAACAATTTTGTCCCTCTGTGTATACATTGCTAACACCCCAAAGTTGTACTTTTTCAACTAAATTATTTCAATTTACCTAATTTTTAGTAACTTTCAAAATAACTGGTTAGTAGCTTATGGACTTCCCTTATTGTTTTTTCTCTTAATACAGAACTCTTTACATTTATTAGAGAAAATTTTTTAAAAGTTGAGGCAAGCAAAGAGAAGAAACTAAAAGCTTATCTAAGTTTCTAACACCAGAGATATCCTCTGGTAACATTTTGTACATTTCAGATATATGTATATTGTTCATAAAAATGAAAAAATACTCTACACTATCCATTGTTTTTCCAGTTTGTGAACTGGATCCAATATTATTCATTTTTTCTATAAATGTTTACTAACCTTTTTCTATGTTTTAAGTCACTGTATTATATATTCTTTACAGCATATTTGTTATTACATACATGGTATTATGATACATTGTTATAATTCATCCACACAAATTTAACCCATTTCCTGGTTTTGGGCAAATATGTACGTATTACATATTTTGGTATTTGTTTTAAAACCTTGGAATAAAAAACCTTGTCACCATACTTTGAGTAATCCCACGGTTAATCCTTTTAGATGAATTCCTAGAAATGGAATTGCTGGCCAAAGGGCATGAAAAATTCTAAGGCTTTTGAGAGTATTGCCATATTGCCTTCCAGGAAGGTAGAAACAATTTATACTTTCACCAACAGGCTATCATTTGGTTCATCTTTTGGACTTGTTGGTCAAGGTATTGGCTATGGCTATCATGTGTGAATATCACCAGTGCCTTGTTCATATTCTCTTTCTCTCTCTTTTTCAGTATTTATATAGCATAGCTCTGACCCTGTACTTATGTCAGTTTTGCCAACAGAATTGGCAAAAAGATAAAAGATGAAATAGATAAAAACCAGCCTTAGAAGCCAGCATTCAGGAAACAGTGAGTGGCCTCACATGATTTTCTTTCTTTTATTTTTTTTAAATTGAAGTATAGTTGATGTACAATACTGTGGTAGTTTCAGGTATATAGCAAAGTGATTCATTTATCCATATATATGCATATATCTATATTCTTTTCTTGATTCTTTTCCATTTTAAGTTATCACAAGATATCAAATATAGTTCCCTGTGCTGTATAGTAAATCCTTGTTGATTGTCTGTTTTATATATAGTAGTGTGTATCTGTTAATCCCATAGTCCTAATTTATCCCTCTCCCCACCTTCCCCTTTGGAAACCATAAGTTTGTTTTCTATGTCTCTCACATGATTTTCTTTAAAAAATATTTGAATAAACATATGCTTACATATGTGACTCTTGCTTGGTGAATAAAAGATAGAAGAAGGACGGGGAAAGGAGCATAATAAACCACTGACATTTGCTTACTTGATGAAGTTACAGGAAGTTAAAAAACTTCAATTAGCAGGTGGCATTTTTCTCTGAGAATGTATTCTCAGAACTTTTGGAAAGATTCAGGGCCTGGTCATGTCCAGTCTGAGGTTCTACATTTCTGATCTGGGCTGATTGTATGTCAAGGGTGGTTAATAAGGGGAGAAGTGCTCAGAAACAGGAGCATAATTATTTGAACACTAATGTGTTCACTTAGTCACATTGTTTACATGACCCCCTCAAGCAATGTCCTTGATCACTGCAACTCCCATTTTCTCTTGGCGTATTCCAACATGGATTGTCCAACCTTACCTGGGAATTTGTATTTCTTCTGGGGAGGTAATAATTGCAGACTGTGATTTTATTTTTTTGTCATGTGTATTTCATAGCTTTCTCTTAAATACATCATTGAAAATATTTAATTACTTTATGATCATGAACTAAAAGCTACACTTGGTGATTGTTCAACCTACTCTGCGTTTGTTGTGGGAATGAAGTATATTTTAAATTCTCTTGACTATGGTGGAATACATTTTATCAAGGAAAAAAAATGGGTCCAATTTCTGCAGGATATCCCAAAAATTAGTCTTAGATTTTTGCTTTTGCTTAATTAATAACTCAGTCTGTGTATTTACTGATACGTTATGTTTGTTTAAATGTCTGTGAAAAGTATATCTAAGAATAGTGGCCATAAATTTCTAGTTCAGCAGGCTTTATTGTTAGGATCACTGTAGCCCACAACTGCCGTCTTGATATAATTGCCTCAAATAGAAACTATACAGTGTAATGTTGCATAAATATACATTTTTAATACTTCAGGAGACTGAAAAATCAGGGTTTTACAGGATGGAGTGAGAGTTATTTATGAGAGGTTTTTGTTTTTTTGCTGGATATGAAATCAAATTAATCTTGAGTAAATCAGATTGGAGAAAATGAAAACATAGCAGCTTGACAGATTTGTGTCCAGCACAATTGATATATGTTATTTTTAAACCTGGATGATATAGATAGAATTTGTTATTTAAATAATAAAATCTGTGTAACTATAAGCAAAGACAAGATTAAAATTTCTATAGACAGGATTGTCAAATTTTTACATGAGAGAAATTATAATACCTTACTTTATATATCAAATCAATAATTAATAACAAGTCTTTCCTACTCCTTATACTTTGAAGTCCAACTGTGGGTAAATATAATCCTTTGAGGAAACTGTATCATTAAAACTGAGACTATGGAGAACTAGTAATGTAGGAAATTATAATCACCACACTCACAGGCGTGTGTTTATTTCCAACACTAGTGCCTATAAAAGAACATAAAGTTGAACATTGTTAATGTCTAAGAAAAAACAAACTAAGAAAAAGAGCCATCATTCTTATATTCCAGTCTTACAGTTTCTTAATGATTACTGGTAGTTGGTTTGAGGTGATATTATAAGTGTTTTTATGTAGCAATTAAAATTTCAGAAGCCCTCATAATTGTTAATTAAACTTTTCCTCATCCCATCCCAAAGAAGTAAGCCAGTTCTATTATTCTTGCTTTTGAACCTGGAAAATTGAGTAATAATATCCATATAAAGTAACTTTATTCACTTCAACTTTATTGCACCTAAAAATATTCTTGCTCCCCAAAAGTGAAGAGTAAAATGGTACATGGAAGCAGATTTTGGCTCAATAGGATTTTTTTTTTAATTAGAGCAAATAATGTGTTTGTGGATGATCTTTTCTTTACCGATTCTGTTTGTTTGAGTTTGAGCTGTTTTTGTTTGGTTTTCTTTTTTTTTTTTGTCTTAAAAATGGCCTTTGGTGTTAAACACTTCTCTGTTCCCAGTCAGCTCAGGAGTGTCACTGTAGATGTTGGTCACTGGCCACATTGGATCTGCATCTCTACATCCTTCATAAAGCAATATTAGGATGCTACAATATTAGGAAGTACATTCCTTCCAAAGCAATATTAGGATGCTACTTTTTTAAAAAAATGACTTTTAAAAAAGTCATTTTTCTTCCATTCAGCTGTCAAATAGGATATCTTTAGCTGAAAGTAAGAGAATACCCAACCCAAGTCAAAGTAACATAAATAATAAAGCGACTTCTTGTTTCATTCGAAGCATAGAGGTAGAGAAGTCCAAGCACAACAAGGCCTAGTTTTCTGCATTCTCTTGCCCTGCCTTCCTGCAGGGTAGATAGATGACTTTCTGCCAGACAACTAGAGCAGTTCCACACTGCCACACTCAGAAGCAGAAGGGGACCTTTTCTTCCTTGTGACTTGTTTTAAGAGCTAGGAAACCTTTGCCCCCAGAAGACTTCTCCTCCCATTTCGGTGGCCTTTTGGGCCTTTTGTCCATGATTATATCGAACACTGGGAAGAGGAACGGAAAGCTTGAGAACAGATGTTTGTGAATGGCTTAAGATCAGTCAAGATTCACTCCCGGGGCTGGAATGGGGCTCGCTTACCCTGAAGTGGGGGGCCTGTACAGGAAGGTGGTAAATCTTGAATAAAATCAGGATTATGGTGAGCAGGAGCAAGAGTAGAGGTGATGTCTGCTACAATTACCTTTTCCTTACAGTTCTTGTGATGAATATAATTATTTAAAACCTAGCATATGGGATGGCTGAGCTATTACATTTTACTTTTAACAAGCTGTTTTATCTTGATCATATTATTTCTAAACTTCCACTAGGAATTATACTGCCTCTTAAAACTAGTGGTGGATGGAGATAGACACAAAAGATGGTTTAGGTGTATTGTCACCATCCCAGCTACTCCACCTCCAAAAAATACACATTCTAAGTAAAAAATTCAGCTTTCCATGCAAACTACTTTTAAACAGTATCTAAGTAAAAACAGATACAAAAGCAGATACAGAGTGCTTGTTATGAAAATAACAATTGCAGCTTCCAAATAAATCACTTAACCCCCTCTTCTGACCAGATTCTCATTCCTAAACTCTCCTCTAAGAAATTCTGGAGGGTCCTATTTTCACTTTCCTGTCACCCCTCAGAAGAAGGCGGCTTTGGATGCTGGTCCAAGTTCTGGCTTTATCTTCTGGACCACTTTTGTTGTTGTTGTTGATTCTTCAATTCAGTGGATTTTTTTTTTTGCGGTACGCGGGCCTCTCATTGTCGTGGCCTCTCCCGTTGTGGAGCACAGGCTCCGGACGCGCAGGCTCAGCGGCCATGGCTCACGGGCCCAACCGCTCCGCGGCATGTGGGATCTTCCCAGACCGGAGCACGAACCCGTGTCCCCTGCATCGGCAGGCGGACTCTCAACCACTGCGCCACCAGGGAAGCCCAATTCAGTGGATTTTGACCATACTCCTAAGAGCCCACTTTATTCTGGCTGTCAACTCCCACCTGAGTAGGTAAACTGGGCAGAGCCTGGGGAGCCAGGGGAGTGAGGACTGCTAAATGGGAATGATCTCCTGGAAGACAACGTACATACCCAAACAACATCTAAGGAGCCGATTCTGTTGGTCAGAAATGAGTCTGCGGCCAGAGGGCCCTCTGTAAACCAGGCTGAAAATCAAAGATTTGTGTTTGGACAATAGGCCTGGGGTGGGGTGGTGAATAGCTGGGGAGACAGTTTCAGGAACCAGGCTGATTAGATTCAATGTTTGGATGGGTATGATTTGGAAAGACAACTTTGAAAAGTGGTGTCAAGTTGTATTTTCTAGAGGGTCAGACCCAATGCTGCCAAACAAGCAGATTGTGTCAGAACCATCTATTATCCACATTATTCCACCAGTGGCTCACTCCCCTGATAGCATTACACTTGAAGAGACAAGAGCTTTTCTTCAATCGAGATTCACTGTGGCCATTTGCCAGTCAAGGTAGTCATCAGATGCTGGTAACTGCATCGGCTAGCATCAGGAGGCCCTAATTGCCATTTTGCTGGAAAGCCCCCTTCACTCTGAGAAAATATAAGACAAGTTCAGCCAGTTAGAATACACAGTGTTTAGTCTCATAGACTTGTCCCTGCTGTTAAGGTACCTGTTGCCCTACATGGGCTGTTTGCCATGGCTGGCTGCCCCCACCCCACTAAATGTCTTTTGATGTCACGGAACCAGAACCCTCGGGAAGTGGTTTAACACGATTATGAAGAAAACTGGTAATTAAGTTGATTGTGAGTCAGGTTAGGATTTTTGTAACGATTCAAACAGGTAGAATTATGGAGACAGTTGGCCTTGGTCTCGTTGAATTCTCACAGCCCTGTTGTCCTCCTTTTCTGAGTTACCTGTTTTGTCTCATATCCTGGGAAATCACGATGAAATGATATTGGTGGACCTCAATTGGCAGTGGGGGATGGAGGGTAAGGACTGAGCAATAAATACCTCATCCTCCTGCAGGCTGAAATTTCCTGAAACATTTTAAATTAGAAAATTTGGATGGACAGAAAAATGGAAATTGCAGAGACCTACCAAAGATCTTTTGTCTGAAGATATTTTTTTTAAGTACAAAATTTTAGGATAATTTGCTATTTTATATAGATATTTTTTTCTACAATGAAAAGATGAAGGTTAGAAAAGATAAATGTCCAGATTTGAATTTAGAAATTCAGATACGTTAAATTTGATTTTATCTTAGATGCCAAGTAGGAAATGGCTACTTTGTTATTGTGAAGAGGCTATCATGTTTGAATATTCATCTTAGATTTTTACTACCCAGAAGACTCAGTGTATATATATATATATATATATATATATATATATATATATATATATATATATAGTGGTGGAAGTTTTCTCCCTCACAGACAGCATCCTAATGGAGATGCATGACTCTGCCAATAGTGTTGCTGATGTGAATATTTGCTTCAAAATTTAAGCCAGCATCTCTGGAAATTGCTATAAGTACTCTAAAATAATAATATTGTGAGTATTTATATTATCATTTCTTTTTTTAAAGTTTTTTTTAATATAATTTTATTTATTTTTATTTTTGGCTGCATTGGGTCTTCATTACTACGTGCAGCCTTCTCTCTAGTTACGGCGAGCAGCGGCTACTCTTTGTTGTGGTGCGCGGGCTTCTCACTGCAGTGGCTTCTCTTGTTGAGGAGCACTGCCTTCTAGGCGCATGGGCCTCAGTAGTTGTGGCACGTGGGCTCAGTAGTTGTGGCTTGTGGGCTCTAGAGCGCAGGCTCAGTAGTTGTGGCGCATGGGCTTAGTTGCTCCGCGGCATATGGGATCTTCCCAGACCAGGGCTTGAACCCATGTCCCCTGCATTGGCAGGCAGATTTTCAACCACTGCACCACCATGGAAGCCCTATCATTTCTTATAAGCATGTTTTTCGTTTTTATCCTACATCTAATAGAAAAATGACTTACAATTTGTGTAATTGTGGTAATTTGAAAAAGCTGTTGAGATGTGAGGTTTCCAAAATCAATAGGAGCAAAATGGATGTGATCATTGTTCATATCATACTTGGTTTGAAATATGTAGTTTTAATGTTATATTATCTTCATATGTTTAAGTGGTTTTAATGTTGTCACTAAAATGGTACCTAATTAATACATTCATGCAATGTATAAAAATGTACTGAGTACCACTAATTCTTCTGCTGCTATGTTTATTTATAGCAATGCACACTGCTTAACGTGTGCTTTTATTTAAAAAACATTTTTGTAAATGTTTGCTATCTGCACTTTGAGGATAGCCACAATCTTACACCACAATTCAGTATGAGAGATCATCAAAACAATTAGCTTAGAAGTACCTCTCCATTTGCCAAAGAATTTAAATAATTTTTGACAGTTATGGGTAAGGTTGCTCATAGATTATCTTAGGTCAATTCTGTAAAAGCAAATCTGAGACAGGGATTGTAAGAACATGTGATTTGTTGGGCAGTGCTCTCAGGAGAAGGATGGTAAGGGAAGCAGGATGGAGGAGGGGAAGATGTCTGTGGCAGAAGATCTCAATGGAAACAGGTTACAGTTTGCTCCCACAGTAAAACTCTGGAGCACGAATGGCATCACAGAGTTGGTCTCATCTTGAGGCAAGTGGCCTGGCCTTCTGTACCCCCATGTCAGCCAGTCGTTGGTTGAGGTTGGCTCTGAAAGGTGGTGGGTGAGGCAGTTCCCATCTAGCCCAGGACAGTTCTTCAGAGGAGGAAGGTACATTTTGAAGATAGGAATTCTAGCTCATCAAGGTGATCTAGCCTGGCACCAACAGCATCCTTTATATAGATAAATGACAATTTAAAAGAACAGAGAGCTTATTGGACCTAGATTCTGTCGCTTCCTCCTCCCCAGCACATACACCCCTACACGTCTATCCTTGTAATCAAATAAAGATGGAAATTCAAACTGTATTCAGGTCCCTTTGATTACAGAAACAGTTTAAAAGCATTAATGAGGACATCGACTCTGGGTCTATTCCTTTTTCTGATTGCTTGCCACGTAGAAATGTGGCTAACTCTGCTATTAAAATGCATTTATGTTATCATGAATGAAATGAGTTCCTTGAGAGAGGACCTGAGATACTGTCCCTGAAGACTTGAGGGTGTTTTAAATGCCAAAACCACTCAGGCAATCCTTTCTCCAGGCTTAATACTCCTATTTGAGATGCTTTATTTGCAGAAGCCTTTGGCTTAACTGATTCAGAGAGACCCCAAACACTCAATGTGTTCAATGAATGAAATCTCAAATTCTTTCTCCGCAGTATATTATCATGTCATACAGAAGAAATGTAGAGTTTGCTTCTTCCTAATGGAACACTTCCAGCCCACTTTTTCTTCCTATTATAGAGCTGTTAGAGAAGGCTATCTTCTTTGAAAAATAACTTTGTTTCTTTCTTGCTACTTATCAGTATCATGAAATACTTTACAGAAACTGGGTAAGTTGGATGAGGATGGTAGAATTCCCATTAGTGTCACTGATTTAAAGAGGTTTTTATTGTTTTAAATTGTCAAATATTTTTCAAGGGCATAGAGGACATACTGTAAAAATTCTTTAAATTGCACAACTAACTTTAAAGTAGAAGGCCAATGATAGAAATAAACAATAGCAAGTCTCCATCTTGGATCAAAGAAATATTTGTTGCTAATAATATTCCCTCTGATTGCATCTGTATTTGATTATTCCAACTTATTAAACAGGAATGATGATATGCAAATAAACTCAGAATAATAAAGAAACATTAATTCAGTCTAGAGTTCAAGCTGATATTGTAACCTTTTTACTTTGCATAGGGCTTTGCTAATACACAAACCAGGCCAGTACCTCGGAAAGTTCTGAACTAAAAAAGGTATTTTGGAGCATGATGGATATGTTATTGGGAAGGTGACTTGAAGGGATCCTGTTACAAATGATTTCTTTAGTGATCTGAAATTTAATGCCACTGGTTATCTTTTTACTACCAATATCTAGTCTTACCTCCACAAAGCAAGAAGCTGAGCGGGTAAAATAAAAGATAATTTTAGACTTACTTTTTTTTTTTTGGCTGCGTTGTGTCTTTGTTGCTGCGAGTGGGCTTTTGTCTAGTTGTGGTGAGGCGGGGGCTACTCTTCCTTGTGGTGCACAGGCTTCTCATTGTGGTGGCTTCTCTTGTCGCGGAGCACAGGCTGTAGGTGCACGGCTTCAGTAGTTGTGGTGCGCGGGCTCAGTAGTTGCGGCTCATGGGCTCTAGAGCGCAGGCTCAGTAGTGGTGGTACGTGGGCTTAGTTGCTCCACAGCATGTGGGATTTTCCTGGACCAGGGCTCGAACCCGTGTCCCCTGCATTGGCAGGTGGATTCTTAACCATTGTGCCACAAGGGAAGTCCCTAGACTTACTTCTAAAGTCAACCTTAATATATGCCTTCCTCAGGCCTTGGTTTCCTTTGTGTATTGTTTATTTGACTCTCTACATTTGTGTTTTCCTCCAGTCTAGAAACAGGAAGTTTGTTGAATTAGCAAAATTCCTTTTTAATCTGTAGAGTTAATAATTTATTATTTCATTCATTGGTCATAATTTTTAAAATATTGTTGTAGGCAAGATAGAATAAATATTTTAAAAATATTATGTCTCATTGTTAAACTTCTTCAAATTATTCCTGAAACTCATGGCAAGACCAAATAAAGGATTGAAAGAACCCATTGTGTTATAATTTAGAACTTTTTCTATAGGAGACATTTAATTTGGCTAATGTATTTTTTAAAAAGTCTTTATTTAATATAATCATTATCATTCACTAACAGCTTAAACAGTTTAAGGTCCCTCAAACTCCATGATTGCTTAAAGTGTTGTGACATTTTTATTTCTTCCAGAAACTTCCAATTAAGTGATGAAGACCACTGGTTTTACCAGGCTCTTGTGGATCAGTATCCTGGGGATCTCAGTGGCAGAAGGACTCTGTATCTGGACATGTTACAGAGACATTTTCCTCACAAATCGAGGCATGATTTGGTGAGTGCTGGACCCTATATGCTGGCAAGTTAAATTGTTTTAATGATTGATAATTATTGAGCAAAATATATATATACTTTAAATGGTGCTCTAAAATGATTTTTTTTTCTGCACTCTAGAAAATAATAGGGTTATATTTTGAAAGTCTACCATTTTTCGGGTCAGTGTGGTACATAAAAAGGTGGGAGATCCCTCTGGCCACATTCACTCTTCTGTGGCTTACTTGCCACAGAGAGCTTCACCATGGTCCCCTGGGTTGCTCTGCTAGTGTTGACCTCCAGGTGTCCAGGTGTACATTCACCTGCCCATTTCAGAGGTTCTGCCATCTCTGAGTCTTGCCTGAAAATGGGGTGCCTGCTCCTGCCTTCACACAGCCTACCACACCTCAGTCCTTCTAGTCGTGGGGAAGCCAACACTTGCCTTGGGAGTTGGTGCCTACCTACACCATCCCCACCACAACTCCACTTGATCCCCCTAGACGGGTCTAAACACAAATGCCCCAAATTCATAACTCAGAGTCCTGGCTGAAATTTCCCTGGGAAGTTATGGTTACATTCTTTAGTGGACAAGGTAACATAGACAAGGAAACAGAAGTTACCATGTCACCAGTGAATTTCATAGTAACTCACTTTAAAACATATATGTAAACAAACATGCATAGACTCTTACCTTTTTTTAAAAAAATAAATTTATTTATTTATTTTTGGCTACGCTGGGTCTTCGTTGCTGTGCACAGGCTTTTCTCCAGCTGCGTCGAGCTGGGGCTACTCTTCGTTATGGCACATGGGTTTCTCATTGCAGTGGCCTCTCGTTGCAGAGCACGGGCTCTAGGCACGTGGGCTTCAGTGGTTGTGGCACGTGGGCTCACTAGTTGTGGCTCGTGGGCTTCAGAGTGCAGGCTCAGCAGTTGTGGCACACGGGCTCAGCTGCTCCACGGCATGTAGAATCTTCCCGGACCAGGGCTCGAACCCATGTTGCCTGCAGGGAAGTCCGACTCTTACCTTTTAAATAGGCCATGCTATAAAATATTATCACATACCCTGCATTTTGTAATTGTTTTAAATCAAGCAAGTAACAATACTAGCGTGTATAGAATTTATCCTATCTCAGTCATGTGTAAACTCCTGTAATGCACATAACAGTGGATGAGAGAAGTACTATAGTTATCCTTACTTTTCAGGTGAAGAAACTGAGGCAAAGGCCACACAACTAGTATGACCAACCTCTCTTATCCTTTCCCACCCACCAACCCCCACCCAATTATTTGTTTTAATTCTGACCTTTATTTTATAGCAAATCCTTGTTGTGTAAAAAACATGTTATATAATAATTCATTCTGGATTTTACAAAACTCTTAATTTACTAAATTAGATCTTTCTTTTTATTCCCTATAGATTCTGTTTGCTTCTGTGACCAGCTGTCATTTTTAACTGTGTAGATTTTTATATTTGCCTACTATTAATATGATAAAGATTTTTGCATTTACTTCTTACATTGGGATAATTAGTATGCATTTCTGCATGGTGTATACTTCCTTAATGTTTGCCAAGTTTTAAGCATATTCTTGGCTTAGGGGAATAAAGCTAAGAAGTTTACCAAACAGAATTTAGAAGCTGATATTTGGTTTCAGTGAAGCCATAGCCCGTTTCATTATGTACTTAACCATACCTAAGTTATTTTTTTTAGGTAGGACCAACCTTATGCTGCTCGCTAGCTTCTTTTCTCACATCGCTTAGGGGTTAAGTAATGTATCAAATTCAGAGATGTGGTCTATACTGGCAAAATAAAGAATTATTTAGAGCACTGACTCTCAATTGCAGGAGACACACCTCTATATAAGTATTTCAGAATCACCTACAGAGATTTTTCGAACTACTCAGGCTATCTCCCGTCCTGTTCTTTCCCTCAAGACTCAAATCTCCCAGGGTTGGGATTCACTGGCAGCAGGAACTATTGGTACCTATGTAAGAATGTCATGTCCCTCAGGAGTGTGGGATGGGAAGGACTACTGTCATTGCTATAAATACTTCAAGTTTAGATGTCTGAACATCTGATTGTTTCAGTAATCAAGGGCAAACTGAGTTTTCAGGATTATTGTGGCAATTTTTAATGTTTATTAGCATATATCTAACTGAAGCACCTGGAGTCACTGTTAATACAGCAAAGCTGATTTAAAGATGGAGTATTTTTGAAATTATATGTAGGGGAAATCATATTTTCTGCTCATAGATTCATTGCTATATAGGGGTAGAAGTTGTTTTAGGGCTGTCTGGTCTGACTCCATCCTGTATAAAACTTAAAAACATTTAATGACTGGTCCTCAGTCACCAGTTAGCCATGGGCTCAGAACTCTGGGACTGGTACTTGGTCCTGGTTGTTGTATTTACTATTAAGATGTTTGTCCCTTATTTTTCAAAATCATTGGTTATAATTCATTTTATTCACTTTTGTAACAATGACATAAAGCGTAGGCTCAGTTTCATAAGTGTTTACCACCTGTTACCTTTTCAGGTCGAACATGAAAAATATTGTGACCAATATCGCTTTGCTAAGGAGCAGCGAAAGATCCTGATAGCAAGTTGGAGTAAGAATAGGAGAGACTTTATACAGAAGGCTGTGCTGACAGTGGCCGAGGCCTGTGCAACTCATGAAATGGAAAACATGTTGGTTAAGGATAGGAAAAAGCAACAGGAAGTGTGTGCTGATCTGAAAGCCAAGGTGAGACGCTTTGCAGAAGGTGCTTTAGTATTTGCCTGGGGATTCACTTAAGAATTCACTTTTCCCTTTAGTTCAATTCCAACCTAAAGTCCCATTTCTCTAGAAAGCCTATTTTGAATACAATTGTTAGTTCAAACCATATGAAATTGAAATTCTTTTAGATCAAAAATTGTGAACAATCAACAATTTCATACGGTTCAACCTGAAGTTACTATAACAGGAGGTGAGTATTGAAGTTTTGATTGAGGATGTCCAATACCAACCACAAATGCTGTACATCAGAGTGAGGTGCTGGATGAAAATGCAGAATGTAATTATAAAGTAAATGTCTGGCGCTGCTCCAGACTCATGGACCTCTCATTCACATTAAAGATGTTTTTTAAAAAAAGGGTCAAATTATGAAGAGGAGGGAGGATTTGTGAAGAGAAACATTGAGGAGAGCTTGATGGGCTGTGTGTGAGCACTCAGCAGAGTGAGAGGGGGAGCAGACAGGGTTTTCCTCCTGCTCAGACCCAGCGAGGGGCCTCCAGGATGACTTGGAGAGTTGAGTGTGTAACCCCTGTAGTTGGAGGCTTGAGCACTGGTGTCTGACACTCGCAGGGAAATATAGAGGAATTACGTTAGTGGCAGAACTGAAAACAAGAGTGGCTGCTGTGCCTGGTCACGGGTGCAGGAGTCCTGGAGGCCCCATGTGAATATGGCCTCTCTAGGAGCGTTGGAAGGGCCACCAAACATGAATTGTATCATGCCTTAAACTTATGAGTAAGGAAAATAATGATTTGGGGTGGTGCCAAATCCTTACTGCTAATGTGAGGTGAATTTTTGAGTGGGTAAAGGTTGCCCCTAAGGTGACCTGCTCATTTTGCAGGATGCCTGGGAGTTGTGATTTGGCAATCCGCCTTATACTTAAAGAGTAGAATGGTCTGAACCATACAAACTGGAGAAGCTGAGACAGGACCCGGGAGCTAACTAATTCCCCGAGCAGGGGACTGGTCGGACCTCACAAAATTGCCAACAATATTATTACCCATGAAACTGTTGAACCTGGAATTGGTGACCTTAGCCAGCTCTCTGAAGCTTAGTAGTTCTGTAACTGCAGTATAATGCCAACTGCTTGTTTGTGGTTGAGAAATAAAGATACATGTGGCATACGCACACACACAGTTGTATTGAGTTACAGCATACATACAGTGCCCAAATATTAATTTACTGGTAAATGACATGGTAGGATGATGATGGTGCAACAAGAAATTATATTCTCTTGATAGAAAAAATAAGCTGGTAGATGTTATATTATAGCAGTTAATAGCATATAGAAACAAATGTCTCTATTTTAAAACATTAGAGGAAAAATGTCTGCTCTGCATTTTTTTCTTTTTTTAATATTTATTTATTTGGTTGTGCCAGGTCTTAGTTGCGGCAGGCGGGCTCCTTAGTTGCGGCATGCATGTGGGATCTAGTTCCCTGACCAGGGATTGAATCCGGGCCCCCTGCATTGGGAGTGCAGAGTCTTAACCACTGCACCACCAGGGAAATCCCTGCATTTTTTTAAACAAAAATATATTTCTTTTGACATTGCATAAGCTTAGGACCTAAAAGCAATAGAAGCTGCATCAAGCCCTATCTACAATGGGCTACAGAGCTAATGTGTGTTTCTTCTCCATCTGTGACTGATTAGGAACACTCAGTGACTCTAAAAAAAAAAAGGTGGAGGGTAGTCAGGGGCCACGACAAGTCCTTATGTACTCCTAGTCTGTTTATACTCATTTTGCACACATTATCATTAGCCCTTAAACTATGCTGTAGGTGATATTTTCTTTTTATTGTATTACCTTGAGGTAAACATACATGCAGTAGAGCACACAGAACCTAAGTGTGCTATTGAATAAAGTTTTATAAATATATGCTGCCCATAGAAATACCATCAGGGTCAAGGTATAGAACCGCTCAGAAGAGTCTCTCATGCCTTTTCTCAGTATATACTGGCCCCATTCATGACCATTATTCTGAATTCATCACCATAGGTTAGTTTTGCTTATTGGTGAATTTCATATGAATCGAATCATACAGTATATACTCTTTTACACTTCTTTCACTCATCATATCTGTGAGTTTCGTCCTTGTTGCATGTTGCAATTATTTGTTCTTTTTTATAGCTGGGTAGTACTTCCTACATAATATACATGTACCACAATTTATTTGTATGTTCTCCTATTGATGGGAATTTGTGTTGCTTTCAGGTTTTTGCTGTTATGATAATGGTGCTATGAACATTCTTGAACATGTCTTATGGTGGTCATAGGCCCTCATATCTCTTGGATAAGTACCTAGGAGTGGAATCGCTGCATCATAAGGCTCATGGGTGTTTCACTTTAGTAAAGACTGCCAAATAGTTTTCCAAAGTGGTTATATAAATTTGCAGCCACTTTCAGTTGCTCCACATCCTCACCAACATTGATGTTGCCAATCTTTCACTTCAGCTAATCTGATGGATGTGTAGTGGCACCTCATTATGATTTTCATTTGCATTTAGAATAAAGATATTGAGCAGCTTTTCTTATGCATATTGGCCATTTGAATATTCTCTTTTGTGAAATGGCCACTTAGGTCCTTTGCCCATTTTTCTATTCCATCGCCTGCCTTTTTTTCTTACTCATTTGTATGTTCTTTATATATTCTGTATGCAGGTTCTATTTTTTTCTCCCAATCTGTAACTTGTCTCTTCACACTCTTAACATTGTTTTTTCATAAACAAAACTTCTTAATTTTAATGAAATTCTGTTTTTTTTAATTTTAAATGTCTTTGAGGTATAAGTTATATACTGTACAAATCACCCTTTTTAGTGTACAGTTCTGAGTTTTGACAAATGCCTGACACGTAATCTCCCCTGCAGTCAGGATGTAGAACTGTTCCATCACTGTCAGCCATCCTTCATGCCTCTTTGTAGTCAACACCTCACCCACCTTCAGCCTTTGGCAACTACTGATCTCTGTCCCTATAGTTTGCCTATTCTAAAATGTCATATAAATGTAACCATTATAGTATGCGCTTTTTTGAGTCTGGCTTTTTTCCCTTAGCATAATGCCTTTGAAATCCAGCCACGTTATTGTGTATGTCAATAGTTTCGTCGTTTTTAATTGCTGTGTAGTATTTCATGATATGGGTTTATCACAGTTTATCCATTCACCAGTTGTCTTCAGTTTTTGGCAATTAGTGGTACTTTGCTTATGGTGGGAGTAGGCTTCAGGCTTTCCCTGTGAACCTGAGCCCAAGAGAGAGACTTGCTCCTCTTGCACCTTCTGCTGCAGTAGGTTCTTACTAGCCCCTTGCTAGCCTGGCTGGGGAAGAGGCATTCTGCTTTCTTGGTTCAGCCTCAGTCTTGGGCAGGACCTATGTCCCTGGGTCTTGGGGCCAGGACCTACTCAGTAGCTGTGCCCTCCTCCCCAGGGCAGATGAACTCCAGACTCGCCTCTGGTCTTGCTTGTTCCTGTGAGGGAGAGAGCTTGCTGCTTCTTCCCCAGGAGAGGAAGATTTCTTTGTTCCCTTTCCCCAGCTGTAAAGGGTCTATACTTGCGCCCTGGTGAGTTTGCTGCTCTGCATCCCTCCCCACCCACAGCGCCTTTTGTTCAGTAGGGTTTTGTTCCTCTCTCGCTGATTTGCACACCCATAGGGAACTTCCTCTGCTCGCTTACCCTGACCTCCATCTTTCTTAGGAGCATTCTGTGAGGTTTGTAGAGAAAAGCCTGTGAAGGGGTGTAAATTCCCCTTACGTCTGTAGCTTCCATGGGTTTTATACAGAAGCTAACACTCTGCCACAGCAGCAATTGTTAAAGTGTAACTATGGGATCATCACAGTTTTACCTGCAATCTTCTTATCCCTTCTAGGATGGCCTTGTCTTTTCCAGGGGCTCTGCCTCAGGTAAGCCAGTCTGTCTTACCAGAAAGGTAAGACATCTACCTTTCTTTAAATCTCAGGCTAGTTTATTGCCCCATGACCTCTTCTCCGATGGGTTCAAGAAAAGTTTTGATGTTGTAGGCTATTCAGCTTTTTCTTGTGGTTAAAGTTGGAGCAACATTTTCCTGCTTTCTGGAAGGTCCTAATGAAATACTATTTATCAATCTTTTATGTGCTCTATTTAAGAAATCATTGGATAGTGGCATGGGGTCATTTTCAAAGGTCTGAGATTTTCCTGCCCAGCAAAGCTCTTGCCAGAGGTTTGGGCTCCACCCAAAACAGTGAGGTGGAACAGCAATAAATGGTAACCTGAAGGTGGAAGAGAATTAGCTAAAGGAAAATGTGTATGGGGAATTTTCCAGGAACAGTCCAGACAAGAAAACTGATAGGAGGGCAAGAGTCAGCATTAAGCACCTGCCGGGTTTACTGGGGACAGCGTCAGTCACCAGTCCAATGAGAACTCTGCTTCTCCCCTTTACCTCTCCTCCCCTTTTCCCTCCCACTCCTGGACTCTGATGGCCTAAGCATGTAGGGAATGAAAGGAAATGTTATCTTCTGAATAAAGAGGGAAGAGTTGCTTAATCTCTTAGAACTAGACAATTTAATTTTGAATCAAGACTGTATTTTGTGACTTAAAGTGACTGGGACCCTCTGTAACCCAAGAGTGAGCCATGGGTTCTGCTTAGTTTTCATCTAGTGACAGGAGAAACATCTGAATGGGGGACAAAAATAAGGCAGTGTTTTGATTATTTCCCATACATCATGCTGCCCAACGTATCAGGCGTATTCTGTGGAGAGCCCCCAACATCTCAGGCATTCGAATAGATGCTTTATAGGCATTTTCTGATATTACCCTCAATGACAAATCCAAGTTAAAATGTGCAAGGGGTGCTGTAGAGCACTCACCCATGAAATCAGGAGCTGGGGTCAGTGGAGACAACATAATATGGAGTCTCCACAGAGACACATGGTCACAATATGGTGAACAACTATCTCTGAACTTTTGGAGTTGCATCCTCCAAAGAGTAAATGTGGGCAGAGAGTGGAGAAATTGGAACATAAAGTAAATTGTGGTAAAATGGATTCTATTTTCCATAGAGACAGTGTTATCATTGGAGTTTGTGTTCCTGATCAAGGACTGAGACTCAGTAAATTATAGCTCGGACCAAAAATATATCATAAAAGAAAAGGGGTAACTCTATCGATTCAGTAGTAATTAAAAATATTAAATTATGCTCATTTTTTTTAACCTGTAAAGAAACTTGGAGATTTATCCCTAGTCTTCATTTTACAAGTCTGAAGGGTGAAGTCCTGAAAGATAAAGTGACCCGCCTTAAGGTTCACGCCAGCTCAGTTGATTTGAAATTCCGTATTATCACTGCCCTACACAGCTTTGCATACAAGAATCTTACAAAATAATGGAAGACATTTATTATACTGTGGGCCCCAATGTGCTATAAAATAGACTCACAGAATGTGAAAAATATTACTTCATTGTGTCATAAATTTGACCTTTCTAAAACCAACATGCTAGCTATAATAAACATTAGTTAAACATTTAACCATAATTTTGTTCTTAGTCCTGGAATTTAAAGGGGCTTGTGGGGGATGATTTAGACGATTTGTGTCTTTAAGAAAAGAGTTAAAGGAATTTTGAAATAATGAGTTCTCTGTCTCTGTTTTATTTTGGTTTTCCATCAGTAACTGCTGCTGTAGCAAGTAGAGGCTTTTAGGCCTCTCACAAGAGGGCTGAGATGAAAGTGGGAAAGTAGAGATCTTATTCTCCTGCTCCCACAAAACCTGCTCTTTGTTGCCCTAAATTTTCCTAGACTACCAGCCCCAGACCATCCTGGCACTAGCCTAGACCACTCTGTTAGCTGTGCGCTTGATTCCTTAACATCCTCGTCTGTCTACAGAATGGCTGGGGAGCCTCATTCCCAGATCTGTCTCACAGTTGACTTTCTCTGTGTCCATACTGGGTGGCCAAGTACTACTAAGGAAAAGTCATCTTATCCGGACTCTCAATGAAATGTCAGCATGGGAATCCTTAGTCTTGTCCTTTGTTCACCAGTTCTTCCTATTCCCCTTATCACTGTTTCAAAGGATCACCTGTCCTTACAAGACTCTTACCTAACACCATACACCCTCCCCACCAGACTCCCAGGAGACAACCCACTTGCTACTTTATCAATAAAATGAAGTCATGGAGGTATGAAATCGACCCTTAATTCCTGCCTTGCCCACCCTGTGTCTGTCTCCTGCTAGTCCCCTGCTTCCCTCCCAATGGAGGATGTGATGTCTTCTACACAATGACATCCAGTCCTTCCCTCTGATGTTTGGGACTCTGACCCATCTAACCACTTTAGAAATTGGGTTCTACTGATTATCCCCTTTCCTTATTTTTTTCTTTATTTTTACTCTGTGGGGTATTTCTCTCAGTCATCCTCTAGGACCTGGGCAGTCCCTATTCTCTACCCTTTCATTTGAAATCAACCTTTTGAAAGAATAATCTAGATTATATTTTTCTCCAGGACTTGTGACCTCTCCACTCCACCAAAATCCTCTCCTCTCTCCAAAGTGACCAGTGACCTCCATATTACCTAATCCAGTCAACACTTTTCCTTCCTGATCCTAGTGGACCTCTCACACTGAAAAATCTATGTCCCCTATACAACTGCAAGCAGGAACCCCATCTTATTCATCCTGGTATAACATACACCCCCTCCAACTCCTCTAGCCCTCCAACACCTCCCCCGCATCAGATTTTTCAGTGATTGGAACACATTTGGTGCTGAGTAACTTTTGTCGAAGTATGTAATAAGGCTTAGGCATTTTTTTCTCTTCTTCTTAATAACCTCTTGAGATAGTACCATTTTCACTACCTTCTTTTTACCTTATTTATGAGGGAATCTTGCTGTAGAAACAAGTATGTAGATGTGCAAAGTCATTAAGAAATGAAGTACAAGTCTTAATTGTCAACACTGAATACGCTTCAGAGTCACATGTGACTTTAAAAAGAAAACCTGATAATCTATAAAACTGAGGTATATTTTGGGCATGAATCATGTTACCAGGCACTTAGTTTTCTTCTTGACTTCATCTTGTTTTTGTGCCCTTTTCCCCCATCTCTAGCTAATGAACATCCTAACCAAGAAGCCATAGTAGTTAGGGAAGTCAGATAATGATGGGGTAGAAGACACCTTTTTGAATAAATAGCATTTGAACACCCTTTCCACACTTTGATCATTTTTCATGGCATCAACTCCTCCCATAATCTCCCTTCTCCACAGATTTCAGCCTCCTTTGCTTCTGGAGAATAGACTTAGACTTCGGTTTTACAAATCAGATGGTGTATGGTACTTTAATTTAAAATGTAGTTTTTGAGTTCCAATTCCAGTGATAATGAATAACCGATACCACCATAAACAACTATAAAACATGAACAAAATATTATTTTAAAAAATGTTTGCAGGCATTGGACAGCCAGTGCCTGGATAAGATCCTTGAAATAAAACTTTGAAGGTGAGCCCTATATTTGCTCAGAATTTCTTCCTGACATCCTGTGTTTTTTCTTTTTTCTTTTTTTTCCCCCATGCTACACGGCTTTCAGGATCTTAGTTCCCCAATCAGGGATTGAACCTGGGCCCTCGGCAGTGAAAGCGTGGAGTCCTAACCACTGGACTGCCAGGAAATTCCCCTGACATCATCTTTTAATATAAGGTGGAGAGAGAAATAACCCAAGCAGAAAATTATAATCTTGATAGGTGAAGGAAGCAGATATTGGAGTTTGGCCTACAAAGGCACCTGAGATTTGGAGGATAGGGTACCAGAGATGAAGGTACAGCAGATAAAGAGCCTCCAAAATGCCTACAAAAATATCTCATGGGTCCTTTGCCAAATTATAAGCTCTGAATGCAGAGAATGAGATGCCAAAAGGCCAAGAGAGAAAAACTACTGATAGGCTGATAACTGAATAGAAATTTCAGAGGTCACACAGTTTTGGGGAGGTGTAGATATTTGAGTCCTAGCCCAGCTTATGTGGAGAAATCCTGGTGAACATTCTAGACGTTCAGCTGAAACTCCAGGAAGGTCATGCCTTAAGGGTATGGGCTGCACTCGAGGATTATGGACAAAACTGAAACAGACCTACCATAAAAAAAGTAAAAATAAATCATCAACACAATCCAGGAGATTTTGTGGCAATTTAACTACCTTCCAGACTAAAGACTCAACACTGTTTAGAGAAAAATAATATAACTTAGAGCCTCTAGGATATATCCTTCACAATGTTCAGCCCCAGATAAAAATTACCAAACATTCAAAGAAACAGGAAAAAGTGACTGATTATAAAGGAATAAAACTGTCTCAGAAATGAACTAGATATTGCAGTTAAAAGGTGAGAACTACAAAATAATTATGACAAATGTGTTAAAGAAAATGGAAGAAAAGATGAAAAAATGGATGAAAATATGGAATATTTCAGTAGAGAATTAGAATATATAAAAATGAATCAAATGGACATTCTAGAAATGTAAAATATAATACCTGAATTTAAGAACTCGTTGGATGAGCCTTAAGAGCAGACTAGACATTATGAGAAGGTAGAATTAATGAACTTGTAGATCAATAGACGATCTTCAAAATGAAGTACATGAAGAGAAAAATAATAAAATGAAAGCAGAATAGAGAACATAAGAGAGATATGGAACATAGTAAAAAGGTTTAATATACAGGTAATTGAAGTCCCAGAAAGAGGAGAGAGAGAATGAGATAGAGACAGTATTGAAGAAATAACATACAAGAGCTTACCAAATTTGATGAATGACATTAATCTATATTTTCAAGAAACTCAGCAAACTCCTAAGATGGATAAATACAAAGAAAAGTATTCCGAGGCACATATAATGAAACTACTGAAATGAAAGGTAAAGAGAAACACAGTTATATGAAGAGACAGATATGGCATGGAGAGCCATCTTGCTGGTGTGATCCCAAGCAAATACAGCATGTTCTGGGGTCAGTGATGATGGCAGCAACTTCCTGATTGTGCCAGAGCCAGTATGACCTTTGCCAGACCAGCTCTGTGATGTGTGGTTCTAGATGTTATTCCTGGAAACTTAGTCTAGAGCTTGCTTCTCAGACCCTTCCAAAGACTGTGAACTTTCTAAAGCCCTTTAATTCTTTCCTTCTTTAACTAGGGTGGATTCTCTTTTGCACAACTAATAAATTGACACAGATGATGTCTGGGTCTTGCTGGGCTATTCTAACTTGCCTGTGTGCTGACTGCAGGTTAAGATGAGCAGGAGTTGGAACCAATAATGGCCCATCACTTACCTGGTCAAGCTGGAACTGATGCTCTAGGCACACGGTACCCTATATAGGATCACCTCAAAGGGAGAGGTAACCACAAAAAACTTACCCATCAGTCACATGGCCTGAAGGACTAGATGCAGGGGAAAGGTTGCTTTTACCACACGATAACAATCTTTCAATGTCCACAGTGTTATTTACTTCTATTTATATTTCTGGCATCATCTCAGGGGTGTTTTCTTTGGTTATGAGAGATAATGCAAGTTTCTTCTTGGGAATTAATGATCCTCACATTATATGTTTCCTGGATCAAAAAAGAAAAAAATGCAGTTAGAAAAACTTGGATATTTAGTTTACCACAGGAACTGGCAAGGATTCAGTGGTTTCTGCCAATTTAGAGCATTTGTTCATGAATATCTCGGTGTGGTTAACTGTGCCATGCACCATCCACACAATCAGTGTTATCAATGAATCTCTTACGGTGCTGGATGGACCCAGGGGCCCTATAGTCTCTGCAGTTGGAGACATTCACAGAGAAGTTCTCTGTGGTTAACCTTAGATATAGTATCAGCGGAATCAAGAGAGCTTTGAGGAATCATAGGCATTGATACTAGAGTGATTTTTGCTCACAGAGGCAGATGGCATTTTCTCTATACAGCTATATTATGTTATCTATGGCTCTTGGCAGGTAGCTAATTGAAATTGCACAGGGCTTAGGGACTTGATGAATCTATGTATTTGTTCCAAATAATATATTCAAAGTAGCCCTACTCTTAAAATGTCTTAGTTTTAAAAAACATATTTGTCAGCATTGGGGTCTATTTATAAAGTCTAAAAGAGACTGTACTTTTTAATGTTCTTTGCAACAAGAGCCTTATGTTTCAGTGGCAAGTCATAACAATTCACAAGATGTCTTGCAAATGAGGATACTTCATGTGACATACTTTGTATGGGATATTTGTATTTTACAGTAACTTTGTTCAGTATAACTTCAGGAAATCATAATTTCAAGGACTGGGTAATTTAAGAGAGGAGGCCACAACTTGGAGTCAGAAAGCCAGTATTTTAAAAAAATTTTATTAAAAATGAATACATATCTACTAAAAAAAATGTGTGCCTCAATTAACAGAATAGAGAATCCAGAAATAGGCCCACACATCCATGGTCAATTGATTTTAAGCAAAGATACAAAGTCAGTTTTGTGGAGAAAGGGTAGTTTTATGTACAAATGGTGTGGGAACCATTGAATATTCAGATGCAAAAATAAATGAATCTTGATACATACCTTGTGACCTATACAAAAATTAACTCAAAATGGATCACTGACCTAAGTGTAAAACTGAAAACTACAAAACACAGGGAAAGACAACATAGGAGAAAATCTTTACGACCTTGGGTTGGACAAAGATTTCTTAAACACGACACTAAAAGCACTACCCCTAAAAGAAAAAAAAAAAATGACCATTTGGACTTTCTCAAAATTAAGAATTCCTGCTCATAGAAAGATACTGTGAAGACAATAAAAAAGGCAGGCCTTCCAGTAGGAGAAGATATTTGCAAATCACATATCTGATGAAGGACTTGTATTTGAATTTATAAAGAATTATCAGGATTTACAAAGTGTTTTGTTTACTTAATGATAAGTAAACAAACAACTCAATTAAAAAGTAAAATATTAGAAAAATCACAAAACAAGTTATATGGCAAATAAGACATGAAAGTATGCTCAATATTATTAGTCATTAGAGAAAAGAAAATTAAAACCATCATGGGATATAAGTATATACCTATTAGTCTAAAATAAAAAATCTGACCATACCAAATATTGCCAAAAATGTGGAACAACTTGAATTCTCATACATTCCCGGTGGGACTGCAAACTGATAGTCACTTTGCAAAACATTATTGCAATTTTTTGTTTTTGGAAGTGCATCATATGAGTTTATTGACACTTCTAAGAAGCCCAAGAAGACCTATTTTGAATAGGTTTCTAAATACAGAATTTTTTATAAGTATTTATGCAGACCTTTCACGATACATATTACAGAGAGGCAAGATTTCCTACTCTTTTTTTTTTTCTGTTCTTTTTTTTTTAATTCAAACAAAAAGTCACAAAAATTTTAATCATCCTCATCACTTCACTCAGTCCCATGTAATTAATTTTTTTTATCTTGATCTTTTGTTAGCGCTTTTATGAATTCATCAGTTTTCCATTAGAGTTCTGAAAATGCTTAGTCATTCAGTTCAGCAGTATAGTCAGTTACCAGAAACGTGTACTTGTCAGAGTCTTTTCCATGATTCCTTGAAGATGAAACCCTTTTATAGGAACATTTTTGCAAAAGCATCAGAGTACACCCAGAACTGTCTGTAAATGACAAAAGACTTAAAATGACCATGGTTAAAGATTTGATGAAAGTTCATAATAATGCAATTGACAAAGAAATTTAGTTATTCCTGAGATATACATTTTAAAGTAATAACTAGAATTATGACTCATAACATTATACCAGAACATACAAGATTTTTAGAAATTTCATGCAATGTCTGAAACATTTATATTAACATATTTCCATACAAATAACCCAAAGAAAGTTTAGTATTAGTTGTTTTTAGTTTGTTTGTTTGTTTGTTTATACTGCAGGTTCATATTAGTCATCAATTTTATACACATCAGTGTGTACATGCCAATCCCAATTGCCCAGTTCAGCACACCACCATCCCCACCCCACCACGGTTTTCCCACCTTGGTGTCCATACGTTTGTTCTGTATATTTGTGTCTCAACTTCTGCTCTGCAAACCGGTTCATCTGTACCATTTTTCTACGTTCCACATACATGCGTTAATATACGATATTTGTTTTTCTCATTCTGACTTACTTCACTCTGTATGACAGTCTCTAGATCCATCCACATCTCAACAAATGACTCAATTTAGTTCCTTTTTATGGGTGAGTAATATTCCATTGTGTATATATATATATATATATATATATATATATACATACACCACATCTTCTTTATCCATTCATCTGTCGATGGGCATTTAGGTTGCTTCCATGACCTGGCTATTGTAAATAGTGCTGCAGTGAACATTGGGGTGTATGTGTCTTTTTGAATTATGGTTTTCTCTGGATATATACCCAGTAGTGGGATTGCTGGATCATATGGTGATTCTATTTTTAGTTTTTTAAGGAACCTCCATACTTTTCTCCATAGTGGCTGTATCAATTTACATTCCCACCAACAGTGCAAGAGGGTTCCCTTTTCTCCACACCCTCTCCAGCATTTGATGTTTGTAGATTTTCTGATGATGGCCATTTTGACTGGTGTGACGTGATACCTCATTGTAGTTTTGATTTGCATTTCTCTAATAATTAGTGATGTTGAGCAGCTTTTCATGTGCTTCTTGGCTATCTGTATGTCTTCTTTGGAGAAATGTCTATTTATGTCTTCTGCCCATTTTTGAATTGGGTTTCTTTAATATTGAGCTGCATGAGCTGTTTATATATTTTGGAGATTAATCCTTTGTCCGTTGATTTGTTTGCAAATATTTTCTCCCATTCTGAGGGTTGTCTTTTTGTCTTGTTTATGGTTTCCATTGCTGTGCAAAAGCTTTTAAGTTTCATTAGGTCCTATTTGTTTATTTATTTATTTATTTATTTTAATTTTTAGAGTACGTGGGCCTCTCACTGTTGTGGCCTCTCTCGCTGTGGAGCACAGGCTCTGGACGCGCAGGCTCAGCGGCCATGGCTCACGGGCCCAATCGCTCCGCAGCATGTGGGATCCTCCCAGACCGGGGCACAAACCCGTGTCCCCTGCATCGGCAGGCGGACTCTCAACCACTGCACCACAAAGGAAGCCCTGTTTATTTTTGTTTTTATTTCCATTACTCTAGGAGGTGGGTCAAAAAAGATCTTGGTGTGATTTATGTCAAATAGTGTTCTTCCTATGTTTTCCTCTAAGAGTTTTATAGTGTCCGGTCTTAACATTTAGGTCTTGAATCCATTTTGAGTTTATTTTTGTGTATGGTGTTAGGGAGTGTTCTAATTTCATTCATTTACATGTAGCTGTCCAGTTTTCCCAGCATCACTTATTGAAGACACTGTTTTTTCTCCATTGTATATCTTTGCCTCCTTTGTTATAGATTAGTTGACCATAGGTGCGTGGGTTTATCTCTGGACTTTCTATCTTGTTCCATTGATCTCTGTTTCTGTTTTTGTGCCAGTACCATATTGTCTTGATTACTGAAGCTTTGTAGTATAGTCTGAAGTCAGGGACTCTGCTTCCTCCAGCTCCATTTTTTTCCCTCAAGACTGCTTTGGCTATTCGGGGTCTTTTGTGTCTCCATACATATTTTAAGATTTTTTGTTCTAGTTCCGTAAAAAATGCCATTGGTAATTTGATAGGGATTGCATTGAATCTGCAGATTGCTTTGGGTAGTATAGTCATTTTCACAATATTGATTCTTCCAATCCACGAATATGGTATATCTATCCATCTGTTGGTATCATCTTTACTTTCTTTCATCAGTGTCTTATAGTTTTCTGCATACAGGTCTTTTGTCTCCCTAGGTAGGTTTATTCCTAGGTATTTTATTCTTTTTGTTGCAATGGTAAATGGGAGTGTTTCCATAATTTCTTTCAGATTTTTCATCATTAGTGTATAGGAATGCAGGATATTTCTGTGCATTAATTTTGTATCCTGCAACTTTATCAAATTCATTGATTAGCTCTAGTAGTTTTCTGGTGGCATTTTTAGGATTCTCTATGTATAGTATCATGTCATCTGCAAACAGTGACAGTTTTACTTCTTCTTTTCCACTTTGTATTCCTTTTATTTCTTTTTCTTCTCTGATTGCCATGGCTAGGACTTCCAAAACTATGTTGAGTAATAGTGGTGAGAGTGGACATCCTTGTCTTGTTCCTGATCTTAGAGGAAATGCTTTCAGTTTTTCACCATTGAGAATGATGTTTGCTGTGGATTTGTCTTATATGGCCTTTATTATGTTGAGGTAGTTTCCCTCTATGCCCACTTTGTGGGGAATTCTTATCATAAATGGGTGTTGAATGTTGTCAAAAGCTTTTTCTGCATCTATTGAGATGATCATGTGGTTTTTATTCTTCAGTTTGCTAATATGGTGTATCACATTGATTGATTTGCATATATTGAAGAATCCTTGCATCCCTGGGATAAATTCCACTTGATCATGGTGTATGATCCTTTTAATGTGTTGTTGGATTCTGTTTACTAGTATTTTGTTGAGGATTTTTGCATCTATATTCATCTAGTGATATTGCTCTGTAGTTTTCTTTTTTTGTAGTATCTTTGTCTGGTTTTGGTCTGAGGGTGATGGTGGCCTCCTAGAATAAGTTTGGGGGTGTTCCTTCCTCTGCAATTTTTTGGAAGAGTTTGAGAAAGATGGGTGTTAGCTCTTCTCTAAATGTTTGATAGAATTCACCTGTGAACCTATCTGGTCCTGGACTTTTGTTTGTTGGAAGATTTTTCATCACAGTTTCAATTTCATTACTTGTGATTGGTCTGTTCATATTTTCTAATTCTTCCTGGTTCAGTCTTGGAAGGTTACACCTTTCTAAGAATTTGTCCATTTCTTCCAGGTTGTCCATTATATTGGCATAGCGTTGCTTGTAGTAGTCTTTTAGGATGCTTTGTATTTCTGCGGTGTCTGTTTTAACTTCTCCTTTTTCATTTCTAATTTTATTTATTTGAGTCCTCTCCCTATTTTTCTTGATGAGTCTGGTTAATGGTTTATCAATTTTGTTTATCTTCTCAAAGAGCCAACTTTTAGTTTTATTGATCTTTGCTATTGTTTTCCTTGTTTCTATTTCATTTATTTCTGCTCTGATCTTTATGATATTTTTCCTCTGCTAACTTTGGGTTTTGTTTGCTCTTCATCTCTAGTTCCTTTAGGTGTAAGGTTAGATTGTTTACTTGGTATTTTTCTTGTGTCTTGAGGTAGGCTTGTATAGCTATAAACTTCCCTCCTAGAACTGCATTTGCTGCATCCCATAGGTTTTGGATCGTCGTGTTTTCATTGTCATTTGTCTGTAGGTATTTTTTGATATCCTCTTTTATTTCTTCAGTGATCTCTTGGTTATTTAGTAACGTATTGTTTAGTCTCTATGTGTTTGTGTTTTTTACGGTTTTTTCCTTGTATTTCACTTCTAATCTCATAGCGTTGTAGTCAGGAAAGATGCTTGATATGATTTCAATTTTCTTAAATTTACTCAGGCTTGATTTGTGACCCAAGATGTGACCCAAGATGTGATCTGTCCTGGAGAATGTTCCATGCACACTTGAGAAGACAGTGTAATCTGCTGTTTTGGGATGCAATGTCCTATAAATATCAATTAAATCTATCTGGTCTATTGTGTCATTTAAAGCGTGTGTTTCCTTATTAATTTACTGTTTGGATGATCTGTCCCTTGGTGTAAGTGGGGTGTTAAATCCCCCTACTATTATTGTGTTACTGACGATTTCTCCTTTCATGGTTGTTAGCAGTTGCCTTATGTGTTGAGGTGCTCCTATGTTGGGTGCATATATATTTATAATTGTTATATCTTCTTCTTGGATTGATCCCTTGATCATTATGTAGTGTCCTTCCTTGTCTCTTGTAACATTCTTTAATTTAAAGTCTGTTTTGTCTGATATGAGTATTGCTACTCCAGCTTTCTTTTGATTTACATTTGCATGAAATATCTTTTTCCATCCCATCACTTTCAGTCTGTATGTGTACCTAGGTCTGAAGTGGGTTTCTTATAGACAGCATATATATGGGTCTTGTTTTTGTATCCATTCAGCAAGCCTGTGTCTTTTGGTTGGAGCATTTAATCCAGTCACGTTTAAGATAATTATCGATATGTATGTTCCTATGACCATTTTCTTAATTGTTTTGGGTTTCCTTTTGTAGGTCCTTTTCTTGTGTTTCCCACTTAGAGAAGTTCCTTTAGCATTTGTTGTAGAGCTGGTTTGGTGTTGCTAAATTCTCTTAGCTTTTGCTTGTCTCTAAAGCTTTTGATTTCTCCATCGAATCTGAATGAGATCCCTGCCGGGTAGAGTAATCTTGGTTATACGTTCTTCCCTTTCATCACTTTAACTGTATCATGCCACCCCTTCTGGCTTGTAGAGTTTCTGCTGAGAAATCAGCTGTTAACCTTACGGGAGTTCCCTTGTATGTTATTTTTCATTTTTCCCTTGCTGCTTTCAATAATTTTTCTTTGTCTTTAATTTTTGCCAATTTGATTACTATGTGTCTTGGCGTGTTTCTCCTTGGGTTTATCCTGTATGGGACTTGCTCTGCTTCCTGGACTTGGGTGGCTATTTCGTTTCCCATGTTAGGGAAGTTTTTGACTATAATCACTTCAAATATTTTCTCGGGTCCTTTCTCTGTCTCTTCTCCTTCTCGGACCCCTATAATGCAAATGTTTTTGCGTTTAATGTTGTCCCAGAGGTCTCTTAGGCTGTCTTCATTTCTTTTCATTCTTTTTTCTTTATTCTCTTCCGCACCAGTGAATTCCACCATTCTGTCTTCCAAGTCACTTATCCGTTCTTCTCCCTCCGTTATTCTGCTATTGATTCCTTCTAGTGTAGTTTTCATTTCAGTTATTGTATTGTTCATCTCTGTTTGTTTGTTCTTTAATTCTTCTAGGTCTTTGTTAAACATTTCTTGCATCTTCTTGATCTTTGCCTCCATTCTTTTTCCAAGGTCCTGGATCATCTTCACTATCATTATTCTGAATTCTTTTTCTGGAAGGTTGCCTATCTCCACTTCATTTAGTTGTTTTTCTGGGGTTTTATCTTGTTCCTTCATGTGGTACATAGCCCTCTGCCTTTTCATCTTGTCTGTCTTTCTGTGAATGTGGTTTTTGTTCCACAGGCTGCAGGACTGTAGTTCTTCTTGCTTCTGCTGTCTGCCCTCTAGTGGATGAATCTATCTAAGAGGCTTGATGGGAGGGACTGGTGTTGGGTAAAGCTGATTTGCTCTGGTGGGCAGAGGTCAGTAAAACTGTGATCCACTTGACTGTGGATCAGTGGGGCTGGGTTCCCTCCCTATTGGTTGTTTGGCCTGAGGCAACCCAACACTGGAGCCTACCTGGACTCTTTGTTGGGGCTAATGACAGACTCTGGGAGTGCTCATGCCAAGGAATACTTCCCAGAACTTCTGCCAGTGTCCTTGTCCCCACGGTGAGCCACAACCCCCACCCCCCGCCTCTGCAGGAGACCCTCCAACACCGGCAGGTAGGTTTGGTTCAGTGTCCCCTGGGGTCACTGCTCCTTCCCCTGGGTCCTGATGCGCACACTACTTTGTGTGTGCCCTCCAAGAGTGGAGTCTCTGTTTCCCCCAGTCCTGTTGAAGTCCTGCAGTCAATTCCCACTAGGCTTCAAAGTCTGATTCTCTAGGAATTCCTCCTCCCTAGAAGACCCCCTCCCGTTGCTGGACCCCCAGGTTGGGAAGCCTGATGTGGGGCTCAGAACCTTCACTCCAGTGGGTGGACTTCTGTGGTATAAGTGTTCTCCAGTCTGTGAGTCACCCACCCACCAGTTATGGGATTTGATTTTACTGTGATGGTGCCCCTCCTACCGTCTCATTGTGGCTTCTCCTTTGTCTTTGGATGTGGGGTATCTTTTTTGGTGAGTTCCAGTGTCTTCCTGTCGATGATTATCCAGCAGCTAGTTGTGATTCTGGTGTTCTCGCAAGAGGGAGTAAGAGCACATCCTTCTATTCCGCCATCTTGGTTCCTCCCATCAAGAACTGCAATTTCTTATATTAATAAGCATACACATACCACATGAAGCAACAATCCAATTCTAGATGTTTACTCATTAAAATGAAAACTTATGCTCACACAAAAACCTGTAAGTGAACATGTATAGCAACTTTATTTGTAATTGCTAATACTGGAAGAAACCCAAATGCCCTCAACTGGGGGATGAATGAGCAAACTATGATACTTGCATACAATGGATTATTACTTAGCAAAAAAAGTAACAAACTACTGACGCGTACAACAACACGGACAAATCTCAAAGGTATTATCCTAAGTGAAAAATGCCAGACACAAAAGGCTACATACTATATGATTTCATTCATAGGGTCTTCTTGCAAAGACAAAACTATAGGAACTGGGGAAGGAGGGACTTCCCCAGTTAGCCGGAAGAAGGGAATGAGAATGCTTCATGACTGCCCTTCAAGTTTATTTTCCAGAAATTGCATAGTCTGGTCCACTTAGCCTCCCATGAGCTAGCACTTTCTCATACCTGCCATACCTGGCAACATGCTGAACAGTGTAGTCTATTTTAGGTGGTTGATATCCAGACAAAATTAAGAAGTCATTACTATGGAAGAAGAGGAGAATAAATAAGAGGGACAATTAGCAGAGTATGGCTGTGAGTTACCAGCATGGGATTTGGGGGTCCCTGCCTCCCTAAGATTCTACCTCTGCTTTAGGCATTCTCACAGAGGGTCTCTATGGCCTGTTTTGTGTAAGAACAAACAAGGACCTTTGAGCTGCACAGCTCTCTTGGAGGGTTGAGTCTATGGCACTCTTTAGGGGAAATTTCAGGGCCAAAACGATTTGTTTAAATGGTAGCCATAGTCCTTAGTCCCTGTTGGTGCGGCTACTCTTTCTCCTCTCCGTTCCTCTTCTACATGCACTTGCTACAGAGATATAAGGTGTATTGGCTCCTTTTACATTATATATAACATATTAACAGTGTGACTTTCTCTAGAGATCTGATTTTTACATATAATGCAGTAGATAAATGTGCTCTTTTGCCCCTCCCCACATTGTTCTCGCTGTGCTTACCTCCTGTATTACATTTATTACATCTGAGGTAAGTGTTTGTTTATATGTCTATTGCCAGACTCTAAAGAAGGGTCTGTTTTTGTTCATCTTTGTATCATAATGCCTAACACCAGCTATAATCCATAATAATACTCAATAAACAACAGTATTGTCTTCATATACCATTGAATAAGTTATATTTGTATGAAATTTATTTCATTTTTTAAAAAGTACTATAGGAAGAATCTTGTGTACTCATTTATGTTCTCTGATAATCAACTTGTATTTCAAATTGTTCGCATATGGCTTTGATGTTCCTCATGGTTTAAGAAAGTTTGCATTTTAAAATAAATTCATGGTGTTAACTCATCTAAGTCTGTTTGAGGCCATCCCCATAGTTTTCATCACACCAGAGCTCATTCTGGTTTCTATATATACTTTTCTCCAACTAGAAATTCAGAGGGCAGATTTGCTTTTTGTAGTTTGCCCTTTCACCTTGGTTTTGTTTGACTGGGGGAACCTTAAGCAGTGAGTGAGAGGATAATTGGGTAGAAAAACTCTAGTCCTGATTCCTTGCTCTTAGCTCCAGATAACCCAGGAAATCTTTTATCAAAGAATTTCAAGTTTAGGATTGACAGGTTAGAAATGGACAGATGAGGTCATCTTTTTGATGAGCCGTGTATTTTCACAGAACTCTCTGGGTGATAATAGAGAAATTAAATATATTAATTATTGATATATGTGGTATTTATGTACATTTCTACCTAGTGAAGCATTAGTGCTCTGAATACAATGACCGCTTAACACTTGTTACCAGGCCGATTTTAACCCAGTGAATTCCCATTAGAGTATTTTCACTGTAGACTACCTGAGAAAATCCCCATTTTATATATGTCTAAAATAAGGTGTATTGAATTTCTCCTATATTGTCTCATTGTAATGAATATTACATTTGGTTATGGTGGCTTGCTGGAAGTTCTTTATTGTGGGTGAGAGAGGCAGACTAGTGAAGGGATAAAGTTGAACAAAAAATGAGAAAAATGATCTGTTGGTGCCTGAGGCATTTATAATAAAGAGAGTCAAATTTCAGGGCATGAAAGAACCATAAGAGACATGTTAAATGTGATTCTTCTGAGCTCTGTGCCTATTTTTTTTGCTGTCACAAAAGATGGAATTTGTAAAAGACATATGTTGAATGCCTGAGTATTTGAAAGTGACACAAGTTGCATGTTTCTAATTTATTTAGTGATTATTATAAAAATTATTTTTCTTTATATATAGCATAACTCATTCTTTTACTCAATCACCAAAGATTTTTTGAGCACCTGTCTCATGCCAGGCACTGAGATAGGCACTAGGCATACAGAGATGAATAAGATGCCCTCAAGGATCTCAGATTCCAGTAGAAGAGATATATAGTTATTATGGAGTATGGTAAGTGCCACAGGAGAGATGTGTGTGAAAATTATGGGAGCAGAGAGGAGGGTACATAGAAGCAGCAGTCGTGAGCACTGGGAGAGGCAATGATTTGAATTAAATCCTAAAGGATGGTATTTGTCAGCTTGGTCAAATGAGAAACGGGAATACATTCCAGACGTGGGATGTATGAGCCAGTCTCCCACAGATCAGAAACAACGTGTCAGGGCACAAAAGCAGTTTGATGTTTCCTCTTCATACATTGTGGGTCAGAGAGTAATGAGAGGAGGCGAGAGGGGAAGGTGTGAGCTAGACTTTGCAGGACCTTGCATGCCATGTCAGGGAGCTGGAGTTTTAATCAATGTGTGTGATGAAGAGCCATCAAAGAGTTTCAGTAGTAAACTGACATATTTTAAGAAGATCAGTCTGATCGCAGGGGAAGATGGATTTTATGGGGACAGGGCTAGAGGAAGGGAGAGAAGTTAGACATCTATTGCCATAGTCTGGGTGAAAGATAATAGTGATCTGAACTGGATAGTAATAGAGATGGAGAGGAAGGGGTAGAGGGATATTTAGAAAGTTAGAGAGACAGAACTGGGTGAGGGAGAAGAAAGAGCCAAAGGTACCCAGGTTTCTAGCTTTCATTATTGGATGGATGGGTTCATTCATTCATTCTTATGTTCATTCATTCATTCATTCAATAAATGTTTAGTGAGTGCTTAGTATATACTGACATTTTTCTAAGTACTTGGGAGTCAAACATGAAAAAGACCCCTAAATCCCACCCCTTATGGTGCTTTTATTCTAATGGAAGTTAGGATGACTAACAAGATAAATAAGTGAAATATATAGTGCAAGAGAGTGATAGGTACTAGTGAGAAAAATATTAAGGAAAGAAAAGAATAAAAAGGCAGGTGAGAAGTAGTTAAAAATTTAGATAGACTATCTCTGGAAGCCTTAAGGAGAAGGTGACAATTGAGTAAAACCTTGAAAGAGATTTTTACCGAGTCCGAGAGGTTTTTACCAATCCGCACGATGGACTAATAAATTGAGAGACGATTTGTTGGGGCAAGGAATAGTGACTTTATTCAGAAAGCCAGCAGACCAAGGAGATGGTGCACTGGTGTCCCAAAGAACCATCTTGCCTGAGTTAGAATTCAGGCTCCTTTTATACTCAAAGGGGAGGGAGTAAAGTCAAACACTTCCGGAGGGGATGTGTTAATTTCTTCCTCCCTGCAGTCGTTCACCAGTGGGTCTGGTCAGGATGTTTCATGTGAGCTAAGCAAAGGTATTTTAGCTTAATGCTTGTGAGCTGGGAGGCAGGGTTCCCAGAGATGGGCCATTATGTACAATTTAAGCTAATAGGCAACATCCCTTTAGTGATTAACTTGTAATAGAATACAAAGGTTCTTCCCTATTTCAAGATGAGAGAGCAAGCTATGTATCTAGAGGAAAGGTAACAGGTAAATTTAGGCAAAGGAACAGCAAGTGCAAAGGTCCTGCCTATTGCATTTGAGAACAGAAATTAGAATAGTGTGGTTGGAGTGAGCAAGGAGTGACATAATCTGACTTAAACAGTTGAACAGAATCCCTCTGACTATTGGTTTGAGAATAGATTAAAGGGGCAAGAGAAGAAGCTGGCAGACCCATTTGGAGGCTTTTGCTGTTGGCCAGGCTAGAGATAATGTACTGAATGCTAATATATAATGACAGCCTGTACTGCCTGGCAGAGCATGCTCTGTGCCCAGTTCTTCCCAGCTGCCAGCCTCCTTTCTTCCCCAGCTTGTTTAGGTGCCACCAGCTCATCCCCTCCTCAGGTGCTGCCAGGCCTCAGCTCCCTTTCTCCAGTGACTCACCTCAACCTCCATACCTGCATCTCACACATCACCTCAGGTCCACCCCCTGGCATGTAATCCTTCCTTGCCCACTCCTCCCCGAGACTTCTACCTCACCCCAGTCCCCACCCATGTTCTTCCCTCAGCTCCTTTCTTTCAGTCTCTCCCCACAGTTTCCCCCTCAGGCTCTATTTGCTGTAGCCGCAACCTCTCATCTTCAGAATTATATAACCAAAATTTTGCCATAATCATTTCCATGGTTTTATTATTTGATATGCATCCCAGAGCAATACAAGTTAGTTTTGCCTGTGTTTGAACTTTTGTGAATGGAATCAAATAGTATATTATTGTATTGTGTGTGACTGTAGTATATCACAATTTATTGATCTGTTTTGCTATTGATGAACATTTGGGTTATCTGCATACTAGAGTTTTTAGGAACAATGTTGTTATGAACATTTTCACAAATGTTCCCTGGTACCACAATTCTGTAGGATCTACAACTAAGAGTGGATTGCTGGGTCATAGAGATGTGTATTTACAACTTTGCAAGATATAACCATACTTTTCCCCAAAGGGGTTGTGTTACACCAACTATGTTAGTTACACCAACTATGTATACAAGTTCCCATTGTTCCACATCCTTGCTAATGCTTGTATTCTCATATGTTTTTATTTTAGCCAATCTGGTGGATGTTAAGTGGTTTTTTGTGGTAGTTTTCATTTGTAGTTCTTTGATTTCTAATGAGGCTGAGGGCCTTTTAACACGTTTATTGGCTATTGAATTTCTTTTTTGTGAAATTGCCTGTTCAGATTATTTGTCCTTTTTTTTTTTTCTATTGGGTTGTCTTTCTTTTTCTTATCAATTTGTACTTGTTCATTAACTATATTGCATATAAGTTCACTGTGGGTTAGATGAGTTTCAGGTATGTTTTCCTACTCTGAGGGGTCATTTTTACTCTCTTAGAAGTACCTTTCCATTATTGATAAAAGTTTTAAGTTTTTAAATAATGAATTTATCAGTCTTTCCTTTTATGGTTAGTGTGTTTGTATTTTGTGTAAGAAATCCTTTCCTACTAAAGTCATAAATACAATATATTTTCCTTTTAACCTTCTAAAGCTTTTATTATTTTACCTCTGATACTTAGGTCTATGATCCACCTGGATTTTTTTTAATAGCATGAATTAAAGGCTCAATTTTATTTTTTACCATAAGGATATTCAGTTATTCCAGCACCTTTTATTATAAGGTCTGTTCTTTTCCACTGTTTTCAGTTCCATCTGTGTCATAAGCCAAGTGTCTGTAAATGTATGGATCTGTTGCTATACCCTCTATTCTGTTTCATCTGTCTGTGTGAAATGCATGGGCCAATAATATGCTGCCTTAGTTACTATTGCTTTATAAATAAGTGTTGATTCATGATAGAGTAATCCTTCCTACCTTGTTCTTCTTCTTCATAAATGTCTTAGTAATTCTTGGACCTTTGCACTGCCATATACATTTTAAAAGCTTGCCATAGTCTAAAAAATATCCTGTTGAGGGTTGTTTAAGATTGGAATGAATATATAGATAAATTTGGCATTAATGGAGATCTTTACAAAATAAGGAACATGGTGTATGTTTTAAATTACTTAGGTCTTCTCTAATTTTAATTTCTTTTATAAAGTTTTATAGTTTCTTTGCAGAGATCCTATGTATATTTTGCTAGATTTATTTCTAGGTACTTGGTGTTTTTGATGCTATTGAAAATGGTATCTTTAAAAATATTATATCTAATATTTATTGCTAGAACATAACACTATAATTTATATTAACTATAACTATAGTATTCTAATATTGATCTATTAAGTGTTATTAATTCTAATACGTTATCTCTATGCTATGTTAGGTTGTCTATGTATTAAATAGTATTATTTACAGATGACAATTTTGCTAATTCTTTTTCATTGCTTATACCTTGTGTTTATTTTTCTTGCCTTACTGCAATGGCTAGGATCTCTAATACACTATTGAATAGAAGTGTTGATAAGGGCCATCCTTTGTCTTGTTCCTGATCTCATAGAGAAAGCTTTCAGATTAAGGAAGTTCTCTGCTATTCCTAGTTTGCTAGAAGTGTAGTATGTATGTATGTGTATGTATATGCACATATATGTACATAGAAATATATTATTATTATTAAATGCTTTTTCTGTTTCTATTGTTGCCTTCTTGCCTATATATCCCTTCTATTTTATATTCTGTATTTTATTCTGGATAGTTTCTTCTGACCTATCTTCTGGGTTATCAATTTTTTTTCGGCTATTACAAATCTGCAATTACGTCCACCACTGAATTCTTGTTTGGTTATTCTGGTTTCCAGTTCTAGGATTTCTATTTGCTCCTTTTTCAAAATCTGTAATGTTGATGTTAATAGCTCATAGATGTTCATAGATAAATTCATAGAGCTTAAAATTTTAAGCTCAGCTTTTATCCTTATAAACATAGTAAGTTACAGTCTGCTTCTGATGATTTTTTCAGAATTTCAGATGCCTTTTGATTTTGCCAGTCCTTGCTCAAGCAGGGTCCCACTGCTGTAGCCCTTCAAAACCCATGTTTTCTCTATGATCTTTCCAAAGCACTGCTCTTCCTCCCTCAGCTGGATATTTACTAGATATTGAATTTAAATTGCTGATAGAAATAATTTGATGCCTAAGTGATATTATTCGCTTCTAGAAAACATGCTGCATCCTTCTACCATATACCTGAAAGCATTCAAAGCCCAGGACTGAGGCTTGAAGATTTTTGAGTCACTCAAATTATCCAGAATCCCAACCCTTAACAGAGGATGTTTCACTCAGATCTCCACTCTTGGTGAAAGCTAGGCTCCGTTCTCTGTTCCTCCAGCCCTAAGGATCTATAGCTGCTTCTAGTCAAGTGCCCGCAGAACCAAAGCAGGCTTCCACTGGTACAGCCCTTCAAAATCGATGTTTCCTCCATTATCTTTTCAAAGTTTTGCTCTTCCCACCTCCCCCTGTTGGTGAATGCCCCCAAAATGCTTACCTCTCAGTTTTTCAAAAATGAATTGATTTTGAGTAGCTTTCCAAATTCCCCAAAGGAAATCTTCACTTCATCCACTAATTTCTTTTGATCTTTAAGAAGTTTTCTTAGCTCTTTAAGAAGTTATTATTGACAACTAGGGTGCCTGCCAGCCACTGGTGGAGGACTCTGATGCCCAAGGAGACAGGAGGAACCCCAAAGTGAACCAGTGGCTTGCAGGATCTTAGTTCACGAGCCCAGGGTCAGGTGGAAGGTTCTGTGCTGGGAGCTCCAAGTCTGAAGCACTGGACTAACAGAGAACCTCAGACCCCAGGGAATATTCATCAGAGTGAGGTCTCACGGAGTTCCTCTTCTCAGCACCAAGACCCAGCTCTACACAATAGCATACAAACCCCAGCGTTGGAAGCCTCAGGCCAAACAACCAGAAAGACAGGAACACAATCCCCCTCATAAAAAAAAAAAAAAGATGGCAAAAAAATATGTCGCAGATGGAGGAACAAGGTAAAAACCTACAAGACTAAATAAATGAAGACAAAATAGGCAATCTACCTGAAAAAGAATTCAGAGTACTGATAGTAAAGATGATCCAGAATCTTGGAAACAGAATGGAGGCACGGACTGAAAAAATACAAGAAATATTTAACAAAGATCTACAAGAACTAAAGAACAAACAGAGATGAACAACACAGTAACTGAAATGAAAAATACACTAGAAGGAATGAATAACAGAATAATTGAGGCAGAAGAAAGAATAAGTGAGCTGGAAGACAAAATGGTGGTAATGACTGCTGAGGAGCAGAATACAGAAAAAAGAATGAAAAGAAGACAATCTCAGTGACCTCTGGGACAACACTAAATGCACCAACATTCGAATTACAGGGGTCCCAGAAGAAGAAGAGAAAAAGAAAGGGTCTGAGAAAATATGTGAAGAGATTATAGTTGAAAACTTCCTTAACATGGAAAAGGAAATATTCACCCAAGTCCAGGAAGCACAGAGAGTCCCATACAGTATAAACCCTAGGAAAAATACACCAAGACACATATTAATCAAACTATCAAAAATTAAATTCAAAGAAAAAATATTAAAAGCAGCAAGGGAAAAATGACATATAATGGAATCCCCATAAGATTATCAGCTGATTTTTCAGCAGAAACTCTGCAGGCCAGGAGGGAGTGGCAGGATATACTTAAAGTGATGAAAGAGAAAAGCCTACAACAAAGATTACTCTACCCAGCAAGGATCTCATTCAGATTTCATGGAGGAGTCAAAAGCTTTTCGGACAAGCAAAAGCTAAGAGAATTCAGCACCACCAAACAAGCATTACAACAAATGCTAAAGAAACTTTTTAAAGCAGGAAACACAAGAGAAGAAAAAGACCCACAAAAACAAACCCAAAACAATTAAGAAAATGGTAATAGGAACATACATATTGATAATAACCTTGAATGTAAAACATTAAATACCCCACCAAAAGAAACAGACTGGCTGAATGAATACAAAAACAAGGCCCATATATATGCTGTCTACAAGAAACCCACTTCAGACCTAGGGACACATACAGACTGAAAGTGAGGGGATGGAAAAAGCTATTCCATGCAACTGGAAATCAAAAGAAAGCTGGAGGGGCTTCCCTGGTGGCGCAGTGGTTGACAGTCCACCTGCCGATGCAGGGGACGCAGGTTCGTGCCCCAGTCCTGGAAGATCCCACATGCCACGGAGCAGCTGGGCCCGTGAGCCATGGCCACTGAGCCTGTGCATCCGGAGTCTGTGCTCCGCAACGGGAGAGGCCACAACAGTGAGAGGCCCGCGTACCGCAAAAAAAAAGAAAGAAAAAATGAAAGCTGGAGTAGCAATACTCATATCAGATAAAATAGACTTTAAAATAAAGAATGTTAGAAGAAACAAGGATGGACACTACATAATGATCAAGGGATCAATCCAAGAAGAAGATATAACAATTATAAATATGTATGCACCCAACATAAGAGCACCTCAACACATAAGGCAACTGCTAACAACCATGAAAGGAGATATCATCAGTAACACAATAATAGTAGGGGAATTTAACACCCCACTTACACCAAGGGACAGATCCTCCAAACAGAAAATAAATAAGGAAACACAAGCTTTAAATGACACAATAGACCAGATATATCTAACTGATATTTATAGAACATTCCACCCAAAAGTGGCAGAATACACATTCTTCTCAAGTGCATGTGGAACATTCTCCAGGATAGATCACATCTTGGGTCACAAGTCAAGCCTCAGAAAATTAAAGAAAATTGAAATCATATCAAGCATCTTTTCTGACCACAACGGTATGAGATTGGAAATCAGTTACAGGAAAAAAACTTAAAAAAACATAAATACATGGAGGCTAAACAGTGCACTTCTAAATAACCAAGAGATCACTGAGAAATCAAAGAAGAAATAAAAAAATACATAGAAACAAATGACAACAAAAACATGATGACCCAAAACCAATGGGATACAGCAAAAGCAGTTCTAAGAGGGAAGTTTATAGCAATACAATCTCATCTCAAGAAACAAGAACAATCTCAAACAATCTCACTCTACACTTAAAGCAACTAGAGAAAGAAGAACAAAGAAAACCAAAAGTCAGTAGAAGGAAAGAAATCATAAACATCAGAGCAGAAATAAATGATATAGAAACAAAGAAAACAATAGCAAAAATCAATAAAACTAAAAGCTGGTTCCTTGAGAAGATAAAATTGATAAACCCGTAGCCAGACTCATCAAGAAAAAAAGGGAGAGGATGCAAATCAATAAAATTAGAAATGAAAAAGGAGAAATCACGACTGACAATGCAGAAATACAAAGGTTTATAAGAGACTACCGCAAACAACTATATGCCAATAAAATGGATAACCACACAGAAATGCACAAATTCTTGGAAAGGTACAATTTTCCAAGACTGAACCAGGAAGAATTAGAAAATATAAACAGACCTATCACAAGTAATGAAATTGAAACCGTAATTAAAAATTTTCCAACAACCAAAAGTCCAGGACCAGATGGCCTCACAGGTGAATTCTATCAAACATTTAGAGAAGAGCTAACACCCTCATCCTTCTCAAACTCTACCAAAAAATTGCAAAGGGAGAAACACTCCCAAATTCATTCTACAAAGCCACCATCACCGTGATACCAAAACAAGAAAAAGATACCACAAAACAAAAAGAAAATTACAGACCAATATCACTGTTGAACATAGATGCAAAAATCCTGAACAAAATACTAGCAAACAGAATCCAACAACACATTAAAAGGATCATACACCATGATCAAGTGAGATTTATCCCAGGGATGTAAGGATTCTTCAGTATATGCAAGTCAATCAGTGTGATATGCCACATTAACAAATTAAGGAATAAAAACCATATGATCGTCTCAATACATGCAGAAAAAGCTTTTGACAACATTCAACACCCATTTACGATAAAAACTCTCCAGAAAGTGGGCATAGAGGGAACCTACGACAACATAATAAAGGCCATATATGACAAACCCACAGCAAGCATCATACTCAATAGTGAAAAACTGAAAGCATTTCCACTAAGATCAGGAAGAAGACAAGGATGTCCCCTCTCGCAACTCTTATTCAACATAGTTTTGGAAGTCCTAGCCACAGCAATCAGAAGAAAAAGAAATACAAATTGGAAAAGAAGAAGTAAAATTGTCACAGTTTGGCAATGACATGATATTATACATAGAAAATCCCAAAGATGCTACCAGAAAACTGCTAGAAGTAATCAATGAATGTGGTAAGGTTGCAGGATACAAAATTAATGCACAGAAATCTCTGGCATTCATATACACTATACACCAACAACAAAGAGTCAGAAACAGAAATTAAGGAAACATTGCAATTTACCATTGCAAGGAAAAAGAATAAAATAGCTAGGAATAAACCTGCCTAAGGAGTCGAAAGACTTGTACTCAGAAAACTATAAGACACTGATGAAAGAAATCAAAGGTGGACTCAAACAGATGGAGAGATATACCATTTTCTTGGAATGAAAGAATCAACAATGTGAAAATTATTATACTACCCAAAGCAATCTACAGATTCAATACAATCCCTATCAAACTACGAATGGCATTCTTCACAGAATTAGAACAAAAAATTTTACAATTCGTATGGAAACACAAAAGACCCCGAATAGCCAAAGCAATCTTGAGAAAGAAAAACGGACTTGAAGGAATCAAGCTCCCTGACTTCAAACTATATCACAAAGCTACAGTAATCAAGACAGTATGGTACTGGCACAAAAACAGAAATATAGATCAATGGTACAGGATAGAGTGCCCAGAGATAAACCCACGCACATATGGGCACCTAATTTACAACAAAGGGGGCAAGAACATACAGTGGAGAAAAGATAGCCTCTTTAATAAGTGGTGTTGGGAAAACTGGACAGCTACATGTAAAAGTTTCTTTTTTTTTCTTGAATTTTATTTATTGTTTTCAAATACATTGATTTTATTTGAAATTACTATGCTAGTTTAGCATTTTATTTATTTTAAATTTTATTTTTTTATACAGCAGGTTCTTATTAGTTATCTATTTTATAAATATTAGTGCATATATGTCAGTCACCTTGGTGTCCATACGTTTGTTCTCTACAGCTGTGTCTCTATTTCTGCCTTGCAAACTGGTACATCTGTACCATTTTTCTAGATTCCACATACATGCGTTAATATACATTTGTTTTTCTCTTTCTGACTTACTTCACTCTGTATGACAGTCTGTAAGTCCATCCACATCTCTACAAATGACCCAGTTTCATACCTTTTTATAGCTGAGTAATATTCCATTGTATATATGTACCACATCTTCTTTATCCATTTAACTGTCGATGGGCATTTAGGTTGCTTATATGACCTGGCTGTTGTAAATAGTGCTGCAGTGAACATTGGGGTGCATGTGTCTTTTTGAATTATGGTTTTCTCTGGGTATATGCCCAGTAGTGGGATTGCTGGGTCTTATGGTAATTCTATTTTTAGTTTTTTAAGGAACCTCCATACTGTTCTCCATAGTGGCCCTATCAATTTACATTCCCACCAGCAGTGCAAGAGCGTTCCCTTTTCTCCATACCCTCTCCAGCATTTGTTGTTTGTAGATTTTCTGATGATGGCCATTGTGACTGGTGTGAGGTGATACCTCATTGTAGTTTTGATTTACATTTCTCTAATAATTAGTGATGTTGAGCAGCTTTTCATGTGCCTCTTGGCCATCTGCGTGTCTTCTTTGGAGAAATGTCAATTTAGGTCTTCTACCCATTTTTGGATTGGGTTGTTTATTTTTTTAATATTGAGCTGTGTGAGCTGTTTATATATTTTGGAGCTTAATCCTTTGTCCGTTGATTAGTTTGCAAATATTTTCCCCCATTCTGAGGGTTGTCTTTTTGTCTTGTTTATAGTTTTCTTTGCTGTGCAAAAGCTTTTAAGTTTCATTAGGTTCCATTTGTTTATTTTTGTTTTTATTTCCATTACTCTAGGAGGTGGATCAAAAAAGATCTTGCTGTGATTTATGTCAAAGAGTGTTCTTCCTATGTTTTCCTCTAAGAGTTTTATAGTGTCCAGTCTTACATTTAGGTCTTTAATCCATTTGGAGTTTATTTTTGTGTATGGTGTTTAGGAGTATTCTAATTTCATTCTTTTACATGTAGCTGTCCAGTTTTCCCAGCACCACTTATTGAAGAGACTGTCTTTTCTCCATTATATATCCTTGCCTCCTTTGTCATTGATTAGTTGCCCATAGGTGCGTGGATTTATCTCTGTGCTTTCTATCCTGTTCCATTGATCTGTATTTCTGTTTTTGTGCCATATTGTCTTGATTACTGAAGCTTTGTAGTATAGTCTGAAGTCAGGGAGTCTTGATTCCTCCAGCTCTGTTTTTTTCCCTCAAGATTGCTTAGGCTATTTGGGGTCTTTTGTGTTTCCATACAAATTGTGAAATTTTTTGGTAGTTTGATAGGGATTGTACTGAATCTGTATATGGCTCTGGGTAGTATAGTCATTTTCACAATATTGATTCTTACAATCCAAGAACATAGTATATCTCTCCATCCGTTTGTGTCATCTTTGATTTCTTTCATCAGTGTCTTATAGTTTTCTGAGTTACAGGTCTTTTACCTCCTTAGGTAGGTTTATTCCTAGGTATTTTATTCTTTTTGTTGCAGTGGTGAATGGGAGTGTTTCCTTAATTTCTCTTTCTGATCTTTTGTTGTTAGTGTATAGGAATGCAGGAGATTTCTGTGCATTAATTTTGTATCCTGCAGCTTTACTAAATTCATTGATTAGGTCTAGTAGTTTTCTGGTGGCATCTTTAGGATTATCTATATATGGTATCATGTCACCTGCAGTGACAATTTTACTTCTTCCTTTCCAATTCATATTCCTTTTATTTCTTTTTCTTCTCTGATTACCATGGCTAGGACTTCCAAAACTATGTTGAATAATACTGGCAAGAGGGGACATCCTTGTGTTGTTCCTGATCTTACAGGAAATGCTTTCAGTTTTTCACCATTGAAATGATGCTTGCTGTGGGTTTGTTGCGTATGGCATTTATTATGTTGAGGTAGGTTCCCTTTCTGCCCACTTTCTGGAGATTTTTTATCATAAATCAGTGTTGAATGTTGTCAGAAGCTTTTTCTGCATCTATTGAGATGATCATATGGTTTTTATTCTTCAATTTGTTAATATGGTGTATCACATTGATTGATTTGCATATATTGAAGAATCCTTGCCTCCCTGGGATAAATCCCACTTGATCATGTTGTATGATCCTTTTAATGTGTTGTTGGATTCTGTTAGCTAGTATTTTGTTGACTATTTTTGCATCTATATTCATCTAGTGATATTGGTCTGTAATTTTCTTTTTGTTTTGTGGTATCTTTTTCTTGTTTTGGTATCACGGTGATGGTGGCTTTGTAGAATGAGTTTGGGAGTGTTCCTTCCTCTGCAATGTTTTGGTAGAGTTTGAGAAGGATGGGTGTTAGCTCTTCTCTAAATGTTTGATAGAATTCACCTGTGAAGCCATCTTTCCCTGGACTTCTCTTTGTTGGAAGATTTTTTATCACAGTTTCAATTTCATTACTTGTGATTGGTCTGTTCATATTTTCTATTTCTTCCTGGTTCAGTCTTGTAAGGTTACACCTTTCTAAGAGTTTGTCCATTTCTTCCAGCTTGTCCATTTTATTGGCATAGAGTTGTAGTAGTCTCTTTGGATGCTTTGTATTTCTGTGGTGTCCATCCTAACTTCTCCTTTTTCATTTCTAATTTTATTAATTTAAGTCCTCTCCCTCTTTTCTTTTTATAAATTTATTTATTCATTTATTTATTTTTGACTGCATTTGGTCTTTGTTGCTGAGCGCGGGCTCTCTCTAGTTGTGGCAAGTGGGGGCTACTCTTTGTTGCGGTGCGCGGGCTTCTCATTGCGGTAGCTTCTCTTGTTGAGAAGCACAGGCTGTAGGCACGCGGGCTTCAGTAGGTGTGGAACACATGCTCAGTAGTTGTGGCTTGTGGGCTCTAGAGTGCTGGCTCAGTAGTTGTGGCACATGGGCTTCATTGCTGCACATCATGTGGGATCTTCCCGGACCAGGGCTCAAAGTCATGTCCCCTGCACTGGCAGGTGGATTCTTAACCACTGTGCCACCAGGGAAGTCCTCCCTCTTTTTCTTGATGAGTCCGGCTAAAGGTTTGTCAGTTTTGTTTATCTTCTCACAGAACCAGCTTTTAGTTTTATTGATCTTTTTGTTGTTTTCTTTGTTTCTATTTCATTTATTTCTTCTCTGATCTTTATGATTTCTTTCCTTCTGGGTTTCATTTGTTCTAATTTTGGGTTTTGTTTGTTCTTCTTTCTTTTGTTGCTTCAAGTGTAAGGTTAGATTGTTTATTTGCGATTTTTCTTGTTTCTTGAGGTAGGATTGTATTGCTGTAAACTTTCCTCTTAGAACTGCTTTGACTGTATCCAGTAGGTTTTGGATCATCGTGTTTTCATTGTCATTTGTCTCTAGGTAGTATTTGATTTCTTTTTTGATTTCTTCAGTGATCTCTTGGTTATTTAGTAACGTATTGTTTAGCGTCCATATGTTTGTGGTTTTTATGTTTTTTCCCCCTGTAATTCATTTCTAATCTCATAGTGTTGTGGTCAGAAAACATGCTTCATGTGATTTCAGTTTTCTTAAATTTACCGAGGCTTGATTTGTGACCCAAGATGTGATCTGTCCTGGAGAATGTTTCGTGTGCACTTGAGAAGAAACTGTAATCTGCTGTTTTTGGATGGAATGTCCTATAAATATCAATTACATTTATCTGGTCTGTTGTGTCATTTAAAGCTTGTGTTTCCTTATGAATTTTCTGTCTGGATGATCTGTCCATTGGTGTATGTGAGGTGTTAAAATCCCCAACTATTGTGTTACTGTCTATTTCCTCTTTTATAGCTGTAAACATTTGCCTTATGTATCGGGGTGCTTCTATGTTGTGTGCATATATATTTATAATTATTATATCTTCTTTTTGGATTGATCCCTTGATCATTATGTAGTGTCTTTCTTTGCCTCTTGTAACATTCTTTATTTTAAAGTCTATTTTTTCAGATATGACTATTGCTACTCCAGCTTTCTTTTGATTTCCATTTGCATGGAATATCTTTTTCCATCCCCTCACTTTCAGTCTGTATATGTCCCTAGGTCTGAAGTGGGTCTCTTGTAGACAGCATATATATAGGTCTCATTTTTGTATCCATTCAGCTAGTCTGTTTCTTTTGGTGGGGCATTTAATCCATTTACATTCAAGGTAATTATCGATATGTATGTTCCTATTACTGTTTTCTTAATTGTGTTGGGTTTGTTTTTGTAGGTCCTTTTCTTCTCTTGTGTTTCCCACTTAGAGAAGTTCCTTTAGCATTTGTTGTAGAGCTGGTTTGGTGGTGCTGAATTCTCTTAGCTTTTGCTTGTCTGTAAAGCTTTTGATTTCTCTGTTGAATCTGAGTGAGATCTTACCAGGTAGAGTAATCTTGGTTGTAGGTCCTTTCCCTTCATTACTTTAAGTATATTGTGCTACTCCTTTCAGGCTTGTATAGTTTCTGCTGAGAAATCAGGTGTTAATCTTATGAGAGTTCCCTTTTACGTTATTTGTCTTTTTTCCCTTGTTGCTTTTAATAATTTTTCTTCATGTTTAATTTTTGTCAGTTTGATTACTGTGTGTCTCAGTGTGTTTCTTCTTGGGTTTATCTTGCCTGGGACTCTCTGGGCTTCCTGGACTTGGGTGTCTATTTCATTTCCCATGTTAAGGAAGTTTTTGACTATAATCTGTTTAAATATTTTCTCAGGTCCTTTCTCTCTTCTCCTTCTGGGACCCTATAATGCAAATGTTGGTGTATTTAATGTTGTCCCAGAGGTCTCTTAGACTATCTTCATTTCTTTTCATTCTTTTTTCTTTATTCTTTCCATGGCCGTGAATTCCACCATTCTGTCTTCTGGGTAACTTCTCCATTCTTCTGCCTCAGTTATTCTGCTGTTGATTCCTTCTAGTGTATTTTTCATTTCAGTTATTGTATTATTCATCTCTGCTTGTTTGTTCTTTCATTCTTCTAGGTGTTTGTTCTTTAAGTCTTCTAGGTCTTTGTTAAGCATTTCTTGCATCTTCTTGATCTTTGCTTCCATTCCTTTTCTGAGGTCCTGGATCATCTTCACTATCATTATTCTGAATTCTTTTTCTGGAAGGTTGCCTATCTCCACTTCATTTAGTTGTTTTTCTGGGGTTTTATCTTGTTCCTTCATCTGGGACATAGTCCCCTGCCTTTTCATTTTGTCTATCTGTGAATGTGGTTTTCATTCCACAGGCTGCAGGATTGTAGTTCATCTTGCTTCTGCTGTCTAACCTCTGGTGGATGTGGCTATCTAAGAGGCTTGTGCAAGCTTCTTGATCGGAGGGACTGGTGGTGGGTAGAGCTGGGTGTTGCTCTGGTGGGCAGAGCTCAGTAAAACTTTAATCCACTTGTCTGTTGTTGTGTGGGGCTGAGTTTCCTCCCTGTTGGTTGTTTGGCCTGAAGTGACCCAGCACTGAAGGCTACAGGCTCTTTGGTGGGGCTAATGGTGGACTCCGGGAAGGCTCATGCCAAGGAGCACTTCCCAGAATTTCCGCTGCCAGCATTTCCGTCCCTGTGGTGAGCCACAGCCACCCCCGCCTCTGCAGGAGACCCTCCATTACCAGCCGGTAGGTCTGGTTCAGTCTCCTATGGGGTCATTGCTCCTTGCCCCTGGGTGCTGATGCACACACTACTTTGTGTGTGCCCTCCAAGAGTGAAGCCTCTGTTTCCTCCAGTCCTGTCAAAGGGCTACAATCAAATCCCGCTAGCCGTCAAAGTCTAATTCTCTGGGAATTCTTCCTCATGTTGCTGGACCCCCAGGTTGTGAAGCCTGATGTGGGGCTTAGAACCTTCACTGCAGTGGCTGGGCTTCTGTGGTATAATTGTTTTCCAGTTTGTGAGTCACCCACCCAGCGGTTATGAGATTTGATTTTATTGTGATTGTGCCCCTTCTGCCGTCTCATTGTGGCTTCTCCTTTGTCTTTGGATGTGGGGTATCTTTTTTGGTGAGTTCCAGTGTCTTCCTGTTGACTTTTGCTCAGCAGTTAGTTGTGATTCCGGTGCTCTCGCAAGAGGGAGTGAGTTCACGTCTTTCTACTCCGCCATCTTGAACCAATCTCTCACAGTATTTCATACAGCTGAGAGAAGTCTTCTCGAGTGATAATGGAAATGCCATTTTGTGTGTCTGAATGGGGTTTCAGCTCACCTAATATAAAACTTTATGTTCAGTCTTAAAGTTGGCTCAGTGGCAGAATGCGGCTGTTTTGAACAGAAACTCAGTAAATTTCTAGTGCCTCATCCTGGCCTGATAAGACTTTTGGAGAGCTTCAAGTCAGATAAATAATTTATAACTAAATATCGCAATTTAACATGTTCATCCTTTTATTTAACTAAGTCAATTTACTTTTTGAAAAAGAGATATTAGACATTTATTTCTATAAAAAGAGAGCCTGTCAAGGAATCTATATGTATAATGGCAGTTCTTTAATTTTGAAGTGAATAGATGCTCAGGCTCTAAACTTTTTTCGGTACTGACAAGTACTGCTGATGGAGTAGGTGGGTGATTCTGTCTGGAACTTCCGTTGCCAGCAAAATACTCACCAGACTATGCTCAGAGTCATCATGACTACTTACACTTCCCTAGAGTAATCATTTCTCCAGAGATTTTTTTCAGTTTAAAATTTCCTTATCAAGAATCTTTTACAAAATACTTTGAGTAAATATAATGAACAGTAACTCTGACCTCCAGCTGTCATCAAAGGTCTCCAAAGAATATACTTTGATTATAAAATTAGATTGACAGGGATTTTAGAAAAAAAGAGACTTCAAAAGTCAAAGAATTATTAGGCCCCTTTGTTCACATAAATTCCCTAGTATGAAGCCATAGAGAAGTGTTAATATCAGAAAGTTCTTTCTTTCTTTTTTGAGAAAGGAAAAAACTAATTACTACCTAGAAATGAATGGTGTGGCTCCCACTTGTGCATACAGATGCTCTGAATGGAAACCTATTATATTGTCTAAATCTAGCAGTAAAACAATCATAATTTAGTTATCTTCCTTAATTTTCAAAGTATTTTGAGATATATTTTTCTGTCACCAAAGCTATCTTCTGAGAGAGGACAAATTATTATCCCTAAGCCACGGATAAGAACATTGAGTCACAGAAAATTGGCCTGCCAGAAGTGACGTATTTGGCATTTGATTTAGGACTAGAATTCATTCTGCAGTTTCTTAGCAATGCCACTTCCTAAAGGCTACAGGATCATTTGCAGGGACATAGGAATAAAAGGGGAAATGCTGCCCAGAGGAAGCCAATAAAACATTTCTTGCTCTTTCTTCTTTTCCATGTTCATTTCCCTCCAACACTTACGCCAAGGCAAAGTTAATTGGCTTTGTTTGTTCACAGCTGTGCATGCATTCTTTATGGCCACCTAGCTACTAATTTACATAATTCCTATAAGTACATTTGAATCTGTTGACTTGCCCCTTTCTTCCTGAAATCCTTTCATCCTTGCTTCTGAGAATCCTTTCTGTCCAGTTTTTCTTCTAATCTGTGGCCACTCCTGACACTCACCTGGACTGTAGTCGCAGTGTCCCATATTGATTCCTCTAACACCAGCCATATGACCCTAAATCTGTTTTCCAAACAGCCTCCAGAATTATCTAGCTGAATCAAAACATCTGACCATGTTACTCCTCTGCTTAAAATCCATGAAAGGCTTCCTGTGACCCTTGGCAGTGGTTGTCATTGTCCTCAGACCCAGTGCCTCCTATTTGCAACAAATATTCTATAATATCTCATTTACTCTCCCAAAATGAAATCCATAGAAAATACAATCAACATGCACACACACACCTTGAAAATAAAATCAATATAGTATCCTAACAATAATGTAAAAGGGAAGTGAAATAAAATAATTTTGTATAACATAATATGTATTTCAATGTGTACATGTTTGGGTGTAACACCACCAGAAGACACAGTGATCAGATGCTTACACCCGTGAGTAGAATCACAGTGACTGTGAGGGCTGCAGATGCAGATGCAGATGGATGTGTGTATTCACAACTCTAATCCTTTAACAGTATTACTGTCAGTGATGTAATTTTCTAAAATGGCAAAATTTGGTGATATAGTTTATAATATTATCTTTTCATACTTTAATATAAACATGAATCACCTGGAGATCTCCTGAAGCTGCTCATTCTGGGGTAGAGTCTGAGCCTATGCTTTTCTAATGAGCTCCCAGGTGATGCCTATGCTGCTGGTCCATGGATCACAAGTTGAATAGTCAGAGCCTAGACTTCATTTGTATCCAGAGGCTAGTGACATCCAGGGATAGTCCATTAAAATCTTGATGTCCCGTGTAAGACTTCATAAATCCTAGCATGGGGTCATCTGTATATTGGAGTAACTGCTCTCCTGGAACTTAGCCATGGAAGCCAGCAACCTTAGGGTCTGAGCCCAGAGCAAGGTCCAGGGAACTGCAGAGAAAACACTATTTCCTTCTCTGAGAAAGAGCCAGTGACTGGGGTTGGAATCCTCTCCAAGGGACTTGTCATATTTTTCAGGAGGTAGTGGAGCAAGGTAGATCCTGATGAGCCTAAACAGATCCTCTAATTTTATGCCATGTATCTATTCACGTATTCAGGTGCCTGAGACAAATGCATGAGAGGTAATGATGGAGGGATGGTACTGCATCTGAGTCCTTTGAAATAGGTAGTGATGAGCATGACTCATTCCTGTAAGGAACCCAGAATCACTGTGGCACTAAAGACTAGAGGCAATGCAGGACTAGTTAGCACCTCTAGAGTTTGGTAGCTTTGCAAGCACCAGTGGTGACATTTAAGAAGAGCCTCTGTAAGAGCTGAGGACTTAGTGGATGCAAAGTAGAGATGGCAGATCCTCCCCCGAGATCTAAGAGAGAAGCAAATGCCCATCAGACATGTAGTTGTTGGTACACGCTCTGTTAATCCCCAGAAACACTTGGGGACACTTTACAGTGGGCTGAGGAGTCAGGCACAAATGCTAATGTGACTTCATTTGTAGTTATAGGTTGAAGAGGTATGGGTACATTGGGGCTATATTGTTAATTATTACTGATAATCATCAAATACCTCCTTCATTGTTGGTCTCTGTATACCATGCCTGTTGTCACCATCATGTACACTTTTTTTACCCATCTTCATTTGCTTTTAGATTGACATCTTCTATGTCAGATCTATATGACTCTGGCCAAAATTTTCTTCCTGATCTTTATAAAATGCTCGTCTAGGAGCTTGCCAATCTAGAATCATAACTTACAGTGCAGAAAGCAAATCTTCTTAATACTTTTTCGGAGCCAGCTATTTACTTCTCACATTCTCCAGCCTCTTCCAAAGTCATGACCTTTAATTAGAAGAAAAAATTAATCTACCTTTTGTGTCTCCAAGGCTTCAATTTGTGATTACAAGTTTTTAAGGTCCAAGAGGTACATTTTGGATTTTATTGTTTCATTCTTTCCCAGTGAAAGAGAAGAAGTGTGTGTGTGGGGGGGTGTGCCCGATTCTAGGCAAGCTCTCCTTGAACCTTGACTGGATACTCCAGGAAGGTTAATTTCCCAAATGGAACTTGCACTCAGCTGCCCCATCCTCTGCAATAAGTACGGCACATCCATCCTGGCACAAGCACTACGTGTTGTACTCTCTGGGGCAGGGCTTCTGCAGCTTCATCAGAAGGTGTGAGTCCACCTTGCCTGGGGAGTTTCATGCCTGATATATAGTTGAGGCATTACAGAGTTTCTCTTTTTTCTTATCTATGTCAAAGATAAGAATTGCCAAAGAATGGGCAGTAGTTGTACTCTTTTTCTTTTTGAATTTCATTTAAGGATAATTTATTCCATTCATCCAAAAACTATACTTCACCTTCTATAAACCAGAGGTGTAGAAAGGAATTACCAAAGCCTTCTCCTCCATCAAGGAGACCAACTTGCATTTAGGACCCATATATTTGTCTCCGTCTCTAGCACATGCTCTGCTTGTCCCTGTGATTGTTCCAAGATCATTCGTAAGTCTCAAGTGGAGCTATAGCTCTTTGTACTTCCCCCAGAAATTTCCCCTATAAATCTTATGAAAACCTCTCGGAATGCTGTATTTAAGGTTGTCAGGTAATGTTCATGTCTCCTCAGAGCTCACTGATAATTGGCCCTGCCAGTAACAAGCTGAGCATCAGCCTAGCCTTTTGAACCTGGATAGGAGGAGAGGGAATGGAGAAGAAGAATCAAATAAAACAAAGGATGAATTAATAGAAGTTAATTTACTATAGGGAGGCAAAGAGGATGTAAGATGCCTGAGCTTTCTAATCTGGAGCGTTTAGGGAAACAGAGAAACGAAAAGAACAATTTACCTTTTTTTTTTTTAGGTAAGAAGTGGATTTATTTAGAGGGATATACATTCCATAGACAGAATAAGGTCTGTCTCAAAAGGCGAGAGCGGCCCAGGGCATGGGGACGTCTCGGAAAGTGAGAGGGGCCATGGGAGAAACACACTCCACAGACAGGGTGCGGGCCATCTCAGAAGGCAAGACGAACAATTTACTTCTGTGACAAAATCACTGTGTTTGGTTTTAAGGCATGTTGTTTAAATGATAGTTATATCCCTAAATGAAAATAGTCAGCAGACAACATTTTATCTGATTTCAGTATAAGGAAATAGATGTATTGCAAGCTACTCATATACTGGTGAATTATTATCTAAAAGATTTAGAAGAGTACACATAAAACCCTCAGAATAGCTTATTAACTTTAAAAATCTGCATCATTAATTCTGTTGGTGAAAGTGAAGGTGATGATGATTATGCTGAAACAGGATAGATCTGTTTCACAAAGGCAGGATGTTGTAAATGTTTACAATGCTTGATTATTGTAAACACTAAGCAGTTATTTGTATAATTTTCTCTTAAACATTTTAATCTGAAATCACATCCAACCTGAATTGCTCATTTATCCCAGGAACTTTTTCTCTACCGTTCATCTATGTGAATGAAATCCAGGATTATCCTCTAAGAGTACACACATGTGGCTTCTGTCTACCAACATGTCACCTTTTACCTTTTATGAAAATACTAAGGGTGCTTCCACAATAGGAAAAAGAACACCACACAAAGAGTGCCCATAGATGTAATCAGCACATATATGTAATGTATACGTGCCAGAGAGTTGAGTTATACCTGTATTGTCATCAAGAAAATTGAGAAATCTATCCTTCTGAATAGACTAGATTTTTTCTGCTTGCTAACAAAACGTTTGTATGCACAACCAGAAAAGTGATATCTGTTGTCAAACACGATAATAATAATACAAACCTTTACAAGATCCCAAGTTTACCTATTAATAGTTCCCTCTATGGACATTTCTTAGAGGTAAGCTTTATTGGAGACACTTGAGTATAGCTTTAGTAACCTAGAGTTATCAGGATCAAGGACACTGTTCCTCGTATAAAATAAAGTAATCCTTTCCTTTGTTATTTGCTTCTGTTCTAAATGACACAAGAGTCACTGTCACTCATGTCCTCTCTCCAGACCTGGTGTGAACCCTTGTACAGAGTAAAGCTCCCTCGAGTAAGAGACTACACCTAGGCAAGCCACCTCAGTAGTTTTCCATGTCACTCCAATGAGGCTCTGTCACAAAATGTGCAAGTAAAATGCAAATTTAAAAATTACTTTAGTGAAGAATAAAAGTTAAGTATTAATGTTTTGGGACTTCCCTGGTGGCACAGTGGTTAAGAATCCACCTGCCATTGTAGGGGACACGGGTTCGAGCCCTGGCATGGGAAGATCCCACATGCCGCAGAGCAACTAAGCCCATGTGCCACAACTACTGTGCCTGCGCTCTAGAGCTCGGAGCCATAACTACTGAGCCCATGTGCCACAACTACTGAAGCCCACGTGCCACAACTACTCAAGTCCGTGCACCTAGAGCCCGTGCTACGCAACAAGAGAAGCCACTGCAATGAGAAGCCCGTGCACCGCAACGAAGAGCAGACTCCTCTCACCGCAGCTAGAGGAAGTCTGCGCGCAGCAACGAAGACCCAACGCAGCCAAAAATAAATTAATTGATTAATTTTAAAAAATAGAAAAAATATTTTAAAAACTGAAAATAAGTATTAATGTTTAACAAGTTGACATTAATATTTTATTGTTTTCAATAAATTTAAAATACTATCTTCATATATCTCCTTAAGGTTCTAATTAAAGAGACATTTAAGTATTAAAAATCCAACAGTTTAGTCATATAACTTTGCAGTCTTATATCTCATGCTAGAAGACATGCCTAAATATAGTACTCACCAAAGAGGGAAAAAAATGTGTCCTTTATGGAGAGTAGCAGCATAGGTTCTGCTCTGTTCTGTTATTTACTTCCCCTTTGAGCTGAGATACTTTCCAAAGGTGACTTAGCCTGTATACCACCTAAGGCAGGAACCAAGATAAGGGCTTGTGTGCAGGTAATTTATTTTGGAAAGTGACCTCAAGGAAGAAAAGTAGGGGCTTTGAAGGAGTCAAACAAGAAAGGAGGGAAAGCCATGCCTAGGATATATTATTATTTTGCTGATCACCACTGTGGGCAACATAATGTTAGTCTGTGTTCATTTCTACTGAGGAATCTTGTGAGGCACCATAGAGAAAATGTCTTAGAACTATTCTTCCAAGGAATGGAACTATCCTTCCAAGGGGAGGAGTATGTATTCACCAGCTTCAATTCACCATTGGTCAAGAGTTGTCCATTAGAGTGTAAACTTTCTTGCCTTTCTAGGTTTACACATGCATCAGAACGAGAAGGTTTTTACACATATTTCACATGTGGGGTGGGGACAGAGAAGCCATGGGGCAGAAAGTGTGAGATACATGGTAGAAGTGAGGTGAGGTTGAGCTGCTTTCAGGTCCTACCTGTGAGCAGCTGGTTGCCACAACAGCTACAGTCAAATGGTTGGCCAAGAGGGTATGAGGTGGGACAGAGAGATGTCTGATAATAGCAACTAATAAAGAAGAGTGAAGAAAAAATGATTTAGAAGAGGTCAGGCAAACTGAAACCACAATGATAAACTGCTACACTTCTGTTAGAATGGCTTCAACCACTCATACTCCCCCCCAAAACCTGACTATCCAGAAATCTGACAATATCATGTTCCAGTGAGAACGTGAAGCAACTGGAACTCTCATACGTTACTGACGGAACTGCAGGATGGTACAGCCACTTTGGAAAAATAGTTTGACAATTATAAAGTTAAACTTACGCTTAACCATATGACTCAGCAATCCTACTGCGTATGTATCTGAATGAAATGAAAACTTATGTTTATACAAAAACCTGCAGCAAATGTTTATAAACAGCTTAATTGTAATCGCCAAAAACTGGAAACAACCCAAATGTCCTAAAACTAGTGGGTGGATAAACAATCTGTGGTGCATCCACGCAACAGAATGTTTCCCAACAACACAAAGGAATCAACTTCTGTACGTGCAACAACATGGGTGAATCTCAGGTGCGTTATGCTAAGTGAAAGAAGCCAAGCCCAAAGACTACTGCTGTATAATCCCTTTTATATAAAACTGGAAAAGGCAAAACTTACAGGGTCAAGAGACAGTAAATAGGCCTGAAGCCACTGCATAACGAGTGAAGGACTGACCAGCCTAGGAGAAGAGGCAGGTTAAAGTATTTTTCAGTTAAAGCTGAAGCTGTTCTACTTATATGAAAGCAAAATTTAGTTCTTTCAGACGTCAGTGAAGATCTTGTTTTCCTATTATTAATACTTTGTTATCAACTGGGGAAAATGGCACAAGTCTCTTATCTCCTATTTAGTTCTAATACTATTATGTATTTACTAAATAGGCTGTGGGCTGAGAATAGATGTAAAAAGCTGAAATAAGTCTTTGCTCTAAAAGAGGTCCCTTGTCTGATAGAGGAGGCAACTTTAAAATAAATGATTTCAATTTAGTGAGATTAATTTTATAGTAATTCTATTAATTCACTTGGATACATACCAGTAGGACTGGTGAGTCATATGGTTATGTCCTAGAGGTGGTGGTGACACCAAAGATAATTGTCTTATCATGACTGGATCCAGGAAGACTTTCCAGAGAAAGAGATGCTTGAGCTAAGACTGGAAAAGTGAATAACAATTTCCTACTAAAACAAGAGTTGGGTCGGGGATCAGGGTATTTCAGAAGTAGGAAAGATTATTCAAAGGCATGGGGAACTAAAACAGCATGGCATGTTTAAAGAATTGCATGTAGTTTGTTATAGGTGCAAGTAGTATGGTTTGGGTATAGGGAGGGTAAAGAAAGAATATTCTTTGATAGATAATGGGGGAAATGATATGTCATGCTAAGAGTTTGAATTCTATCTGGTAGATGAGAAGTTGAAAACTGATAGCCTAAATATGAAATTGGGGCTTCATATATTTGTTTTTAAAAATGTGGGTATTTTCAACATTAAAATATTGGAAAATGTGCATACAAATCCAGACTTCCAGATTCTCTTGAAAATTGTAATATCTGGTTATCTGGACCCTGCATTTCTATGTGGCAACAACTGGTGAGAGTCAAAAGCAACTGCCTTCCTTAGGTGCCTTTGGGTGGAGCATGTGCCTGTCCATCTGGGTCCAGTCCCTACTACCACTTGGGTGTCTTACACCCAGCCCCCTTTCCTTGCTTTTGATATTTGCCTGGCCCCAACAGATATTTGAACTTATGCCTCTGCTGGAGACAATGGGGAGCCATTGAAAGGCTTGAGGCAGTGGAGTAATATCAGATTTTTCACTATAAAAGAATTTTTCAGGCATGATGTGGAGGATGGATTGACATGGGATAAATCTGAAAGTGGGGAGTCCAGTTAGGACTAATTCTCAAAGTCTAGGAAAGGATGATGAAAGTTTAACTGAACTTAGTAGCTTTGGGGCTGGAGGTGTCATAAAGGAGTCTAGACATATTAAGGAGGATTTAGTGACAGAATGGGAAGGGTACTGGAGAGAAAGGAGTCTAGAGTGGCTCTTGGCTTGGGCAATGGGGTGATGATCTATGATGCCATCAACCTGGATAGGGAATACAGGTTCTGAAGGAAGGATAGTGATTCTGTCTTTGAATGTATTGCTTTTAGAGGGCTGTGGATTACCCAGTTGGCAGTTGGAAATATGGATCTAGAGCCATGGAATTGGGCGTTGTGACCACATTCATGGTACTGGAGGCCCAATGGGCTGAGTGGAAAGGAAAGAACCAAAAAGGAAAGCCTGGGAACACCAGAGGCAAAACAGTTTTAAATGTAAAAAATCCCCAAGACATTTGCACATAATGATGTATAGAATTATTGGTCAGTTACATTAGCTCTGTAATGACAGATAGGATCTTTTTTCTAGCTGGGAGTAATTATCTATACGCAGGAAACTTGCAGTAGAACATAGACTTAAAAGACCAAATTCAAATGTCTAAATCTCCTGGCATAAGTAGCAGTTAGATTCACACCATCATGCTTTATATCTTCTGTTTAATATGTTTTTATGGATTAGGACAGAGTTGTCTCCTTGGCTGAATAGTATATAATTTTTTATAAGGGGTCATAGCTATTCCTTCAAGAAATGTATACAGAATAAGTAATTAGAAGGTTGGGGAAATTGGAAGAACTTATAAATGAGCTGCAGTGGAGTTGTCATTTAGAAGCAAAACTGGTTCAATCTTGAACATAAAACAAATGAATTCAAAATAATGCAGATTGTTCTAGTTTTTTATCTGCTCAGAACATTCATTTCAGAGGTTTACCAAGACTTTATGGAAAAGAATAAGATTTCCCATCTCCACGAACATATTGTAATATCAGTATAGCATCCTGCCTCTTTCTTAGTATCTATTTGGAAAAAGTTCAAGGTGACAGGATTTATCATCTTGTGCCTGCTCAGGGAATTGATGTCTGTAACTTCCATTAGCATTTTTGGGAATCATCTGAGTGAGCCCCCTTTGCATGCATATAATGTTTCCTTAATTTTTCATCTTACCTTTTATCTTCCCTTTCTCCCTTTTTTCCTATTGCTTTTATTTTTCCCCTAGGAAGATATTGCTTATTTTTTCTGATATGTTCTGACTGTTCTTTCTGCAGGAAGGCATTCAGGCAATACGCATAAATCAATATGCACTATATCTAGTTTGAAATATTTATTGCTGAATAACATACTAAGTGAAGGGGGGTTTTGCTGATGATAATGGAAGTCACTTTATGATTTTTCCCAGTTAATCTTCTTGTGATCTCCACTTCTCTTCTTGGCCCCCCTTTATAAGTAAGATGTAATGAGTTTGTGTGAAGAGATTAAAAGTATTGCCAAGTTCTTTAAATTATCTGTTGTTGATTCTGTGCTATATCTAGAAAGAACTGTGTTGATAAGTAAGAAAAGTATTCTCATTGATGGCTTCCTATTTGGGTCCTATGAGTTAAGGAAATCCATAAACTGTAATCATTTTTTATCACACTCTATAATCACTTTCCTTAATTTTTGTTCTCAGCAGTGGTCTCCATTTCATAGCTCCAAAATTATCTTATTCTCATAAAAAAAAAAAAAAGTCTATTCCAGTGGTTACTGATCTATGAGCATTTCTCTTAAGGTTTTATTCATTAAAATAATAACTCTAAGGGAAAACTATCAGAGATTTGAGGTGTATGGTTATGCTAGTATAAACCTATGAATTTAAAAATAGTTTACTAATACTTATTTACATTATATAATACATATCTCCCTCTTTCTCCCTATAGACAGCATACCATCCTAAGTATAGGAAAGGATTCTAGATAAGTCATCCTTTCTGTAATCTATTTCACTTGCATTAATTAGGCAAATGTGCTAAATATTTTATTTGTATTTTATTTTTAACCATAGCTCAAGATAAGAAAGCTCCAATTGCAGAATCAAAAGTGTAGTCATTTCTGGGGTTGGTGGCTTTGTGAAAAATCCCTGATACTGAAATTAAACTTAGGGCTCAGCAGAAAGTTGTCTCAGCTTTCTTGCAAGATGTTTGTTAGATCACAGATATCTTTAATAATGACTTTTACAGAGTACCTTCTATGAATTTAGCATTGTAGTTGATTTTGTAGATTACAAAAATTGTCTAAACTTTGACCTCAGAATATAAGAAGCATATAATCTAGTTGAGAACTGGGATATGTATGTGAAATGGCTAATTAACAAAACCTTTTTTCTTTCTTTTTTAAAATCTGAGATATAATTGACATAATTTTGTGTTAATTTTAGGCATACAGTATAGTGATTTGAAGAATGTATATATTGCATGAAATGATTATCACAATAAGTTTAGGTAACATTCACTACCCCATGTAATTACTATTTTTTTCTCTTGTGATGAGAGCTCTTAAGATTAACCCTCTCAGCAGTTTTCAAACATACAATACATTATTGTTAACTATAGTCACTATGCTGTACATTATATCCCTAGGACTTATCTTATAACTGGAATTTTGTGCCTTTTGACCCCCTTCACCCATTTTGACACTCCCCACCCCCTGCCACTGTCTCTGGCAACCACCAATCTGTTCTCTGTATCTGAAAGTTTATTTTTGGGTTTGTTTTTTGTTTTAGATTCCACATGTAAGTGAGATCATACAGTATTTGTCTTTCTCTGTCGACTTGTTTCACTTATCATAATGCTCTCAAGGTCTATCCATGTTGTTGGAAATGGCAGGGTTTTCCTTCTTTTTTATGGCTGAATAATATTCCATTGTATTTGTGTACCACATTTTCTTTATCCATTCATCTGTCAGTGGACACTTGGGTTGTTTCCACATCTCAGCTATTTTAAATAAAGCTGCAATAAAGTTGGGGGTATAGATATCTTTCAAGATAGTGATTTCATTTCCTTTGGGTAAATACCCAGAAGTGGAATTGCTGGATTGTATGAAAGTTCTATTTTTAATCTTTTGGGAACCTCCATACTGTTTTCCGTAGTGGCTGCACCAATTTACATTCCCACCACCAGTGTACAAGGGTTCCCTTTTCTCCACATCCTCTCCAACACTCATTAATTCTTATCTTTTTGATGAGAGCCATTCTTACTCATTCAACCAAGAAATATTCATTAAGCACCTACTTTGGGTGAGGCACTGTTCCAGAAGTGGGGTTAGAAAGTAAAGAAGGCCAAGTCTCTGCTGTCATGGAGTTTAAGTATAGTGAGAAACAATGATAAGAAAATAAATCAACTGATCAATAATATAATATTTTCCAGTTTTATTGAGAAATAATTGACATACCTCACTGTATAAGTTTAAGGTGTACAGCACGATGGTTTGATTTACATTTATTGGAAATGATGACAATAGCTAAACAATAGGTTTAGCTGTCCATCATCTCATATAGATATAAGAGAAAGAAAAAAATTCTCCTTTTGTTGAGAAATCTTAGGGTAATAATATAATTTTATATAGTGATAAGTGGAATGAAAATAAAGCAAGGTAGTTAAAGAGTGCTTGGATGTCATCTATTTGTAGACACTATCAAGGATGCACATCAGAGATTGGATTGACAAATGGTGGAGAAGTCATTAGGAAGGGGCCCTGAATGACCTTGAAGGACAGATGAGCAGGAGTGAGGGCTTCTTGGGCAAAGGCCAGTGACAGAGATAAACATGGGTGTGTAGCAGTAGAGAAGAGAGGAAGAGACAGGAGGAAGAGGAAGGTCTGGCCTATTTGCTCTGGGGAGTAATAAGAAATAAAGTCATATGCGTGAGGTCAAGTTCACATATGCCTTAAAAGATTGAGTCCTCCTTTGAATAAGGTGATGTCCAAATAAATAAATGGCCATAGGAGCCACTTGAAATGGTGGCAAATGCAAAGCCACTGCTATTAGAATCATGTGTAAGGGAGCAAAAATATGTGAAAATCCAATAGACAAATATCTACTGAATGGGTTGAATCGAAATGACACTGAAGTCAGGAAAGTCAGCTAGAAAGCAATTGCAGCAATCCAGGAATATAGTAAACATTTGTGTAGCACTTATGCTTTCTTATCTCCTTTATTCACCCATTCAGATGTATTTATTGAGCATCTATTAGGTGTCAGGTGGTGTGTAAGGCACTGGAGATACCATGGTGAGCCAATCAGATATGGTCCCTTCTGCATAGAGATCACAGTCTAGTGGGGTAACAGACACTGGTAATGTAATCACAGGACTGAATGTCTGATTTCAAACTGTGATAAGTACATTGAAGAAAAAGTAAACAATGATATGGGAGCATGCAGCTAGAGGGCTTTATCTCCTATAGGGTGGGTGGGTAAGGCTTCCCTGACAGACACTGGAGCTGAAATCTGGGACTAAGTATTGGTTAGGAAAATGTGTAGATGAGGCAAAGAGGAGGGGAGGAGCATTCCAAGCAAAGGAAATGGCATGTTCAACATCCATGTAGCTGGAGGAAATGTGGCTTGTTTAGGGGCTGGATGATGGCCAGGGCTCCTGGAGCAAGAGGGTGAGTCTGTGATTGGTATGAGGTTAGGAGTTGGGGCTGCAGACATAGGCAGGGCCAAACCCTAGAGGTCTTGTAGTCCATAGTTCGGAGTTCAGACTTCACCCCAAGAGTGCTGGAAACCATTGAAAGTGTAGGAAGTGAGTTAGGGGGGTGGGCAGGGAATGAAACCAGAGTGGTTGCAGGATATATCTGGGTAGCTCTAGGATGGGAGCCCTGAAGATAGAATCGAATGTGGGTGCAAGTGATAGTTGGATGCACAGTCTGCAGGACTTGGTAATGGATTAGATGTGGAGCGTCAGGGACAGACAGTGTCAGGATGATTCCTGAGTTTCTGGCTTGTGCACATTGATGGTATTTGCACAGCAGTCCTGTAAGGTGTGTGTCATTGTTATCCCATTTTACATTATTCCGGAGTTACAGGTGGTTGAACAATGTACCCCAGGGAATACTATTAATAAGTCACAGGGGTAGGACTCAAGGTTTCTGACTTCAAAATCTGGGTTCTCTCATCATGCTTCTGGGTTGATTGTATTATAGAAGGAATAAGGCCTGTGGCTTAATGATGGCAACACAGTAGCTTTGGTCTTTATATCAGAGAGCCATAGAATCTCAGCATTGGAAGCGATTATAGAGAACATCCTGCTGTGTTTTTCAAGCTTCTTTCACTGTGACCTACAGTGAGAAATGTATTTTACATCACAAATGAATACACACACAACACACACACACACACAGATGCATACACACAATGGAAATTAAAATTTCTTGAAACAGCATTACTGTAATGACATGAGATGCTCTGTGATATTTTCTTCCATAAAGAAATGCTAGTTCCCATCCATAAAATTTATTTCATTATCCACTAATGTATTGTAACCCTTTGTTTGAAAAACCGATTTAGTTTTCATTTTTCAAAGAGGATTTGAGGCCCAGAAATGGGAAATAATTTCCCTAGATCTCATAGCCAGCAGGCAAGTGATTTCCTGACTGTTAACCCCATTTTCTGTCTCCATTATACAATCTGGCTTTGTCAGCTTCGTAAATAAAAGAGACTGATAGGTTTGTAACTTTTGTCCCTTAGGAAAAAATATATGTTGATAGTTTTCTATTTATTAACATTTAGTTTGTTTCTTCCTCTGCAAGTCTTGTTTTACACTAAGGTTAAGACCCTCTGGGACCCAATGAAATGAAACTTTGCAAGATTTTATTTGAAAAGAAAAGGACATGAAACAGTCAAGATAATAGTGCATAATCATTGAGATTCTGTAAACGACTGATAAAGAGTCACAGAAAATGGAAAGTAGTTATCAAAGAGAGGTGATAAAAAATGCACTTATGGGGCTTCCCTGGTGGCGCAGTGGTTGGGAGCCCGCCTGCCGATGCGGGAGACGCGGGTTCGTGCCCCGGTCCGGGAGGATCCCACGTGCCGCAGAGCAGCTGGGCCCGTGGGCCATGGCCGCTGAGCCTGCGCGTCCAGAGCCTGTGCTCCGCGACGGGAGAGGCCGCAGCAGTGAGAGGCCCGCGTACTGCAAAATAAATAATGCACTTATGAAGTCACCCAAGAAACCAAGGGACAATTGTGAAACCAAGAGGAAAAGCCAAATCTTTCTGCTAAGCAAAAATGCTAAGAAGAGTATAGAAAGCTTTAATAATGTATGTGAAATCACAGGTACTGTATTTCATGAGTGGAGTTTAAACATAAATGGAACACATTAGATAAAAATGCTTAGTTAAGTAATATTGAAAAATGGTGGGACATGTGCAAAATTTAATGGAACTATCACACTGTTGAAGATTTAATAAAATGAAAATTTGAAGTTTACTCAGCTGAACTGAATTTAGAAGCTTATAGAAACATTTAAGGAGAAGACAGAAAAGGATTTGCTTGACACTTTTTTGGACACGTCCTCTAACATTGCTAGAAATAGGAATTCATTGTTGAAAATCCTGACAAGGTTTTCTGGATATTTTCCCTGAGGCAATCAGAGGTGGAGCTTGGGAATCCTGGAAACAGCTATAACCAGGAAAGCAAGGATCCGTCATCACAGGGTGGAAGAATCAGAAAATGGTAGCATGTCTGAAGAGGGTACCTTTCTTTCCAAAGACCAATCCAGTGGGGAGAAAGGGAAATACTGTCAATCTAACTGACAGGCATAGTCTCAGAGACTTTTCCATGCATTTACCAACAAGTATTTCTTGAACCCTACTGTGTGCCAGATGCCATGCAAGGCTCTGGAGAGAGCCCATGAATAAAACAAATCTGGTCCCTGCCCTTAAGAAGTTTGTAGCCAAGTGTGAGATATAGGCAAATCCACATGGTTCCATGCTGATGTGTGCTGTAATACAGGAGAGGGACAAGGTGCTAGGGAAGTAGGGAAGTAGGGAAGAGGCAGCTGACCTGAACATGGTAACTTAGGGAAGGCTTCCTGGAGCAAATGATGACTAAGCTTAGGGCTGAGTAGGATAGGGAGAAGTTAGCCAGATGAAGCGTGAAGAAGATAGCTTGCTTGTTTCAAGGATTACTTCACACCATGTGCTTAATGCCTTTATAAAGCATAGGCCTGGCACACAATAAGCCTCATATATGGCAGTTTTTAATATTTTATAATCATCAGTTACAGGCACTGGTCAATGGTACTTTTCCCATATAAAACAACACACATGATACAATGGTCCATAAATAATGGTAGATAGAATTCACAATTAATGTTTAATTGTCTGTTATTATTTAACAGGCTTATAAAACACTAACGTTCCTCATTGCAATTCATTTTGCTTGAAGAAGACAATTGCAGAGCATGCCATATTGTGGTCTCTCTATGTAAGGAAAATATAAAATAGAATCAGAATATTAGGACTTAAAGAAAGTATAGAACTCACCTGATCCAGTCCTCTCCTTTAACATGCAAGAAAACTAGTTAGCCATTTGCTCAAAGTAACATTGTTGTCCGTTAGTGGCAGAGAGAATACAAAAAAGCTGGTATTCTGACCAGCAGTTCAATACTCATTTCCTTTATACTGCATCGCGACTTAGAGTTATTTTCAAAGCTTTCAATTTTGATGTAAAATTGTGTTAATATTGTTGCCTTGATGTTAATTTCCACTATTGCCTTTGAAGTTTTCATGGGTTTCATTTTGTGTTTTTCTAGTACTTTATTCACCCTGAAAATATGTATGTTAATTAATTTCCCTTGAACCATTTAACTTTTACATTAAGAGCAAGGGATACATGTAATAGTACTAACCATTTTCATTTTAAATCCTTAATTTATTATTTGCAACAGATGAACATATTTTAAACTTCATTTGTTCTCTGTTAGGTTAAGGTTTCATTCAAAGACTGTATTAATTAAAGAACTGGGAAAAGGTCCTGTAGTTAATAATCTAAATAATGCTTTCCTTATAATGCGCTCCTGACTGCCACTGTGGTAGTGTTCTTTTGTGATTGCTAAACTTGCATTTGTTTCATGATTTATGGTGTGTGCCCCATTTAAAAAACTACCATAATCTTATCTTTTCTGGAGAATAGGAGAAACATCATTTAGACTTGCAAATGACAAGGAGGGCAATTGGGTAAATTGGATTAACTGGGTTACCTGAGTTTTATTGATCTGGTTATTTTCTTGCTATACTTACCTTTTTAAACAGAAATCTTGACCAGTTATAAGTGTTTGCTTATATTTGGCTTCATAAATCATATGACATCACACGTGCAGAGGTCATTCAATGATAATTCCCATAAATTAGTCTTAAATCAAAAGGTGATAAGACTAGTTTCAAAACACAAACTTCTTTCAACTGAAATTTATAGAAATAGTCTCAGTACTTGGAAAGGATGAATGTATGCTATTTTTCTTTACATTAGTTCACTGCATCTCTGGTCTCATTGTCTGAGAACCTTGAGACTACAGTCTTTTATTATACAAATCTCTTTGGACATATATTTTATGGTTTATTTTGTTTTTTTACAAAAATTTTAGTATGGAAAAATGTAAAAACATACAAAATCTATCATTACTCAACTTCAACAATTATCAGCTTATCAGTCAAATATTCTTACGTACTCTCCCATGCCCACTGGATAATAGTTAGCAAATCCCCAAATATCATATCATTTCATATGTATTTCAGTATATATCTCTAAAATTAAAGACTCTTTAAAAAAAATAACCATACTATGATCGTACCTAAAAGCTTTAACAGTTTCCATAATAGTATCAACTAATTAGTCAATATTGAAATATCTCTAATTGTTTCAAAATTTTTTTACATTTGGTTTATTCAAATCGGAAACCAAATATTATCCACATATTGCATTTGGCTGATAATGTTTCTTAAATCTCTTTTAACTCATATTTTCCCTTCCTTCTTTTTTCCTTGTAATTTGTTAAATCCTTGAAAGTTTTTCAAATTTCAATTTTGCTGATTGTATTCCCATAGTGTTCTTTAATGTGTTTTTCCATTGACTGAATTTTCTGTAAACTGATAGATAGGTCTAGAGATTTGATCATATTCATTTTCATATTTTGGCAAGAATGATTCAGGAGAATGTTGTATACTTATACCAGGATGCCAAAATGGCTGCTTGTTTCTCTGTGATGTTAAGATTATTCAGCGTTTTCAACAGTTGTCAGCCTGATCCATCCATTATAACGTTTCCTATCAGCTGTCAAAATGAAGTTTTTAGTAGCAATTGATGATCATGAACGAGGATCCATTATTTCATTATGTGTTACAATATGGTATATTCTCATGCTATCATTTATTTTTATTTATTTGGTTCCACTTTAAAATGTTATTTTGGTAAATTAAATAGGTACTAATTGAGCACCTATGATGTGCTAGCACTCTGCTAGACAGTATAAGGGGAAAACAAAATATGTATATATCATGGACTCTGCTCTAAATGAAAATAGAAACATTATGCTCAAAATGATTAGAGAACAGTTATCATATGGTAAGTGAAATAAAAGAGAGATGAGTGTGGGTTGGAGAATGTTTCATCGAAAATGTGAGACACATGGTGGACCAAGAAGCACTTTATGAAATAGGGGGGAACAGAGGGCATTTCAGGTGGGGGAATAGTTTCGGTCACGCCATGAGGCTAAGGACAAGAATGGTGGTATAAGGAAAGGCACAGGAAAAAACCTACCTAGAGATTATACATTAGCTAGGTTAAAGTAGGGCATTGGTTGGAAGTGAGAAAGCTAAATTATTTAGGTCATATTTGGAGAAATTGACATCACCCCATGAGCTTTCTGGTATTGTTCTAAATACATTTGGCACATAGACTTTGGATGGACTAGGAAATTACAGCAAAGTGGCTTAGGGAAATTCAGTAGTCTAGAAGCTGATTTGTTATAAATAAAAGCCCATCTGAGCTTAAGAAATATAAGATTGTTCAAGTAATAGGTAAAATGTAAAGAATTAGTCATGTTGATAGATGTACATAGTAATAAAAATGGAAACTACAGAGATACTTGTGGTTTCACAGAACAAACAAGATTGTTTGAAAGAAGAGGCAGATGCACAGGACTTGGTGTGAAGCTATGGCAAAGTTAAAGAAGTCGAGTTTAATTTTGGAAATGTTGTGTTTTGGGTGCACATACATACAGCAAAGTCTTTAAGCATTTGTTAGGATGGGATTGCAGACAAAAATGCAGAGTTGCTATTGTACATTTTAGAGTCAGACCAACAGAAGTGATAGGTTAACTCATAGGAGAGGATGAGCACATCAGATAACGAACAGAGAGAGGCTGAGGTTGAGAAAGGATAGCAATAGAGTTGCGTATAGGGTAGACACAAGAAGCAGGAAGAAGAGAAGAAGGTAGTATTCATTGGTGGAGAAGCAGGGGAGAACAGTGTTATAGCCAAGGAAGGAAAGAGTTTTAAACATGAAGAGATGGTTGACAGGGTTAAGTACCAACCATGAGGTTAAGGAAAGAGGGACCGAAAACTATCCTTTAGGTATTCAGGAGAGTGATCCCTGGTAGCACTTGATAGGACAGTTGATTTTGATATAGCATGTTGCAGATGGAAGGTGGGTACAGAAAGGAATAGTTGGGAAGTAGGAGGTCAGGACAGAAGGGATAGATGATCTTATTCTAGGAACAGGGTTCAAAACAAGAAGATAAATACGGCCAAGATAAGCAGTAGATGGGGAAACCTAAGTGTGCTTGAAAATCAGGGGTCTGAATTTCCTTGGTTATTTTGATAAATAGAGCAAAATATATTTTTAGAAAATAAACTTTGAATAATGAAAGTGCAAAAAGAGCTTAACTATTTAGTCATTTTAGCTCATCATATTTCTATGATATTTTATTTATTCAATTTTCACTTTATATATTACCATAATGAGTCATGCTTATATCAAATATGTAAGGCAAAGAGGTATTAAACTGAGAATGCTAGTTTCTTCCTTTTCCAAAAAAAATTTCTGCATACCTCTCCATCTCCCTCCTCTCTGCTTCGTTAGCTACGTGTGTACATGGAACATGTGTTTGTTTTTATTTTGTTAGTTTCATTGGTTTACTGCTTACAAAGATAATACATGTTTATTGTAAAAATGTCACTTGGCATAGAAAGGCTTAAGGATAAATTTTTAAAATTCCATGAAATGCTACTATTCAGAGATAACAATTATTATTGTTTTGGTAAACCTCCTTCCAAATCTCTTTCTATGTGTAGATACATAGATGATAATTTATATTAATGAGATCATACTATAAATGTGGTTTTGCACCTGCTTTTTTGCATCTAATAATATGTTGTGGATATTTTCTATGTTGATGAATATGGAAATATAGATCCTTTTTCAATGGCAGTCATTGTATGACGATACCATAATTAATTTAAGCTATCTCTTGTTGCCAGACACTTAGACGCTTTCCAGTTTTTCTGTTTAAGCAGAACTGCAGTGAATATTCCTCATGGGTACATTTTTGTGCACTTGTCCAGTTGATTGTCTTCTTTGAATAACTTCCCCAAAGTGGGGTTGTGGGTCAAAGACTATGCATGTTTTCTCTTGTGATACGTATTTACATATTGCCCAGTGTCCTCTAGAAGTGCTGTGCCAATTATACTTCTACCAGTAACACCTGTCAGTACCCAGAAATTTCTTTTAAATGTCTTAACATTTTTTTCATCTTCATTCAGGCTCATTTTATTCACTTACAAAAATCAGGATGAAATATATCAGTAGTTCTTAAAAGTTTTAGGATATTAGGACCATTTGAAAACTGTTGACCAGAAACTGGAACTATTGTTCCAGAAAATCACAGCTGTGCAAAAACACAAAACTTTCCCATAATACTTATGAGAATTCACAGATCCTTTGAAGTCAGTTCACGGACTCTTTAGGATTTCATTCCATGAATCCAAGTGAAGAATCTCTGAATGAGGTGATTTTAAAGTTGCTTTCTCCTTTTAATACTAACACACACACATCTTGCACATACATCACACGCTCATGTGCACACAGAATTTTAATGTGTACTTGGAAAATCTTTGACATCTGCTTGATTCAGAACCTAGTCTCCTTGTGAACTGTGAAATCACTTGAGTGTGTATAGTTATTGGAATGAATTTCTATTTCAGGTTCTTCAGTGGCGAGCCCACCAGGAAGAGGTAGCAAGACTGGAAATGGAAATTTCTGCCAGAAGGAGAGAAAAGGAAGAGGAGAAAGAGAAACAGTGGAAGAAGAAGGAATTGTTACAAAGAGAAGAGAAGAAAAAAAAAGTATTTATACTGTTGCTGTGAATGTGTGAATGAATGTTTAATTGCCTGATTGAGATTTGATTGACCTTGGTGTTTGGCATGGAATCCTCATAAGCAGTTCTTAGAAAGATTCATAAGGTTCTAGTGGAGTCTTGCTTAAATATATTTGAGCTTCAAAGACATGGAGGAGAACCCACTTTATTGACCTTCACAAGCACAAGTACATGTGATTAGAAGAGATGCTGTAGATAAAGAAAAGATAGGGTTTGTGATTGTTGTTAAATCGTGTACTAAATAGGGACGTGGCAAAACCAGAGGTACTGAGGTACCATTTTGGTTGACTGCAGTACAGCAAATGACTATCAAAAGATGTCCTTGTTGGGAAAATACATTATACTGGGGTCAGTACAATTCATAGAATACCAAAAGGCCCTTTAAAGAATTTACTTCTTGATTTATTATGTGTTAGATTGTTTGGTTTTTCATATTGATACAAATTCATCATCTACTTTTGAACGAACATTTGTTTCCCAACCTTCAAAATATTAATCAAAACACTTATTTTTTTTAATTTTTTTTTTTGGCTGTGCCATGCAGCTTGCGGAATCTTAGTTCCCCAACCAGGGGTTGAACCCATGCCCTCTGCAGTGGAAGCGTGGAGTCCTATCCACTGGACCACCTGGGAATTCCCCAAAACACTTATTAACAGCTTTAAAATGATTTCTGACAACCTGTGGAAAGTAAAACATATTCAGAGGAGATTTTTAAAAAATATATGGGATATTTGTTTAGATATTTTGTTTTTCCACACCACAAAAGTGATAGAATTTACAGTAAAAAATATTTTTCTTTAAGATTTTATGACTTCTGTGGAAATGATTCACAAAAGGCAATTTATGATCAACTCTATAACATAATGAAAGGAACTTCCATTAACCTGTACACCTGTATTGGCTTGATCTGCATGATATGTAAAATGTTTTCTTTTGGAGTTGCTTAAAGTGCTAAGAATGACTAATTCACAGTCCTTGATGAGTAAATTTTTGCTTTTGTGAACACAATTGATACTTTATATGGTCAACCAGGTTTATGAAACTCTTGTCTAGAAGTTTTTCCTTTAAAATTAAACATGAGGGGAAAAAAAAGACACTATGGTTTTTTAGCTAGAAGTCAGATTTCTGCACTTTATACTTCAGTTGCCATTATTCTTGCTTGTTTTGTGCTCTTATATCAGCAAATTGGTGTAGAGTCAGCATGTGTAAAAAACAACACGTAGAGAAGTTATATGATTTTTGACAAAGTAAGCTGCAAAGAAGACATAATTTACAGTCTAACTTCTAAGGAAGTTGGGTGGTTTCATCAAGTCCCCATCAAGAGAGAAACTCATAAATATCAATCATGTTTCAAATAACATAGGTGAACTATACACATCTCTGTGGGAAAACTTAACAATTATTAACTATTATGAAACTACATATCCTTAGAGATTTGTCATCTACCTGGGCACCTTTCATAGCCCTTCCTCTCTATGAATTAGTATAATCATGAAAAGTACTGTATTTTTAAGCATTTGTTTGCATGTAGTGTCATTTTAAGTGCCATATAAAGAGATTTAGATACAGTTCCGCTTTCTGGGAACTTACAAAGACAGTGAAAGAATACACAAATTAGTAACTCAAATATTGAGAATTGAAGTAAGTGCATTTCATTGTTAAATTAAATTTGAGTTGGGGAATTGGCATGGTTATACAGGAATGGATAGACAGACTGCTTGCTGTTTTCTCCTCAGTCTCTTAGATTTCTGGAAATGAGAGAAAGGTGTTTTGAAAGATGAGAGAGAGACCTTTATTAGCTTGCAGATAAGCTATTGACATTTGGCTTGAAATTTGGCCTGACACCAAAACAACAACAACAAAACAAACAGTGATGGAAGGAATAATTAAGCTCTAAGCCAAATTCATGGTCAACCTCTTGAAAGTGTATGGGCCCGAGGCATATATTTTATTTTATTTATTTTCTTTTAAAAATTATTTCTTACATTTAGAAAAAAAGTTTAAAATACAGAGATTGATGTAATAAATACATTAGTACTCATCACCTAGCATTGAAACTGTTGACATTTTCATTCTGTTTCAGGTTTATTTTATTTTATAGATAAAGTTGAAGTCTTCTTTTGAGGACTTAACTCAGTACCATTTGCCTTCTTACCACACCAAAGGCAATCTCCATCATGAATTTTATTGCTATCTTTCAGGCTATCTATTGCTTTTAACATATTTTAATATGTATTTCATTTCTCTTACTTCTCTCATGAATATTACCACACTATTATTCTGCAGCATGTACTTCTCCATTTACCCTTACATTTTGAGATATAGCCATGTTAATACACAGAGAGCTAGTTTATTCTTTTAATGGCTATATAGTGTTCCACTGTAGAACTAGGATACCATTTATCCCTTCTTTTAGTGGATAACATTTAAGTTTCTTAAGTTCTGTTCTTGAAAGTGTGCTGCAGCAGCCACTTCGTACATATTGACCAGGGCATGTATGCACAGCTTTCTCTAGGGTGTACCTGGGGTGGGAATCACTATGTTGCAGGATGTGTATGTTTTCAACTTTATATAAGACTTTTTTTTTTTACTTTATAAGACGTTAAAACTATTCTTTTTGACTTTTGCCAGTATGCTAAATGGGAACAGTATCTCAATGTTTTAAATTGGATTCTCCTGGTCACTTGTGAGATTGGAAATCTCATGTTTATTGGGCAGTTTTCTTCCTCTCTGAATTGCTTATTCATGCTTCTTGTCCATTGTCTGTTTTTTCTTTATTTAATCTATAGATGTTCTTTATAAATTCTGAATATTATTTCTTTTTATCAGTTACATGAATTGCAAATATTTTCCTTCATTGGTCATTTGCCTTTAAATTTGCCTCAGTGTCTGTAGTTCCACGGAAATTTCAAATGATCAAATAATCGAAGTTCTTAAACTTTTTCTTTGTGAATTGTGCTTTCCTTTATGAACTATGACCTGGTAGTGAGAACATCTCTACAGAGAGCTTTTATGTTTGCCTCTGCTAAGGGCCCTATGCATTTTACTGGCCCAGGACCAGTTTGTATATTAACTTTGAGACTTGGGACCCATGCTGTGAGCTGGGAGTGGGTGCTGACTTAGCACTCGTGCACAGCACTGGGGTTCTGCACTTGGCCCTTTTCTTCCTCTGGTCCCAAGCAGAAAGTGGGCTCCTTTGTCACTCTCCTGGGGAGTGGTCACGGTGTAGCTAGTTTCCCTTGTGTGTATGGACAAATCCTATATGATTTCTTTCTCTTCGTAGGTAGCTTGGTTCCTGCACCCATGTGCACAGGTCCCACAACTAACACTGAAGGCCTGGCCACCAGCTCCTCAGACGTATCTCAGGTCCAGTTCTCCCCAGGAGTCACTTGGCTTTGGCTCCTTCTCACTGCTTTGACTTTGAGTTCCATCTTTATTTTCAGCACTGGGACACTGGGTGTGGGTGTATAGTTGTGGTATAGTTTGTCCAAAATTTCTGTGTTTAAAGTGGGAAAAAAGATTTCTATGTCAACTCAGACATACTGACCAAAGTTCTGACTACCTTTATATATACTAAACGCAAATCTAGATTCCCTTTGTTTTAACTATTTTACGTGTTGGAGACAAATTTTAGTTCTTCAGTGCTTAATAGAAGCTTGGCAGAAAACCCCCTACAGACAGCCTCCCCCTGACTTGAGACTGGTTGCTTTATTACCTGGTGTTCTGTCTCTCGCCATCTACTGTTTCACTTGCCTGTCTCTTCTCATAAGAGAGCAGCAATAGAGGTAGAGAAACTATGCCATGCGTAGAACCCCACATTAGGATTTCTGAACAAGAGATCAGCTTTATCCTAATTCTTCTTCCCAGTAATTTGTCTTTTAGGAAATAATATTTTCTTTTTGTGGGAATAACATAATTTGTATCCAGTGGCAAAGTTTATCCTAGTAGGTGCCCAGCTCCTTGCAAATGTACATTTATTAGATCACTTTTTTCTTTTGTGCTTTAAAACTCTAGTTGAACATAATATTCAGTTTTCATAGTTTTATCTCAAGACTCAAGGAAAGTTTTGATTCATAAGCTGTTAGGTGACAATGGTAATATTTCAGAAGCATCTCTCCACTTTCGCAATTGTCATGGTAAAATCAAGAGATGATGCCTTTCCATAAACTATCCCTAGGAGCTATTGTAAGAAACAAGACTACCATGCTAGATGAACCTCAAAATGCCTGATATGTAATATTGGTCCCAGAACCACCCTTTTACTAGGTGTGGCTCTTTGGATGGCTTGAATAACAAAGAAATTGCTCTGCATCACAGCATTTTAGGAGGTTTTGTTGCTGCATGATGCTTGGCATTCTATGGGATCCAAGGCGAGGATATTTTCAGCCTTGCTCCCAAAATGGAGACTTTAAGCAAGGCTCACAGAAAAAGGAGACATATCCCTTCCTTGATTTATCGTGTCACAGTTCCCTCCCAATTTTCACCAACTCTGAATCCAGCATTGAAACCACTCATATTGCACAACTGAGGGGTGGGGAACATAGAAAAGTCAGAATAACTCCACCAGCCGTGTGACCTTCAGCCTTATCTCAGAGATGTTTCTGGGGAGCCTCAAGTGACATTGCACCAGTAAATACCAATAGACCCAGTCTTCAGTAGAACCTCGGCACTTGGGTGCTTCCCCTTGTCCTCAGGTGACCTGGCAAACACTCAGAATTATATTCATCTGACAGATAACCAGGGAAGAGAGGAAAGAATCTAAAACAAAAGAGGGGAGGCTATCTTAATCAGAATGCAGGCGAAAGGGGTGGAACAGTACTACTTCTCAGAAGGTTCAAGAAACTCTGTGCTTAGGAGGGAATCCAGAGTACATTCAGATCAAAGCCATTCTCTCTATGTGGGGATTTATGGGTTCTTATGAGAGTAATTCATCATGATATTATGAAATCTCTTCTCCAGCGTTTATCAATCTAATAATATACTGATCTAAAGAGCCAAGAGTAGAAAAAAAGGTGGACACAGAGAATGAGAAAAAAAAAATTCCCAGGTTTTAAACTCTGCTTCTTCAAGATTGTTGGGACTTAAAGGGGCCAATGGATAGCCCTGTGACAGACAGCCTTCTAAGATGGGCCCCGAGACTTTCTGCCGTCCCGGGATACATACCTGTATAATTGCCAGGACTGTAAATACCTAATTAGGTTATATTATATGGCACAGACAACGTTGAGAAAGGGAGATTATTTGGGTGGACGTGACCTAGTCACATGAACCCTTTAAAAGCAGAGAGGTGTCTCTGGCTGGTCACAGGATGGGTAGCCAGAGATTTAAAGTATAAAAGGGACTTGACCCACCATTGTTGGCTTGGAGATGGAGGAGATCACATGGCAAGAAATGTGGGTGGCCCCATAGGAGATAAGAGTGGCCCTAGCTGACAGCCAGAAAGGAAATAGGACCCAGTAACCTATAGTCCTATAATTGTAACAAACTGAATTTTGACAAAAAAAAAAAGGAATGAGCTTGGAAGCAAATTTTTCTCTGAAGCTTCCAGATGAGAAATCAGTTTTGGCAACACCTTGACTTTAGGCTTGTGATGTCATGAGCAGAGAGCCTAGCCATGCCTTTCTGAACCTCTGACTTATAGGATTCTGAGCTAATAAGTGAGTACTGCTTTAAATTGCTAAATTTGTGGTAGTTTGTTACACAGCAATTTAAAAAATCAATACAGATTTTGGTATCTGGACGTGAAATGCTACTATAACAAATACATAAAAATGTGGAAGTTTTTTTGGAGTTGGGAAGTGGAGAGAAGTTGGAAGAATTTTGAGGAGCATGATAGAAAAAAGACTAGAATGCCTTGAACATACCGTTAGTAGAAATATGGATAAGATGTGGCTGATAAGGGTTCAGAAGGAAGCAATGAACATATTATTGGAAACAGGAGAAAGGAGGATCTATCCTAATGGCAAGGTTCTATCTCCATCTATCCTAATGGCAAAAGACTCTAGAGTTAAGAGTTTATTTCCAACAGCATGGCATAGGGAAAAGACTGAAAGTGTGAATGTACAACCCTTTGTTATAGCCTCGAAAAGATCAAAGGGTCAGTGTATCCATTCATATAAGCAACACTTCCAAGAGATAAGGGGTGTTTCTCATAGATACTCTCAAACTAGAGAGCCTCAGAGAAGTTTAAGGGCAGTTTCTCACAGCCACATCAGCAGGAGGCCAAGAGAGAGAAGGGTTCATCTCAAAAAGACCTGTGTTTATTGGCTTTTTTCTAACAAGGTGAATCCCATAAAATCCACAAAAGCCCATTTGGTTCTTGGGGAACGAAATGCTCTGGGGAGCAGAGGGAGGGAGAAAGACTGATTGGTCTAACTGGATCCCACTTAGACTAAAATGACTTAAGATATACTGTCAGTTTATGTAATGTACCACTGGGGACCAACTGAATTGTGAACACAAACAAAAAACACTGTGGCAGCACTCAGTCATGCAGTGACATTCAGATGATCTCAAATTGGTATACAACACTTTTTTACATTTTTATAAAATGGAGAATATGGAATATAAAAACTCTCATAGACTCTTTCGACCTTAAAAACATGTCTTTGAACCTCTCTGAACGCCAGTTTGACCTCTGCTCTAAAATCCGCCCACCCAGATCTCTCACTGCAAGCATCTCTGCATAGGGACCACCTGCAGCTAGAGCTGAAGTAGCCCCATCTGGCTGAGGACCAATCTGTTGAACCTACTTCCCACCTTCGGTTTTGTGGTGCTCTCAGTTACTAACTCCTAGAAATGTGATCTTGCAGTCAAAGTTTGAGCGGGTGTTTTTCTTTTAATTTTTGGTACTTTTATTTGAAAATCTGATGAAATACCCAAAATATTGGCGCCATAAAACCTAGTAGGTAAATTAACTATCAGGATATTACAATGGTCAAAAAGAAAAGATAGTTAAGGTGTATTTTATGTAGAAATGACTCCAAAATAAACTGGGGGTTCAGACTTTATCTTCTGAATATTTAACCAGTCCTCTGAATGATATTGTATGAGTAAAGAAATGAATGCGGTATGGGAGAAAAGAAAATAAATCAAGGATCATATAATTGAAAAATATTCATAATGTTCCTTATTTTGTCATTAAAATTTAGAAATGAACATTAACATAGCTTGTTAACTGATTATGACCTTCTAATATGAGTCTAAATGTAGGGTCAGCTCTCAGTATATGAGTCAATAGGTGACAGAAAAGTAGGATGGTAATCCAAGAGGCTCACTTTTCTGGTTTCCATGTCTTTTAAAAGTGAAGATTTCCATTAGAACTTCTTTTTTAAAAGTGGAAATTATGGAATCTTCCTACTCTTTGTCAGGACACAATTTTAAGAAAAAGTCAGATGGAGGGGAAAAAATACCCTAGATGATCAAGAGACAGATGTATTTGTTTTTCTGTAAAAGATTTCCCAGTAGGCAGTTTTAAAAGTCTTAAAAATTAACTCCAGGTGTCAATTTTTGGCTGCATTTTCTGGCTAGGTCTTGATTATTCACAGTGATATGATTTAATTAACAGACACCTATACAATGCTTGCTATGTGCAAGGCACAGTTCTATGTTCATTTAATCTTCTTAATAACCCTAAGGGGTGGGTACTAATATGATCTTCATTTTATAAATGAGGAAACAGAGACACATAGAGGGAATATAATTTCCCCAAAGTCACATAGCCATTAAGCAGTGCAATTAGGATTTGAACCCAGGAGGTCTAACTCCATCGTTCATGATTTTAAACACTGTGCTGTGCTGCCCATCACGGTGATTGCTGTTTGCTATTAATTTTGTGATTAATCAATTTTGAGAAAACTTGGTTTCAAACTGTTTGCTTTAGGGTAATTTTCATGGCTTTGATCCTGTCCTAGTGTACTCAGAACTGTTAAATTGATAGGTAATTGATAATTTAAAATCTCTTTAGTGGTCTGCTTACTAGGAGTATTTCTTTCATGTTTTACAGGTACATGCAGTCTGTCTTATTAATATTCTCTCAGGATTTCTCTCCTTGGGTTAATGAACCACTATAGCCAAACACTTTACAAGAAGCCAGACCATTATGGTTTGATCACAGTTGAAGTGTCAAGTATAAGACATGTGTTACGAGCAGGTTAAAAAAAAAAAAAACAGCTTCATTGCCTCCTTGGTGTTGCTCTTTTGTTAAGTTGACTGAAGAAAATATTAACGATTTTGATTGTGATTTTTTTTTTTTTACCTCTCAATATCTTATTTCACAAGAAGAAAATTTCCACAGGCTTCCAACATTGCATCTACCAACCTATCAGAATCTGTACCCACTCCTTTCCTTCCCTCCTTTTACAATGCATTAAGTATCTGTACTCCTGTCTATGGCCAGCCCCTTCACTTATGCACAGAATCCTATTCCCTCTCTCCTACGCAAGGTCATCCAAATCTCTCTCCCACCACCACTTCCCCCTTTTATTCTAGATCTTTCCTATTAACCTATAAATATACCATTCTCCCTTGTATTTAGAAACACACTCTCCCTTGACCTCATGCTTCCCCTGTTAAGAAAATCTCACTATCCTGTAGCCTCTACACACTGTCCTCGCTTCATCCCACCCATTGTCGCTTGAGCCATTTTGTCCCTCGATTCCAGCAAAGCTGTGCTTGTCAAGGTCATCAGTGATCTCCATGTTGCTAATTCCAGGGGTCTGTTCTCAGTCCTCACTTTACTTGAACTATTAAGATGGAAGTGATCACTGCCTCCTCTTTGGAAAACTTGATATTTAGCTTCTAGGAAGCCATCCTCTGTTCTTTTATCTCACTGGGTTCTCTTTCTCCATAAACTTGGATGGATCCTCCTCATCGTTCTAAGTCTTGGAGTTCCCTGGGGCCTCGGTGCTCTAAGTATGTGTACTTTCTAGGGGATCTCAACCAATCCAATGTACTTCATATGCCATTTATATGCTGACTCAAATTACCAATTAATATCTCTGGTCTAGATTTCTCTCTTGAACTGCAAACTCACACATCCCACTGCCTCAAATCTAATTTGACCCAAATGTAATCTCGTTTTTCTCTCCAAACCCACTCTTTCCCCCATATTCCTTTTCTCAATAAATGGAATCCTATTCTCCCAGTGCTCAGGCCAAAAGCCTTGATATTTTGACTCTTGTTTTCCCCCCTCACACCCTATACTCACACCCTTACCTATTGTCATGAATAGAAGGCTCTGCATTCCAAATCAGAACTATTATAAACCTCTTACTCTTCTAATTCATTTCTTTGCATCCTCCCTTTCTCTTCCCTCCCTCCCCCTCCATCGATTTCCCGCGCAACAGGCAGAGTGATGCTTTTAAAAGGTGTGTCAGATTATGTCATTCCCCGCATTACGCTCAATATCTCTTGGATCTCATATCCTGCGACTTCCCCCATCACTCCTCCTGCTCCAGCCATCACAGCCTATTTCTTCCTCCTCGAACACCCTAGCACATGTCCCCTTAGCCTTTTGCACTGGCTGTTCCTTCTGCCTGGAAGAGTCCTCCCCCAGATGTCTGTATAACTCACTCTCTCACTCTATTCAGGGTCACGCTCAAATGTCATCAGAGAGAATGTCTGTCCTTGACTACCAAACTTAAAATAGCATCCTCCTTCCTTGTCACTCTGTCCATTTACCCTACTTTATTTTTTTCTTGGCATTTATCGTTCCTCTGACATATCTTTATTTATTTATTGACTGTCTTCTCTTTCTCTTCTAGAATGTAAGCCCTGTAAAAAGGGGGGATTTGTCCATTTTCTTCATTGTTTTATCTCCCGTGCCTGACACAAGGCACTCAATAAATATTGTTTGAGTGAGTGAATTTAATGTATGAGCAGAATACAACTGTACTTTGATGTTGAGATATAGAGGAAAATATGCCAAACTAGGAGGCCCTAACAAGGTGGATGACCTTGGGCAAGATATGTAGGCTCTGCAGGATTTTCCCTCCCCAATTGTAAAATGAGGTGTTTGAATTAAATGATTGCTAAAATCACCTCAGCTCTAAGAAGTCATGATTGAATGACTCTGAGGTTTGATTACTTTTCACTTTTCACTCTCCCTGACACTTCAGGCTTTGAAATACAACATCCTCAGTATATATACTCCCTTTTTAATGAATAGTGAAAAGAGAGAAATTAAACAAGATTACAGACAAATTCATTTTAGCAAAATCAACATATGACACGATCATTATGTAATACTTCAATGCCCAGACTGAAAATAGACCTTACTCCTAAAGAAGACATAACAGTTATTTTTAAATCCACCTGGAATTTCAATTAAGAGGGAGATAACTAATGTGTTTACACCAGAATACTTTCTTGGCTCATCATGCTCTAAGGACATAAGACTACATCACGGCAGAAAATAGCTATTGCCAATTCGAGTAGGCAGCTCTGCTAGGAAAAAATGCTCACATAAGTGACCAAAGTGAAATCACCTAAAAGATTCATGTTATTTACTTACACATATAGACATCACCTACTTCCAAATAATTTATAATAAAGGCACTAACAATATTGTGCTAGATATCTACCCGTTGGGGCGTATCTACTCTCCATCCTGCTCTGTGTCCCAGGGAGTTGTCCTGTAGAAGGCTCCCTTGCCCTCTGGCTTCTGATTGTGTTCAGTCAAAGTGGAACACTAGAGATGAGGATGAGGGAGGAGAGTGAGGTTGGGAGAGCTGCTCCCCCAGCTCCTGGCCCTGCAGAGTTGTATTGACTAGCTGTGTCCTCCACCAAAGGTCTCAGCCCGTCAGGTGGCCCTCCCCACACAGCCTTCTCTGGCTCTCGGTAAAGCAGCATGGCTACTACATGATCCCTTGTGATTGCCCTGCATTCTAACCTTCTTTGTCATTGTCCCCTTATTACATTCTTCTGGATTTAACCTAATTTTGAGTGTGCCATCTGTTTCCTATTAGGAATCATTAAAATAGAAAATTAGTAAGAGAATAAGAGACAAAAAACTAAGAGGATGGGAATATAGTTATGTCAGCAAACCAAGACTAAAAAGGGATGCTGTAATTGAACATGGTTAAAGTTAAAAGGAAGCATTTAGCTCTTATTTGCTAATAATAGACAACATCTAGCACATCAGGAGCTGGCAAGGGGAGGGAGGCAAACCACCCAGAAGAAAGCATTTTCAATAGAAGTTTTACTGAGTGTAAATCAAGCCTTATATGATATTGTGTTAACCTTTATAAGGCCTATGGCATAAAATTAAATCATAGCTCAGTGAAACTTTTCTACAGAAAGTGAAAGTAATGCATGCAAGGTGATAAAAAGTTAAAATGTTATATACAAAGATATACAGTATTTTTGTCATTTAATTGGATATGGGAATAGAGTTTAAAAACTTCCAGAATGAATAACAGTCATGTCCCTTGGATATTCCTTCTAAATTTTGATTTTTTTTGGCCAGACTTTTAAAACATCCTTTTGTAATTATAAAGTCTTTTATGTCCATTGTAAATAGTTTGGAAAATACAGTCAAGCACACAAAATACAATAAATATCACCTGAAATCCTAAACCACTAGCAAAAGATTAATAACAATGTTCATATATTTTTTTCTATATACACAAAGATTTTAATTTAACTAGTTGATACTGCATATATTATTTTTAACCTGATTTTTTTCATCTATCAATATATCTTGCATATTTCCCTCTGTATTCCTACCACATAATTTTTGGTGTTTGCATAGTGTTTCATTATGTGAATAATTGCATTTAACCAATTCCTTATTTGGTGGTGTTACAATATTTCCAATTTTTTTACCCTTTTAAGGCTGTAATGAACATACCTGTATATAAATCTTTGCATAGGTGCCTGCATATTAATTCTTAAACTTTATTTCTTAATTCTGAAGGCTTTTGCTAGTTAACTTCCCTATTTATTCTTCAGAAAGAGTATGACAATTTATCCTCTTACTGTAGGTAGATGTGCTTGTTTATCAGATTAGAGATTGGTGGCAAAAAGGTTCAAGTTTAGGACAATGAAAATAAGTAGCTGAAATACAAATAGTCTGAATTGTGGACTGAAAGGAGATCCATTAAATTCAAATAACCAGGCAGGATGGTGGAAAAACTGACTTTCTGTTTTTAAAAACCAAAGAACTAGCTTTGATTTCTTACCCGTGTAGAGAGTTTTCCCATCTTTGCATAAAGAATGCCCTGCAAAATAATTATTTTGGAGCCAAATTTTTTGCTCAGAAGCTTCAGCACATCGTGGATTGAAAAGCCCACAGAGATCTCTATACCACAAAGTATAGAAGAGATAACATTGGCTGAAAGGTTCTGAGGATGGAAGTGACCAAGTGTCCACCTTCAGCCCAAAAAACCTTGCATCTGGCTTCCATGGACAATTTGACTTAGAGACGTACCACGCCCTTGTGCTCTTTTGGGATTAAATGTACCTCTACACCCCACATGACTAAATGAATTGGTTCACTGATGTCTGTGGTCTGTCATTATTTTCTGTCTGGATACTTTATTAATAGTTTTGGATTTATATGAATTGATATAAGAAAAGTACTGTGTGCAGTGTTGCCTTTCCATATTCTTTTCCACTGGAGTAGTTTATCTTGTACCTCTCATCTGCAAGGTGCAATATACTGGATACAAATAAATATTACAGTATAAGGCATGTTTCTTACCTTTCGGAAGTTCACACAAGTGTGTGAAAATTTACTTGGCAAAATACAAATGATTGTCAAATAGATCGCATAGAAATAAGAGTCAGACTTCAGTTGGTGGTGACTTTATGTGATACAGGCTCATCTACATGAAACACGTGGGAAAAATTTAAAGTAAAAGAATGACTGTTTTTAATGAAGAGGCCCTGCTGTGTTTTCATGTGGAGCAACAACACTTTTTCTGTGGGTGCATATTCCGGGCCAAAAGTAGAAAAGGTGTGAGATGTGAGGAATTAGCTAAGTAAATGAGAATCTAGAGAATGGAATAAAAATCACTCTGCCTCAGTGGTTTATGAGTAAGGCAACTGGATATTCTGTACTTCATATTTCATGTATTTTGTGTATCTGGTTAAGCATTATGACATCCTCCTGAATTAGAGCCTTTGGAGCCTTTGGAATAATGACCTAGGAGCAAGGTACAGAAGATTGCTTGAAATCAGAGACCAAACTGTCTTCCTACTCTAATGCTTTAGTCCTAACTTTCTGGTTTCTATGTGTAAACAATAAATTCTTCTTCCATGCAATTATAATTTTTGGACCGAAGGAATGAAAATAATTGAATGGTTATGTAATATTAGTCCAAGTTTTTTAAAATTAAACTCTGATATACTCTTAATACCATAAATGTCATGTTTACTAATGGAGTTTTTAACTGGAGACAAATTGTTTGGAAGATTACAAAAGTAAGGTGGGATATAAAAATGATCTTAAACCCTCTGAAAAGATAGCACAGCATTACTTTGGCTCATAAATCTATATAGAGAATAGTTTCTTCAGTTTGTTTACACTTTTATTGGCTTAACTCTACCAAAATAAACAAAATATGGGACTACGAAAGAGGACTATCTAGTACAAATCAGAGATAACAAGCGGAGATGGGGGATAATGAGGACTCATTTTGGTTTTCAGAAAAGTAAGCTTTTTCTAGAAACCTTATCTGCAAGTCTAGAGGAGACAAGCTTTAAATTCACCTCTTACCCCGTGTGCTAACTTTCTGGTTCCTCTATCGTTGGAAAGTTATAAGGATCACTCAAAAAATCTAAACAGTAGTGTGTTTAAAATCTGTGTCTCAACAAATGTTCCAAAAGGCTAGTTAAATACTCTTAACCTTAACTTTAGTTTGGACCTTGCAAAGCCAATGTTTCATGACACACACTTCCTGCTCTTATTAATTGATGGAAAGTAATGGAACTGTCCTTAGGGAAATGTTTAGTTTTACCATCCTGCAAATAAAACTGCTGGCCTGGTTCCCATCCATAACTTTGTTATTCTCAGACCAGAGACCAGAAAGTGCTCCCACTCACCTAATGATGATCACTTAAGCCCTTCTATGTGTTATTTACAATACAACATACTAGGGATACAAAGATGAATAATGCAGATCAATATGGAAAGTATTATGCTAAGGATACATAAATAGTGCCTTAGAAGGTACACCTAGTTATGTCTGGAGGAGAGGGGAAAGGAGGAAGGCTGAGAAAGCAAAGCTACAATTGAGTCTTAAATGATGGACAGGAGGGATTTAGCAGGTAACAAGGCAGGGAAGAGCATGCCAGGCATGTAGTAAATGTCCAAATATATCAGTAACAATCCAGTGTTAGACCCTCCTGAAAAAGAATCAAGGAATACAAAGCAGAACAAAGAAGGGAGGGTAATAAATCTTAATTAAGGATCACTGGTGTGCCAAGGATTGAGCGAACATTTTCTTTTTTTTTTCCAAAATATTTTTGCTATTATTATTATTTTTAATGAAAAGATGAAATTGGAGCTAGGAGCTCTCTCTCTCTTTCTCTTTTTTTTTTTTTTTTTTTTTTTTACTATTTATTTATTTATTTGGCTGCATCGGGTCTTAGTTGCGGCACATGGGATCTTTTGTTGTGGCATGCAGGATCTTTCGATGTGGTGCACGGGCTCTTCACTGTGGCATGTGGGCTCTCTAGTTCTGGCGCGAGGGCTTAGTTGCCCTGCAGCATGTGGGATCTTAGTTCCCCGACCAAGGATCAAACCCGCGTCCGCTGCATTGGAAGGCGGATTTTATTTATTTATTTATTTATTTATTTATTATTTTTTAATATTAGGGTTTTCTTTTAACATCTTTATTGGAGTATAATTGCTTTACAATGGTGTGTTAGTTTCTACTGTATAACAAAGTGAATCAGCTGTGCATATACATATATCCCCATATCCCCTCCCTCTTGCATCTCCCTCCCACCCTCCCTACCCTACCCCTCTAGGTGGACACAAAGCACCGAGCTGATCTCCCTGTACTATGCGGCTACTTCCCACTAGCTATCTATGTTACATTTGGTAGTGTATATATGCCCATACCACTCTCTCACTGGAAGGTGGATTCATAACCACTGGACCACCAGGGAAGTCCTACTAACATTTTCCCTAGAGGGTTCAGAGGAAGATTCAAGGAGATGGCATTTGTTCTGGTCTTAATGGTAGAATAAAATAAACAGGTGGAGGAGGAAAATGAAGTTATGCTGGTTGAGAAAACTGCAAAAGGCAGATAAACATGAAAGTGCATGATCACCTTTTCTCTTCTATTTACGTTCACACTCTATAGATCTTTTCCAGTCTTGTAGCATCAAATAGCATTTGTAGCATTTTAAGTAGATATCTCCTTAATTTAGACCAGCCCTGAATTCTCCATTGAGCCGCCCATCTGTACCTCCAGATGTTTATTTGATATCTCTACTTAAATGTCTTACAGTCACATCAATTGTTTAATGTTTAATACTGAGCCTCCTGACTTCCTTTTCCAAACCTGTTATTCCTCCAATTTCCCATCTCAGTTATTGGTACCATCATCCAACCAGTTGCTCTAGCAAAAACCTAGGAATTATCCTGGATTCCTTTTAGCTTCAACAGCCGTGTCTAATCCTTAAATGAACACTCTGACTCCACTCAAAAGCACATCTCAGATCTGAATAATTAATTTCCTAGATCCCAGTGATCATTTTTGCCATATTCTCTTTGGTCTCTGTTTCTCCTTTGCTCCTCTACTATCCATTCTTCACTCAATATAGCCCAAGCTATATTTTAAAAATCTAAGTCACATTATATCACTCTTTGCTTTAAACTCTTCAATATCTTTTTTTGTTTTGTTTCTAGAACTAAATCTTTGCCTAATCATCTAGCCCCCATCCAGCTTCCCAAACTTACCTCCAGTCTTAACTCACACTACCTGCTCCAGCTGTGCTGTTTTCTTCCCAATTCTGAACATGTGCAAGGTCGTTCCCACTCAATACTGTTGCACCTAAAGCTCTCATTTCCTGCAGTGATCTCCCTCATCTCTTTCCATGGTTGTCTCACTCTCATCTTTCAAATTTTAATCCAAATGTCATTTAAAAATATGCCTTCTCATGGTTCTACACAGATTTTTCTACATCATCACCATACTTATTTCCTTCTTAGAATTGAACATGTAATAGTCTTTTCATTCATTTACTTGTTTATTTTCTCTCTTTCCGAAACTCCCAGCTCCATGAGGCAAAGGCCTAATTTTTCTTTAAGCACCATATCCCAAGTACATAGCACAGTATCTGGCTTAAAGCAGATGCTCAATAAGTATTTTTTGAATGAATGAATGCCAAAGTCAGTAGTTTCTTAAGACTGTAAATAAGGGTTTGTAGAATCAGAGACATTACATAAAATAAGGATTGAATTTGCTTTGATCATTGGGAAGTCACTGACAAGAGTAGTGAATTGGGGTGGAGGCAGAGGTAGGAATGTCATGGGTGAGGACTAAAATAAGAGATGTGAAATTGGAGAAGAATAGGTATCATTGACTGAAAGGGAACAATGAAGGGTGTGGTGCTACAGTCTTGGGGGTCTAAAGAAAGTCCTTTAAAAACAATTTTTGTTAATGGGTGAGATTTGTGTAGATTTTCATGTGAGGAGAAGGGAGCAGCAAAGACCAAGAGGTTGAAGTTACAGGGGAAAGAAGGGTAGGTGATGGAGTAAGGTTATGGAGTTGGAATTGGGGAATAGGTTCTGGATCCCAGGTGAGGGTTGCCTTGGAAAGAAGGAAGGACAGCACTTCCTCTGAGGAGCAGGACATCAAGGAAGGAATCTTTTAGGGTCTGTGTTTCCTCTGATAAAACCGAAGAAATAGAGGCAGGTATGGAGTTTAATATAGTGAATGGGTTTTGAAATACCACCATGAGCAATCGGGAGGCACTGGCCAGGAATTCATAAAAGGAATGCTGATTGTCAATAAAGATTCAGCTGAAATCATCAATTTGGTACAGTTGCTGTTGGAAGTCCCAGGATAATAAATCACAGTTTCTGCAGTGTAGTGGGAGAGAGGAGCAAGGATACTAATTAGCAAAGCCTTGTGGTGAGGGCTGTACTAGAGGAATAAAACTATACGACTGGAACACAAAAGATGATGGAGAAGGGCTCGTAGGTTCTGGTCATAAGATCGATGGCTATAATTGAAGCTTTTGGAGTTGGAGCTGTTCTCCATGGTGGTAGAATCCTGGAGGAGGAGGTAGCTCACTGGAATAGAGGAAGTCATAGGACTCTGAGTTGGCAGGTCAGAGGGGCTTCAGACTGCAGTTGCGTAGGAAAGTAGAAGGAGTTGTTCTGGACAACAAGTCCTATGTGGCTGTGACTCACGTATCTGAATTCTCAATGAATATTTGAGAATGACCTGGAAGTCCACTCATGCCAGTGATAAGGACATGTAGAGGGTGATATAGCCAGATATTGTAAACATCAAAGGAAGAAGGCACTGTACATGAGAGGGACAGCATCAGTGTCTCAAAGTAGCCATTAACAAGGAAGAAAATGCCCGAATCATTCCCCAGCCTCTACCAGAATCAAGGATGGAAATAATTGGTCCTGAGATGCCAAGAAGCCTCGGGTGTGATATACTTCTAGAGCCTGCACAGGACACTGCACCAGATGGTGTCAGTGATCTGAAGACACCAGCAACCTGGGGTTGGTATGCTTGTTGTCAAGGGACTGTCAGCAGAAGGACCACTGACTTCCCTCCAAGGTCAGTGCTGGGAGTAAGCAACATTATTGGTCTGTCAGAACCCAGAGAAAAATGCCCTTTAATCCAATATCTGTTCTTTTGAAGTATCTTCTTTTTCCCTCTGATTATGAAAGAAATATATATTTATTGCCCAAAATAAGGTAACACAGAAAAATACAAAGAATAAAATAAAGATCGCTTATAAACCCAGAGGGAGATAATATAATGATTGTTAACATTTCCGTATCTGGCACTAATAGAATGCGTTGGCATTTGTCAGTTAGGACTCTGAAATATCAGTCAGTGTTTCCTTTTTCTCCCTTTCCTACCCTTTCTTTCACTTTCCATCTTGGTGTGCTACCTTTCTAGCTTCATCTCTGTTCTCCCTAGATTCCGATCTCCATCATCTCTGGAGTAGAATCACTTTACCTTGGAGCCATCAGTAACTCATTAAGCATTGAATGGATGTCACTGGTGTGACTGCTCGTGTTGCAAGCCCTGCCACAGAGTTGCTATGGCTGTGGCCATGGTACTGGGATGCCTCTTTTGGTTCTCCCAGGTGTCAGAGCCCATGCTGCTGGGCAAGTCTGGAAACCACTTGGCTTTTCATATTCATTTCTCAAAAGAGAAAATGCCACCTTGGGGATGAGGCTAACCCATACTCTACCAAAGCCCCTCTGCTGGTGGTCACTCACTGCCATTCACCATTAAGGTACTGTTTTTTACCAGCAAGAAACCACTCTCTTGACCCAGACACAACATGGCAGGCCAGAGCGGTTGAATGGTCCTCTGTCAATTAAACATAAACTTCAACTGCCCCATCACTAAGGCAATAATTTTTTTAGCCCCCTAAAAATAGCTTATGTGTGCTTCAGGTTTTCTCATTCTGCCTCCATTCCCAGAAAAAGGAAGTAAAACATGCCTAGTGAGGAACAATGCTTTCACCTTTTTGAGCCTGATAAATCTGTCCTTCATGTTACCACATGAGTCAGAACTACTATTTATCACAACCCTGCTAATTTTTTCTTTTCCTCCTTCCTCCCACCTATCTCCTGCCACTTCCCCAGAAGCATAAAACTTTCAACATCCTGCTGTCCATTAGTATAAATAAACTCGTGCTTTTAAAGTAAAAATAGGTTTAATGCTATATTTGTTAAAGACTACATTACCATAAGAGGATAAAAATATTCTTGAGTAACAGGTAGATCATATACTTTAGAGACAATAACATGCTTTTATTGTGGTTCCCTGAAAGCCGATTATTTTAGCCATAGATTAAAACCTTAGGTCTCAGCACAAGTTACATTTCCACTTCAGAAACTGTTAAAACATGCAGCTTCTCAGGACATGTATTTTTGTGTTTTAACTTATTTTTTCTGTTGCCAATACACTGTAGGCAGATCTAAGAGATAAAAAAGATGAAGGGTCATTTAAACTCAATATTTGCTATATGAAACAATGGATAATGTCGTTATAACTTTGTTTCTTGTTTTTAACATACCTGTTGTTAATTTAAATTTTATGTGATATTTATGCAATAGATAAGAAAATACTGGGCTAAAAGAGAGCAGAAATGGCAAGAAATGGAAATGAGAGATCTTCAGCGTCTGGAAGAACTGAAGAAATTAATGGCTGAACAGTCAGTAAAAGACAGAGAAAGGTAAAAGAAAAAATTTAAATTGTGTGGTAATGGAATTCTGTAATGTGTTAGGTGAATGGAGTCTTCCATAATGTGTTAGGATAAATAATATCAGAGGGAGCATTTTTCTATACTTAATGTGTCCTTATAATATTTATATTCATAAATGAATAAAATGATACTTATAATGTATTTTAAACTCTCATATTCATACATGAATCTCTAGTTTTCCATTTTGTTCCTCAGAGAGCTTCCTAGTTAAAATCCTCACAGAGGATTTCATAGTATTTGATTGCCCACTGTGTGTGTGAAATAATACTGGCTGCTGCTGTGACTTAATATTTTGACCCAGAAGGAGGAAACCATTATTCAGATAAAAAGTCATTTACTACGACTGAGGCTGAGGACGACAGTACGCAATTATTCTGTGCTCTGTGGTATTCATTCTAGTATACTTAAGATGTACCCAACGGTATAGGAAAAACCTGAATTCTCTAGAATAACGCAGTTTTAGAGCTGGAAAGGACATTTGAGATCAACTAATCCAGTTTCCTCATTTTATGAATGAGTGCACTGAAAAATTAAAATTATTTTTCTCAAGGTTACTACATCAGTCAGGGTCAGTGAGGAGACAGAGACAACATGGTAATTAGGATAGGGAAAGTTTAAGATAAAGAATTATTAATTCTAACCAAAACAATCTCTGTTATATAAAGGGATAAAGAACTTTAAAGAATGCTGCAGGGCTGAAAGGAGGGTTCTCATGGAAGGAACAAATTTGGAGGTGGGGCCCCCCTCTCTGTGGTTGGGATTCAGACCTCAATGTAGAAGGTGTGGTGGTGCCCGCCACATGGTGGAGAGGTTCTTGGATGGGCTCATCCAGAACTTGTTCCTAGTCACGGGGCAAGCAGGCAACACCCCACCTGCGTGCAGGAGACTGAAGCTGGAAGTCAAGCATTGTGATGCTTATGCCTGCAAGACTCAGTGGGAACCTGACCATGGGAGTACCTCTGAAATTTGATGGGAAACTGGCCACGGGGTGCAACTGAACTCCACAAACACCACTGGGTGTCCCCCACACATGCTGCTGGTAGCCACGAAGCAGGAACAAGAAGGAGTAAACACTGGAACTAGGAAGGAAAGAAAGCCCCTTCCTTCTTCAGCATCCCTCCTGTACCCTTTTCTGACATGGCTAAGCATTATACCAGCTGCAGAGAAGAAATAGTTACAGGGTCCAACTCTATTTTCATAGAGCAGACAATGAAGGGAGATTTGGAGCTGAGAGACAATAAAGTGGTAACTGGCATAGTTATCTAGTTTAGCTAGCTCCTGAGTAGATTTTCACAAAAGATAAATTAAAAATAGATCTTACATTTCATAACATAAATCACAAGTTTTCTTTACAGTTCGTCAGTGTAAAAAAAAATTGCACGGAACTCTTTATACTTTCTGCTCAATTTCACTGTGAACCTAAAACTGCTCTAAAAAATGAAGTCTACTAAACTAATAAAAATTGCATTTTAGACTTATCATAACTTAGGATGACATAACTATTTTACACAACAAGGTTCACTTATATCTAGGAAGCTTCCTTTGTGACCCATGGGAATTATGTCAGACTCCAGTGACCAAGCTTGCAGAGTGAATCTGTGGTTCCACACAGATGCCATGCAGTTCCCAACAACTTTCTGGATAAAATTCACATGATTTTCCAGGTATCTCAGGATTTATAATTGAGTTTAATCTATTATGAAGAAAGCCAATAATATAGCAAACCTAGGGCTCAAGGCTAAGAGATGAAACAACCAGTGAGAAATCAGTTAAACAAGCACAAACCAAGATATAGGAGGATACCAGAAGGCAGGCCAGGCCATGGGTCAGACAGGAACAAGCAGCTAAGTACTAAAGGCAAGGCAAATGTGGGGGTCAAAAGGCTGGTTGGATAGTCTGAAACTACACTGGGGAAACAAAAGAGAGCCACAGGAATTAAAGGGGTAGGTAAAAAGGAACAGATGTGAAGTCCCAGCATCTAGGAGACATGCTTCTAGTAAAATCTGCCCTCATAGCCAGGAAGTTTCTTTGATTACAGAGCCATTTCAGTTGTGTGTTTCTTGTCCCAATAATTATCAAGCTGACTCAGCCTCTACGAGGCTCTGTTTTGTCCTTTGTAAAATTGAAGTGGATAACTTTTGAGGGCTAAGTGAGCTATCAACTTTTAAGGGTTTATGATCTGTGTATTCAACTCATATGAAATGTTATAGATTCAGATAATTATGAATCCAACGCTTGCATGCCAGTGGGAAATCAGTGAGGAAGGCCATTAAAATATCCAGATAATATATCAGAAAAGAATTCTCAGAAAATTTTGGATGATATTGTAGATGAAAGGACAGTTCTCATTTTGTGATTTAGAGAGATGGAATTTAACATGCAAAAATGCTGATAGCTTTTGCTTCTGACAAGAACCAGAAGTTGTGTTTGTCTGTAACCATTCTGACGCTAAGAAATGTGGTTGATTGGTTAAAACGTATTTTTTCTACTACTGAAATACAATTCACAAATCTCATGTGTGATATTTTAGCTGTAGGCACATTTTTCTCATGTCAGAATAGGAAGGCTTGAAGCAATTTCCAGATCTGTTAAAAACACACATACACATAGCCTTGAGGATTTGAAAAGTTCTGTTGTTTATTTCCTTTTTCTATTTTCTAATTCTAAGATTAAGTGTCTTGAAAACAATACTCGTAAATTAGCACATACATCAGGTTGAATCATAAGGAAATTCCATTTTTGTGGGTCAACAAATGGTTAAGTATTGGCAATCTTAAGAAGTTCAACATAGTAAAGAGATATAACAATTCCTTTTATTTATTAATTAGATTTCCCATCTCAATCTATTACAAGCTATGTTTTGCCCTCATCACTTTTTTTAGGTTAATTAATTAATTAATTTATTTATTTATTTTTGGCTGTGTTGGGTCTTCATTGCTGTGTACCGGCTTTCTCTAGTTGCGGCGAGCGGGGGCTACTCTTCATTGCAGTGCGTGGGCTTCTCATTGCGGTGGCTTCTCTTGTTGTGGAGCACGGGCTCTAGGCACGCGGGCTTCAGTAGTTGTGGCATGTGGGCTCAGTAGTTGTGGCTCATGAGCCCTAGACCACAGGCTCATTAGTTGTGGTGCACGGGCTTAGTTGCTCCACGGCATGTGGGATCTTCCTGGACCAGGGCTTGAACCCATGTCCCCTGCATTGGGAGGCAGATTCTTAACCACTGCACCACCAGGGAAGTCCCAACCCTCATCACTTTTTAAAAATTGTTTTTGCCAAAATTTCCACTAGCCTCCTAATGCCCTATTTTCCTTTCTCAACATGCCAAAGAGGTTGAGGCGGAAGACTCTAGAATCAGGTTGTGAACATTAGAATCCTGGCTCTATCCTTTATAGCTGTGTAACCTTTGGGTAAGTCATTTCACTTTTCTGTGCTTCAGTTTCTTCATCTGTAAAATGAAGACATAAATAGTATCTACGTCATAGGATTGTTACAAGGAGTAAGTGAGATGTTAAATAGAACACACAGCAGGAACATAGTGAGTATTCATTAAATATAATGATTACTATCAATTGACTTTTTAAAACATGAGATACCATCTAACATAATTTGTTTTCAAAATATTTAAGTATTTAAGATATTTTAAATAAAACGTGTAAGAATGAGGACACTCATAAAAAATAAAATGTTGGGAATTCCCTGGTGGCCAAGGGGCTAGGACTTGGCACTTTCACTGCTGTGGCCCAGGTTCAATCCCTGGTCAGGGAACTAAGATCTCTCAAGCCACGTGGCATAGCCAAATAAATAAAAATAAAATGTTAAGGTTAAGGAAACAGTGCCCTTTGATCACTAGCCTCTGCAATCTGTCCTCTAGAAGTTCTCTCTGTTATCAGTTGTTTAATACATATACATACAAACTATCTACATACACCTACATAAAAAATGAGTTTAAGAACAACAACAAAGACCCAATACATTTTACAATATAATACTATTGTATTCGCTCCAGTTGCCATAACAAAATACCATAGGCTGGTGGTTTAAACAACAGAGATTTATTTTCTCACAGTTCTGGCGGCTAGAAGCCCCAAGATCAAGGTACCAGTATGGTCTGTTTCTGGTAAGAACTCTCTTCCTAGCTTGTAGACAGCTGCCTTCTTACTTTATCCCTAGAAGGTGGGAAGAGAGACAGCAAGCTCTCTGGTGTCTCTTCTTATAGAGCACTAATCCCATCATGAGGGCCCCACCCTCATTACCTCATCTAAACCTAATTATTTCCCAAAGGACTCATCTCCAAATACCATTACATCAGGGTTCAACATATGAATTTTGGAGGAACACAATCAGTTTATAGCAACCATTTGTGTAAAAACAAACAAACAAACAAAAAACCGATTTATGTATGTACAAATTACCTGTTTATTATTAAGTACTATTTATTGTTTGCTGCTAGCATATAAGGCTTTTGTGCCAATTAGAAAAGGTGCCCCTTTCCAGGGGCAAAGTACATAGATCCCCTACAGGAAGCAGACAGATTAGGAAAAGACAAGACGCCCCTTCTGAACCGTGGAACACAGCTTGACAAGCAGAGGCAAAGCTGGACATCATACCCTCTTTTTACTCCTGGTTGAGTATCACTTTCTGCAAAGCAGAAGCCCCAATATTAAAAATATTATATATTATCCATGTTTCTTCTAAAGTTTAGCCATCTGGGATTTCTTTTCATAAAAGATTGGAGCAAAATGTCTGACTTTCATATTTTGGTCTAAACTGATAGGTATCACGACACCAATTATTTAATGATTCATCCTTCTGCACTGATTTGAAATACCACCGTTTATTATATATTACACGTCTAACTGTGCTTTTATATTCATATGGGCTCTTGATTAGATTAAATAAAAACTGATCTATATTTATATTTCTACATCAGTACCATGCTGTTTTATTTATTCTGTTTTGCTATCTGATAGTACAAGGGTTCACTCATTGTTCTTTTCAAAAATATATTATTATATCAAATTTCAATGCAAAAAATCAACAGATTTTGAAATTTTGTTAAGGAGAGCTGACATATATGCCACATTTAATCTCCAGTCTAGGATCATCCTTCCAGAGTAGCTCTCCAGTTCAAATCTTCTCTTTAGGTTCTTTAGAAGATTTCATAGTTCCTCCTTCCCCACTCTGGTGAAGGCCTGGAAATTATTTTGGAATAAGTAGAAATGAGTGACCAAGGAGCCGATTATAAATTTTCTTTAGTTGCTATGTGAGAAAAGTGTCTGAACTAAGAAGTGGCAGTGGGAATGCAGAGGTGACAGATGCTTATAAAGTATTTAGATCAGGTAAAATATGGTGATTCATTTCACTAGGGATGGTGTTTGAGGGAAGACAGAGGAAGAAACATGATTCTGAATATTATTGAGCTTTTTCTGTCCTCTTGGGTTGAAAGCTTTTAGTTATTTTGGTTTTGATCTCTTTCATTTTCTAATAAATTCAATTGGCTATAGGTTTTTATTATCTGTATATCTTTGGCCACTTTCTACAAGGCTTGAAATACATTTTTATTATTTAATTTTTAAATAGTTTACGTTTCACTTTTGATGTCCTAACAATAAATTGGTAGATATTGGGGTGCTTGCCAAAGACAAGGTTGATGGTAGGTTTCAGTTTCTTCTACTTTTCTATTTTCTGTCTTTTCATAAAAATGTGCAAAAATTCGTCATGATTTATGGGAAGCTACCAACACTGTTACTTTTAACGTAATAAAAAACTCTTTATTGAAGAATAACGCATATATCACAAATTCCCCTCTTTTAAGTGTACAATTAAGTGATTTACACTTAGATGAAGTACATTTATATAATTGTACGACCATCACAATAGTCCAGTTTTAAATCATTTACCTCACCCCCAAAAGATTTTCATACGTATTTGCATTAAGTCCCAATCCCACTCCCAGCCCCAAATGACCACTGATCTATTTCTTACTCAGTAGATTTGCCTTTTCTAGACATTTTATATAAATGTAATGCATCTGAGTTCTTTCCCTTAGCATAATGTTTTTGAGGGTCATCCATATGGTAGCGTGTATCATTCATTCTTCTCCTTTTTACTGATGAATAATATCCCACTTCAGCATTACTTTTTTTTCTTTTTTTTTTTTTTTTGCCGTACATGGGCCTCTCACCGCTGTGGCCTCTCCCGTTGCAGAGCACAGGCTCCGGACGCACAGGCTCAGCGGCCATGGCTCACGGGCCCAGCCGCTCCACGGCATGTGGGATCCTCCCGGACCGGGGCACGAACCTGTGTCCCCTGCATCAGCAGGCAGACTCTCAACCACTGCGCTACCAGGGAAGCCCCAGCATTACTTTTTAAGTCTGTTTTGCCAAGGCAATATAGCTTCCTTTCTTGTTGGTAAAAGATAATATTAATGTATGCAGAATGGTTAAAAAAGGAAGTTTTAAAATTTATGTAAAGTATGATTTTTATAAAAGACGTTAATTTGTACAAAGGTCAAATATTCACTCACATTATCCCAAATGCATGAAGAATAGTAACTGATTTCAACTTTTTTATGAGTCCCCTTCCTGTAGGGTAGTGAAGAAAAATGGAAACTTTTAAAATTAAAAGTATCTCAGGCTCTTTCATTTCTAAATGGTCTCATTTCAGATTATCTCTATCTCTTTGGGGGGTAAGGTAGAAACTCTGCTGGAGGTCAGACAACCTCCCCCAGTAGAAGGGTGGGATGGCTAGTCAGCCTGCAGGTTCTGATGCCCCTCAGGGTCCTCATTACCCTCCACAATTTCACCTCATCCCTCCACCTCCCCAGGGTACAAGACAGTGCTATCCAATAAAAATATTATGTGAATCACATATGTAATTTAAAATTTTCTGTTATCTACGTTTAAAGATGTAAAAGTAGCATGTGTAATTGGTTTTATTAATACATTTTATTTAACCTGATCTATCCAGAAACATTATTATTTCAATATGCTGTCAACATAAAAATTATTAATGACATAGTTTACATTCTTATTTTCATACGAAATCTTTGAAATCTGCTGTACATTTTACACTTTCAGCACATTTCAGTTTGAACTAGTTACACTTCAAGTGCAGAATAACCTTATGTGGTTAGTGGATCCATATTGGCCAGTGGAGGTGCACAATAAAGCTTAGTGGCCTCCTGTCAGTGGAGGGTTGAATGACTGATCTACCTGCAGATTCTGACTCCCTTATAGAATTGATATCATATTTTATATAAATTTTGAACCCTGCTTTTCTCATCATCTTGTATCTTTCAAGGTCTTCACTGTCCTTACCAGTTTGTCCTTGGTATTGCTTGTCTTTGGGAATAGGCCTTGGTCCTCAGGTAATCTGCTGGTAACATAACTGGATCCACTGAGCCTTAGGATGCTGGTTAATATATATGCTGCTGCTGACTACACACCCTGCCATTGCCTCTGGTCCTGAGGTCCCCTCCTCAGGTCTTGCCAGCCCTGGTTTTCCCAGCACATGGCTTATACTTCCAGCAAAACCTTGCACAAACCATGGGGTCAAATGTTCTCTCATGTAATCTCTAAACACCTCCCCTTCCTACGTCATGCTGGACAGGATGCCATGCTAAACGCAGGGCTTCCCTGGGGAGCATTTTTTACCAGGAAAGTAGGAAACTAGCCCCATGTTCTTGGACTCTCCCATAGCTATCTCAGCGTTTCTAATAACCCCCCACTAGTTACAGTTGATTCACTAAGGGGTAGAAAGTGATGAAGCTGGCATCTGAGAACCTCACCTACTTCTCCTTCCACACTAGTGGAATGGCCAAAGGAAAACATGATATCCAGGAGAAATAAAATAGATGAGGTTAATATTTTCAAAATGTTTTCACTTTAATATCTATATTATGATAACAGTTTTTGTTTCCAGGTAACGAAATGAAAGACAGTTTTGATTTTCTTCTTTATATTCCTGCATTTTCCAAAATTTCCACAACGAGCATAAATTTCTGGTAGTAAGAAAACACCCACAGTATTTTTAAAAATAATAAATAAAACATACTTTTCTATTTTCATTGATTGTTTGGCTGTGGGCTTCAAATTGGTGGGAAAAGTAGGAAGTAGTGGGAAATGTATAGAAGTGAATATGTGAATCCAAATACAGGAGTACCCTTTTCAGGTAATAGAAATGGCAGTCTTCAAAATAGACATAAGAACATATACTTCTCCTTGGCTTTTTACCACAATGTTTATACCTGGTATTATCTAATTTCGCTGATTCTTCACTCAGAGCTCTTTTCTGGTCTTCCTGCTTCCTTGTCATTTGATCTCTTGATGGCTTTCCCCAGAGCCTTCTTTTCCCACCCACTGATTGAAGCTAAACTTTCTCTCTTCTTCTACGTACAGTGGTTCTTTCTTTCTTTCCAGCAGGACTCTGAATGCACAGCCTTCCTCCTGGGGCCTGTTGGGGCCAATGGCACAGCCCTAGTAACTGTGGCGTGTAGCTCTGTAAGCTGTGATGGTTCTGTGATGTTTATGTTTCTTTTGTTTTTGAGTAATTTTAAACATACTTGTCTCCCAAAACTTTCTTTACCAAGTATTCTTTATGTTAGATACACACAGGGAGGAGTAGAAAGTAAGGACACGTAATGGTCATATCTCATTTTTTGTCTTTCCTTAACATCGTATTGCTTCCCATTACTATTGAAATTTGCAGAGTAAACGAGCAGAAATTAGATCACCCTTCCTTGCACGGGCTCCCCTAGTCATTAGGACATTTTGTAAATCCTTGTTCAAATGTTCAGTCTCTAACTTTTCGGCAGTTCAGCTCTCTTGCAGCTAACATATACCTTCCTTCTTCTGTATTTGCCAATTATTGTTTCTACAAGGATGGATATAAGTGTGGCCTTTCATAAATAGCCTGCCTTTTCCATTTACCTCCTTCGTAATAATTTTAGCATATTAAAAATGTTTTAAACTATATGCTGTAGAAGGTAATTTTAAAGATTTCTAAAAGCAAATTAACTTGGCTAAGCAGTTCTTCTGGATATCATTTTATAACCAGAAAACTGAAGCTGGGCACAGCCAACAAATGGAAGGTACAGGCTCTAAGCACTTCATTGGTCAATGCTAATGTAACACAGGAACAGGATTTCCATTCTTTGATACAGTAGAATCACCTGGGAAGCATTCGAAAGTCATGATGGTCCAGGTCTGGCCCCAGACCAATTAAATCAGAATCCCTGGCAATGGGATTTCTGCCCCAGCAGTTTTTGAAAATCCTCAGGAGATTCTGAAGTGCAGCAACATTTGAGAACCAGTGTACTAGAGTTCTTTCCGTACTTTCTGAAGTATGGGCCTCAAATCATCTATTGGATTCTTGAGAAGATTCCACTTTTTGTAGAAGTGCTCCTAATTTCTCTTTGCCCAATGCTATACCCTCACTGAAATTGTTTAGGGAAGTCATGTCGGTGAAACTTTACATTCATGGGGGAGTTTATCAATTCTAAGAATCCTCTGTAAGGAAAAATCTTGCATTTCTCTCCAAGGAGGGGGTGTGTGTGTGTGTGTGTGTGTGTGTGTGTGTGTGTGTGTGTGTGTGAATGCAAATGTGTTAGCTTTTTTTTTCTTTACAGTCCAGGTCTTTTATTTTCTTTATACCCATCATGCCATGGTGGGTGTTCCTCGGGCATGGGCTCCAGCAGTTCAGGCTCCTTTCCGTTGGTTCTTACGAAGTGTGCTTCTCTGGTTGGAGGCAGGCTGGCACTTCAGTTAAACCCAAGTACCTTTCTCTTTGGCTTCCTTCTTTTTCTGATCATTTTCCTTCACATGTTTCAGGAAGCTGTCTCGGCTCTTAGAGTGCTTAATATGCTCAATATGCACATTAATTCTCTTGGCAAGAATCTTGCCCTTGTTTGTTTACAATGATACCAACAGCATGCTGGGCAACATTGTAGATTCTTCCAGTTTTGCCATGGTAACATTTGTGGGGCATTCCTTTTTGAACAGTGCCCGTTCCCTTGATATCTACAATATCACTGTTCTTGTAGATTCTCGTGTATGTGACCAAAGGAACAGCTCCATGTTTTCTAAAAGGCCTAGAGAATGCGTAGCAGGGTGCCCCTCCTGTTTAGCAGTAACAAACACTAGTTTTTAGTTATTGTTTCCGAAAGAAGAGAGTTTTCCTATGTTGTAAAACAAATATTTGAAGTTGAAGATGGCGGTGACCGTTTGGAAGGAAGAAACTAGAGCCAGCTGCCTTCCTAACACTAAATTGGCTTTCTTAATCTAGTGTGTGTTTTTGGGTGCTTGCCAACAGCAGGGAATTGTCAGTTATTGCATTTTCTAAGTAGTAAAACCAGATGTTTCTCTGTATTTTCATCTTTTCTTAACAATATGCAAAATTCAGCATGTTATATTAGAAGACATTAGAACATTTGAAGTGGGTCCGTGGTCTAATCCTTGAGGTTTTGAAAGAGCATGTTCAATAAAGTGACTTTAACAGAAACTTTACAAACATTTGTTACGTTTTTGCTTCTCAGCATGAGATTCCCCCGAATTAGTGGGAACGTTCTTGTTCATTAAATCTCTGCCAACCAAATCCCCATTCCAAGTGGTTGTGCCGAATGATGTCGACCAAGGGTCACTGTGAGGCACTAAGCAAACATAGTTCCTAGAAAGACTGTTCCATTTTTTAAACGATACCATGAGAGTTTCACAAATTAACATTCATTTAAAAGGCTGCAAGAGACCCCACTGTTAGCCAACATGCTGTCTTATAACCCACAGAGGTAATTTTGTCTAAAGAAAAATAATAATAACATGTAGAACCTGCTCATCAGTGTAATATAACTGACTATGGTGTGTGCGTATATGTGTGTCTATGTTTTCACATACTGGGGCATTGATACACAGATCATTTGGACATAATCATAGTACTCCTTGAATGGATCTTAGCTGAGCAAGCATGATCAACAGAGGGAGGCTAAGAAATTTATGGACAAAGCATAATATATAGTGTCATTTTAATGTGAAAATGAATAAGCAAACTTGTGCTATGGGCAGACGGAGCACCAGCTGGGCAGGGATGGCTCAGCCAGTTGTCATTCTAAAGGTCTCGGACGGCGATTTATCTCCTGAGTTACACAAGTCCAGCTTCAGGTCTGTGGCCCTTTCCAAACCACAGGTAATTGGAGAATGCCTTTTGTATAGTAGTTTGGGCTGCTTTTTTTTTTCTTTTTTTGCGGTACGCAGGCCTCTCACTGTTGTGGCCTCTCCCGTTGCGGAGGGCAGGCTTCAGACACGCAGGCTCAGCGGCCATGGCTCACGGGGCCAGCCGCTCCGCGTCATGGGGGATCTTCCCGGACCGGGGCACGAACCCGTGTCCCCTGCATCGGCAGGCGGACTCTCAACCACTGCGCCACCAGGGAAGCCCTGGACTGCTTTTACTTTAATGTTTACAAGCTTGATTTTTGATTTTAGAACTCTTTGCTCATTAAAAAAAAAAGCTAGTGGATTTCTACTATATGCCAAGTTGATCTGTCTGTTGCAGTTACTTGTTTAGGACATAAAATGAATTGTCAGCAGGTATGTGTTTGGTAGAGGGCAAGCAATATTCATAAACCCTTTATAATACATTTTTAATACAAAATGAGCATTACTGCATCCCTTTAGTGCCCACCATTATTTTTTTTCATATGTATATGTCAATGAAATGATCACAGATGCTATAACTCCAAATAGAAGAGCTACGTTCTATGGTATTTTCAAGATTAAGTTATCTCATATTCTCTTCCCCAGGAACACACACTTTTATCTTGGTCCACAGATATTTGAAAGTTTCTCTTTGGGCATTGGGATGTTTTGAAACTTTATTACCTTTCTCCCATTCAGCATTTATACTAATACGTAGCGGTAGATGATTTGCTGTGTTCCTCTTCTGCAGCAAAGGGATGCTGTGTCCTCCAACGCTCCACACAGTATTTGGAGTAAATACTGAGTAAAGTGGAGCAACCACTTTGTATGGTATTGATGTCTTTATCACCTACCCCTTAGCTCGGGAGTTTTACTAAGCACTTTCAGGTAATGAAATAACTTTTAGGCATAAACTTTAGGAAGATTTTATAAAGCTGCAGGGCTAGGTAGGCAGAAATTTAGCAGCTATGATGGAAGTATAAAGCCATGGAGTGGGAGGAATGTAATGGCAACTTACACGAAATGCCACTATTGTGGCAGATACAATATAGATTTAAGCACTTGATGTTTATCTTTGTTTGCAGAACTACTGCAAAAAAATATATATGTGTACACACACACAGAGCTATTAGGTGATATTAAAGTAATTATTTAGTTAGTGAAAGGAGCATGTTTACAATCAGGGTTGTTTCTTACTTTATATATTTTAATATGAGTTCTATAGAGTCGTATAATTTTAGAGCTGGGAGGAATCTTGGAAAGCATCTAGTCCAGCCCTCTTGTATTAACTAGGGTTCTAGTTTGCAAACAACAGAAATCATTTCTAGTTGAATTTTGCAGTAGAAAGATTTTGTCGAAAGATATTTGGGTAGCTTACAGAATTACCTACAGAACCAGCTCAGAAAATGGCTGGGAATAACAGAGGCTGGGAAGATTAGAAAGAGTCAAGACAGTAACCCAACTCCCTCTACAGAATCATCCCAGTGAGTCCAACCACTGACCATTAGATGCCCTGCTTGCACCTCCTCCTCTGCTGTCTCTGGACTGTGGACATCACTGTTAGCAATGTGCCTCTGTTCAGATTCCTGCCCGACTGCCACTAACCATGGCCTTAACAGAATCTCCACGGGCCTTGCTTCTTTGCATCACTGGCTTCTAAGTGAAGTTTGTGGTGGGCTGAACTCAGGTCAGATGCTCATGCTCTAGCTGCAGAGGAGGCTGGGAAAGCAAGTATCTGGCATCAGCTTACAGTGGGGATTTCTTAAAAAAGAGGAAGGGGCGCAGAAGCTGAGAAAAACAGAAAAAGAAAAACAATGTCTCTTACAGTCATAACTTTAACTGGCAAAATCAACATGTACCCTTCTTTCTATACTTAAACTACCCAAAAGTTTCCTTCTACCTAACATTGTGTAATTTTACCTTTTACAACCCAAAACATGCTTACCTCATTCCTAAGGGGAATCAACTCAAAGTCTCATTTATTATAACATCCAGCCCTAAATTTAATATCTACAGGTGATATCTTTTTGCCCTATCATTCTCTAGTCTGTCATGATCCATCTTGATATTCCATGACCTGTGAACTAAATTTTAAAGTTTACTACCAATAAACATATCTCATGTAAAATTGTAAGGAAAAGAGAGGTAAAGGAAGCAGACAGAAAATTAGTTTAAATAAATATATATATACACACATATATTTATACACATTGTATGTATATAGATATGTATGTGTGTGTATGTATATGGCAGATCAAGGATGAATGCCTTCCTTTGGTAAATGGTTAAGTTCACAATTCAAATTTATAATTTTTCTTCTCTATTATGCATTACATGTGTCCTTTCCTTTTAGCCAGCATCTTGGTTGTGTGAGATTCTTTACCTAGTGGGTCAACCTATTCTGGCTTGTATAGGGTGACTTTTACCACTGGCCACATGATACCGGAAAGTATCCTGGGAATTCCTTGGATTCCCTCTACTTCTCCCTGCCTCTATTAAATAATAGCAGTCCTACTTCTCTTTGATAGGTCACTTTTTCCAGCAAGCACTGTAACCTCCTTTTCTACCTGTTTACTTACTGTTATTATAAACCCCCAAAGGCAAATACTTACATCAGCTCCTAATTCAATGTTACTTTTGTCATCCTGGTGGAAGTATTAGAAGCTAAAGTGAACAGAGCGTAGAATCTCAGGGTTGGGAATCAGAAATTTTGCAAATGGGTCTTTAGGGTTTGTAGTGAAAAGCACCATTCCCACTTGTACTTTTTGGTCCACCTATGTTCATATACTGGCCATGCTGAGAAATAGCACCATATATTGGTCACTACTTCAGAGAAAAACCACCTCCTATAAAATAGCACTCAACCTCACAAAATATTAGTCCCCAGCTCATGATGTATCTGAGTCATCAATAGACCATTCCTCTGTTTTATAAGGATGGCAGCATATGGGCTGCAGCCTGTTGTCTTACATCTTACAGAGTGAAGGGAGTTCCTTAGGATGAAGCAACATTCTGTGGGATACTGAGTGCACAGATGGTGCAAACATGGTGTATAAGGAGAGAAAATCCAAATTGTTTTTCTGCCTTTCCCATGATAGAACAGGTGTGATATAATGTACCAGCCATCACCGGCTAATTCCCCGGGTGTTTTATATACCCTGTCAAGGGCTCAGAGTGGCAGTAGCCAGATCAGTCTTCATAAGGGCAAATCCGTGTAGTTGAGCAACATGTAGTTTCTGTTCGCACCACTGGAGGCATTTTATCATGAGCCCATTGAGCAAGTACCAGGCTTCTGGAGAAGAAGATCGATACACACATAGCACATCATCTTTTCCACCTAATTCTTCTAAATCACCTCCATAAGTTACTTCTACCCAACTCCATCAGGTCCACCCATATAATCTGTCTGAGTCTTCCTGTCACAAATCTTCCAGTCATATTCCTTCCATGTCCCTAACCAGCTGGCCCAGCCATGAACTATTTTCCACAAAACGTTATTTTTTTTCACAAAATATTATTAATTCATCATTTATTCATTGACTCAGAAAGTATCTATTGAGTCTGTAATATGTGGCGGTCACTAATCCTTTAGCTCAGGTAAAGTGGACATTGAGATGTTCCTTTTAAAATTATACTCAAATGAAAATTTCCCTTCTTTACCACTTCTCAGGACACCTCGAAGCAGGGCTATCCACCAAAGCGGATAGCCCTGCTTGTGTCTGGTTCATTTTTTTTTCTCCCCCAGTCAGTTCGTCATTGAGAATGTCCCACAGGCCATAGTTGTGGGTTGAGGGAAGGATGTCAGTTGGAAGGAGAAAAAGCCACCCGTTTGGGCAAATTACTTTTGTCTTCAGGTCATGCTCAATCCCAATGCACTTTGTTTCATTAGTCTGTGCTGCAAACCACTCCCAGCTTTATGGCCAGGGGGCTCAGATAATACCCAGGTTATTATGAGTAGCTAGTCTCACTGTCATCTGGTGTCTTAAAAATCAAAAGTCCAATTGATACCTATAAAATAGAGATAAAAAATAATACCTGGTTGTTGAGAGGAATAAATAAGTTAAAACATAGAAGCACTTACTACAGTGCCTATTACATTGTACCTGCTTGACTGACAGTAGTTATCATAATAATTACCAGGGTCCAATAGTAAGCCAAGAGCTATTTCTCAAAAGAAAAAGCATAACTTGCAAAGAAATCATGAGCATGCCACTGAATCCTGAGGGTTTCTTTGATACAAAGACCTATAAAAGTTTTTGGCAGGCTCTGCAGAACATTCTGGTCATCCAGAATACACCAGTGCACCAGTGAATCTACAGTGTCATAGGGCCAAATGGCATTGCTGTCTGCACTGTGGCTTAGACCAGCTGGACAGTTTTCTCTTGCTCTGGCCACTGTTCAAAACTGCTAGCTTTTCAGGTCACCCACTAAACTGAATGGAGAGGCATTACCAAATGCTGACTTTGCTGCCTTCAACATCCAAAGAGTATTGCCCAACATTGTGATTTTTATTTAAGTGGGAAAGGGTACCATGTGTCTTTCACTATGAACATGGAGTAAGAGGGTCTATACTGAAATCCCTACGTTACCACTTCCTGTATCTGTGACCTTTGGAAAGTTACTTACCTCTCTGAACACTCCCACATGGTTGTTAGCAGAATTAAAGGAAATGACATCTATAAAGCACTCATATTAAAATACACTCGGTAATGTTAGTTCCTCTCCATACCCTCCTCCTTATCTATCATGTTTAGCCAGCTGTCTCCTGGCTTTGCCACATGGATGTCTCACTGGCGCTTCAAATTTTCCATGCTCCAGATGGAGCTACTCATCACCCCTTCCACCTGTTCTTCTTCCAGTGTTTCCTTTTCGTAAATGACTCACCCCGCTCACCCTACTCCTCAGTCAGAAGCCCAGGGGACTCCTCCTTCTCTCACTCCCCACCTCCACCTCTCCCAGCCAAGGGCTTGGTAAATACCATGAATTCACCTTTTCAATATTGAGCCTCTTTGCCATCCTGATCAGCCTACTATCATCTCTCACTTGAGTTAGGGCTACAGCTTCTCCCTACATCAGACTTGCCTGCTATGCAAACACATCCAATCACAACATTCTGATACTGAAAACCCTTCAGTGGTTTGTCTTCACACTTCGGATAAAGTTCAGATGCCTTAATGTTGCTTACGAAATGAGCCATGGTCAGACTCTGTTTCATCTCTTATCTCCCACTGGACTCTTGCCCACTTCTCTCCAGACTACCACACTCTGTAAGTTCCTGCAGGGCCCCAGGGGTTTTTTTTGCCTCCACTGGCTCTTCAGACAGACTGTTTCTTCTACTGAGAACATTCTTGTAGCTAACTCCTACTTCTTCCTCATGTCTCTTCATGCTCAAATGTGACTTTCTCAGAGAGGTCTTTTCTGGTCCTCCTTAGACAGGGTAGGTCTTGATATATATTCTCATGGTCCCTGTTGCAATAAACTATTGCTGGGCTTCCCTGGTGGTGCAGTGGTTAAGAACGCACCTGCCAATGCAGGGGACACGGGTTCGAGCCCTGGTCCAGGAAGATTCCAGATGCTGCAGAGAAGTGCCACAACTATTGAGCCTGCACTCTAGAGCCCACGAGCCACAACTATGGAAGCCCGTGCACCTAGAGCCCATGCTCCGCAACAAGAGAAGCCACTGCAATGAGAAGCCCACGCACCACAATGAAGCGTAGCCCCTGCTCTCTGCAACTAGAGAAAGCCCGCGTGCAGAAACAAAGACCCAACACAGCCAAAAATAAAATAAAAATAATTAATTAATTAAAAAAAATAATCTATTGCTGCCTTACAAACCACCCCATAACTTATTGGCATAAAACAACAACAGTATTATTATTAGTAGTAGTAGTATACATATGGATCCATTGTCTCAGGAATTTGGACAGGGCCCAGAGAGGATGGCTTGTCTCTGCCTAATGATGTCTGGAGTCTCAGCTGGGAAGATGTGAATGGATGGGAGTGACTTGAATGAGTGGGGCTAGAATAATCTGGTGACCTCTTTCGTTTGGACTGGGATAACTAGAAAGTTAGGAATAGCTGGGAATTGTCAACTGGAGCTCTGTATGGTTTCTCCATGAGGCTTAACTTCTTCAAAGCACGGTGGGCTTAGGGGAGCTGAACTTCCTACATGGTACCTCAGGGCTCCAGAAGCTCATCTTCCATCAAACAAGGCAGAAGCCTCATGACCTTTCATGACCTAGCCTTGGAAATCACATGGGCCCATCAAGGGAATTTAGGGAATTTGGGGACCCAAACTGTCAAAAGGAAGAGTATAAATGAATTTGTGATCATGTTTAAAGGCCATCACTGTGCCCTATATCTGTAAAATCTCAACACCCATGTTTTAATTGTAATTACTTGTTAAATTTTTAATTTTTTCTAGCAAATTGTTAATTTTATGAGAGTGAAATCTAGTGAAATCTAATTTAGTACTTCCTGATACTAAACTTCCTATCTTCCAGGGCAGTCCATTTCATCTTCGGACAGATACTGGATTATTTTTTTTCTTTTCCTCTTTTTATTTATTTACTTTTGGTAGTAAGCCTGGGTCTGTCTCACTGGCTTCCATACATTAATCCTCCTGCTATTGCTTGAGACCATGTGGAACAAGTCTGAACCTTCTTTTCCTTGACAACCATTTAAACATTAAGGATGGTTATCTATTTCTCTTCCCACATATCCATTCTCATCCCTGTAAGTCCTTTCTTTTATAAGCTGTTTTTGGAAGGGGTATGCTTTCAACTCATTTGTCATTTATAGTGGAGGAAGGCTTAGGGGAAAACCCTCACTGGCCAAAGGAGCGCACCATCATGATTCAACACATATCATAGTTCAGGGTCACTATGGAAGTATTATCAAAGGATATAAATTATTGTAAATAGAGGTTATTACTTAGGAAGTTGCCTATATCAGTATCTAATATACATTTGTTTAAATAAGACACGTTCATATCTAGAAGCAAACTAATTTGATTGCACAGAGATATTAACATTACATGGATCTGTCAAGGCAAAGGCCCTAGAGTGCAAAGACAGGGGAGTGGCTTCCCTTGCAGCGGGAGCGAGGGAGACACTTCTCTCTAGTTCCAGGTGGGACCTGGGCTGATAGATCATGGTTCTAGTTATGATTACCTAAATTATGACTCTTCCCAACTACACTGATTACAAACTTGAAATGAGTCTTCCTATTTAGAGCAGTTCATGGCCTTCTTTAATCTTGAAGCTCTGGGAAGAGACTCCTATGGTCTGCTCAATGACATAAGAGCACAGAGCTGGGAATTCCCTGGTGGTCCAGTGTTTAGGACTCTGTGCTTCCAATGCAGAGGGCCCGGCCTCAATCCTTAGTCGGGGAACTAAGATCTTGCAAGCCTCACAGCATAGACAAAAAAAAAAGAGAGAGCACAGAACTGCTTTGACCTGTCATACCATCTAAAGGAGCCCCTTTCCTTCATCAAAGCCAAGTGGAGCAGCTAAAAGGCAACCAACACAAAGGTACAATTGTAAGTTTTCCCCTTTCTTCTCTGGTTTTAGCCATACCCAGCCCTCTGTCTATTTTTCACATTGCTTACAAGCTAAGAATTTTTTTTTTTTTTTACATTTTTAAGTGGTTGAAAAAAAAAAGAAGAAATCATGTTGTGTGGAAACTATATGAAATTTAAATTTCTGTGTCCATAAGCAAAGTTTTATTGGAACACAACCATGTCCATTCATTTGTCTATGACTGCTTTTGTGCACCATAGTGACACCTATGGTGTAACACATACAGAACACACACAGAAACTCTGTGGCCCAGTGTGACAATGACAGTGTGATCCATACAATGACTGTATGGCCCACAGGCCTAAAGCATTTATCTGGCTCTTTACAGAAGAAGTTTGCTAACCCCAGGTCTAACGGGATGGTGAAAGAGAGAGGCATTAATGCTGTTGCTTAAAAAAGCAAAACTTTTTTATATACTTGAGTTCTAGCCTTAAATAGCCTCTAGACTGACCTAACTAGAATGAAGGAAAGCTAAGAAAACTTGGCATTTGTTCAAGCTAATGCACCATTCTCTCCTCTCATTGCATTCCTTTTTGTCTGTTCCCTTTGACAGTAAAGCACTTGGAGCTCTAGGTATGGTCTGATCCTCCTGCCAAAGCAGAGCAGAATTAAAAGCTTCTTCCCCAAGATAAACACATCAGTTAATTTTGCCCAAGGTGGCAAAGTATTCATGCATGTGTATATGAATCACTTTTAAGAATCCATATTGGGCTAATAATCATCCTTCTCTTTTTTCTCCACCTATTTCTTTAACTTTTAACTTCAATAAAATTTTAAGCTTAAAGAAGAGTTGCAAGAACAGTACAAAAAAATTACCTAGATTTATGGATTTTTAGTACTGTGCCCTATTTGCTTTATCATTTGTAATCTTGCTCTCTCACTCTCTCAACACACACACACACACACACACACACACACACACACACACACTGTGTTTTGCCATACTATTTAAAAGAAAGTTGCAGACATCATGACACCTCACCATTAAGTACTTTGGCATGAAATTGTTAAGAACAAGGACAATTATGATATCTACGAAAATGAACAGTAATTCCATAATATCATCTAGCATCCAGTCATATTCAAATTTCTCTGTCATAAGAATTTTTATAGCCTCCCCAACTAAAATAATATAACCACATGAAGAAAAAATTATTTCAAGTGACTTCTGAAAATAGTGCCCTGTACATCCTTATTTGGATGTATTCTAAGTGAAAAAGTGCTAGAAAGAAATCCTAAACTTCATTCAGTGGGTTTAATATTAGTGGTAACATTGGTATTGTGAGCTTGAAATATTTTATATTTGTGGTAGGATAAAACATACAAGTGAATATTTTAATGTTAACCGGACTAGGACTCAGTGTATAAGAAAAGATACCTATATTAAATTCGTGTTTGAGAGACTATAATATTAAATATAAAATTAAAATATCAGTGAGGACGTGTGATTTTTTTCTTTTCAAAATAAACTTTTCTTCCTCTGGAGAGCGTCACTGAATGTATCACTAGAAACAATGACACTTCAGTAGCAGTGAGCATACCTACTACCATTTAAATATGTGGTGCCCTTCCCTTCTGTCATCCCACTAGATGGAATCAGTAAACTTCTGTAAAGGGCCAGATAATAAAACTATTTCAGGCCTATAGGTCATACACTCTACATACTAAATCATACAGTCTAGTATCTAAATCAATTTAGATATCAATTGCTAAATACCGTCCTCACCTAAAGGAACCAGGGCTAATTGGAAAAAAAAATAGCTGATTCGACTTTATAAGGTGAACTTAGGCTGTTTTATTGTGCCACCTGATAAATGTTGAAAAAATGATAGATTTGGAAAATGACCTTTTTCAATCCCTAATGTAATAATTATTTCAGGCAAAGATCATCAATGAATAGTAAAGCCTTTGGATGGAAGATTTTTGAGTAATAGGATATTTACACAGAGCCAAAATGTCACTCCATGAATTACTTACTAAATGAAAAGAGGGAAAAATATGTACCTTTACATACAATGAGGAGATCTGGCTATCACCAGCTTCATCAAGGGTACTAATTTAGCATCACTGATAGTTGAGTAGCCTGGCATTGATGAATAGGAAATACATCACCTTTGTGCCAAAGGTATTTTACTTCAATCCAACCAATTTTCTAGTCTAAGAATTGACATTTTTTAGAAGGAGACAGATTGTAATTATTTTAGTTTTTGTGGGCCACATGGTCTCTGTCACAACTACTCGACCCTGTCCTTATAGCGGAAAGGAGCCATAGACACTATGTAAAAAAATGGGTGTGGCTGTGTGCCAATAAAACTTTATTTACAAAAATAAGCAAGGGATTGGATTTAGCCTGTGAGTTGTAGTTTGTTGACCCCTGTTTGAGACCTAACTTACAGGAAATTCAAGGGGAAGAGGAATAAAAGGAGATTATTACATACCAAGAGGAAATAATCAGACAAGTCCGAAAACGAGGGACATTCTACAAAACAGCTTCTTTAAATGCTTCGAAAAAGTCAGTGTCCTGGGAGAAAAAAGTGATGGGATTGTTCAGACTAAAATAAACTAGTGAGACATAAAAATCAGTCTCAATGTGTGAACCTAGATAAAGGCCATTTTCTTTATACATGGTGCCACTAAACCCTGTCTCCCCATCCCTGTCTTGTGCAGATGATTTTTTGGACCAATGTGCAGAATCTTTCAATTATCCTCCTCCCTCCATCAGAATGATTTGCAATCACTACCAGAATGATTAGTTTGAGAGTTCTCAACTCTCTTGGGCTGCTTTTCAAAGCCTCATGACATAAAATCAAAACTATTTTTCTCTGAACTTTTGATTAAAATCATTAAGAAAGCAAGTTTATAAAGAGAGGGAAAGGCAGAGAAGAAAATGTCTATGCTTTAATCACCGATCTTTAATTGTCATCAGTCACAAGCTGGAGGTTTATATCATTTGACCCTTTTATTCCCAAATGAAAAAATTTGTTCTGAATAATAATTTAAGCGAATAACTATATTTTTACTAATAATTGTAATAAAATGATCATCCTTATTCACCTGCAATTTTCCTATAAGACAGAAAGAACTTGGAGTTAAAAATCTTGATTTATTTCAGAAAATGTCATCTAGAAGCACCTAGGATCTGTTATAGAAACTAATTTAAAATAACATATAAACTGAAAACTGGTCTTAATATCAACATATCTCTTTATTGAAACAATTTACAAGAAAGTTATTTTCTAAGCTTAAAGTATCATATACCTTAGAGCAAACTAATGAAGTCAAGTAAGACCTCTTACAGACCAAGATATTTTTTTAAAAATTCATACCTCACTGCCATGACCCTCTTCTATTCTCATAAAGCCTACACACAACTTTACAGCAGACTTCTTTATGTTGGACTAATCTTTACTAGTCTGATTCTTCCTGCCTCTATTTTTCCACTCTAGTTTTGCTTTCCTCCCTTAAGAAGTCACCTTTGTGAGGACAAAGCTGTTTCAAAATCAAGTTTTGTTTGATTTCCCTCATCACGATGAAAGTTTCTCCTGCTTTTGTTCCTTGGAGGAGGAGATATTCTTGAACTTTACAGTGGCTTTTCAGTTCTGCTTAACAAAGGGCTAAAGTTTGTGCTGCCAGTAACATACAAAATCATGCAAGATAAATTGAAACTCAGTACACCATTTCTGCTGCTTCTATCCTACAAACCATGCTTATAGGATAATAGTTCTAAATGATTCTTTTTTTTTTTTTTTTTCTAAATGATTCTTTACAACCTATAAAAGAGATCTTGAGGCCACTACATGTATTTGCTTGAAGATATCAGCCAAAAAGTCCAGTGAAATCCAAGGTAACACTGGGAAAGAATGCAAAAGCATGAACTGGCATGTGTATAAGATAGTTATAAATTTGCATTTGGGGGACTGCATGATTCCTAGTGTGATTCAGAAAATGATAAATATAAGGGCCATGAAGTTGGGCCATGATTATAGAGGGCCAGAGTTGATGGACTGAGCCAGGATGCAACACAGTGGTACAAACACAGTGGTGATGTTATTTTAAATCCATTGAGCTACTTACTTTATAAATTTAATAATTATTATTGAATGCCTACTGTCTTGGCATAGAGTAGTGAACAAAGAAGACACAGTCTCTGTTTTCAAGGACCTGACAGTCTAATGGGGAATTCAAACATTCTTCATGAGGGCAAGCAGCTGTACTATGGAAACATTTGGGAGCAGCACCTAAACCACCAGGTAGAGGGTGGCAGAGGGAAGTCAGGAAGTCTTCATGGTGGAAAGAAAACATCTTCCAGAAATGGGAAATGTCAACTGCCAAATTTCTATAGCAGTTTAAGGAACTAAAAATAATTTAGAATAGTTGAAGCATACAATTTGCGGTGGGTTGGGGAAAGTTTGTGGTGAGAGAAGATATGGGATAAGTAGAGGCCAAATTATGAAAATCCTTGGAAGTCTTAAATCTTGTGGGATTTAAGAAGGGTAAACTCTGTTTTAATTACTTGATTAATTATAATTAATTGCATTAAACAATTAGTGAATACATTTAGTGGTTTATATACTTTCTATTTCCAAAAGGATTTTAATGCATGCATAGAGATTCAGCAAATTCCACGATACTAGAAGAACCTCACATAGAAACTATATCTACCATGAGAGTGGTAGTAAAAACTAAGGAAGTAATTACCCTAGGAGGTTGCACATATAAATACATGAGTGAGTTCAAAATGGAATTAGACACACAAATGGACCTAGTGGATTATTAAGGGAAGTTGTTTATTTGAGCCCCTCACATGGCCTCCCACAAAAGGACCTCATTGACATGATCAGAAACCGAGTTTCAGATATAATGTTTCTTTGGTCTGATTCGGTATTACATGTCTTAGGTATTTATATCCTTATCCCTTAATTATACATGCCTATCTATTTGGGTTAGCCTTAGTAAATATGACCTTCAATTGAGCTTCGAACTTTGAAGAATATTTAGAAAGCTAAAGTCCATATCTACTTGTGGGGAAAATCCAGACATCCCACCTTCCATTGAGTGCCTTTTGGGGTAACTTTTTAGTAATAAGACTCTCTACCTTTAATTTAAGCTTCTGTGGGATCATTGATTAAAATGGCTGATTAAAAACAACTTTAGGAGAAAAAAAACCTTAAGATAATTTTCTCTTACTGAATTCTTGTAAAGTTCTCTCTATAAAGTGCTGTAAGTTGAATCCCTCTTGACTTATCCTGAGTGGAAACAGAGAACAATGACACCTCTGTATAAAATTCCCAATCAGTCTCCAAGATCACTTTCAGTTTCCCATTAGCCTTATCATTGCCATATAAGGAGTCTTACTTTCTTTAGATTTTCCTGAGTCAGTTTCCTGATCCTTTAATAACATTTGCTGACCTCCTCCTGAATTCCCTCCTAAGAATTCAAGTATTGATTCTAAGACATTTAATGGTCTCCCTTTCTACTGTTTTAGTAGATACAGAGCTGGACTTAAATTGTAGTTATTTTAAGCTAAAGTTAGCCAATCAGAAATAACCATATCTGTGTGTTATATAGTACACACAGATATGTACACACAAACACAAACACAGAACACAAACACTGATGCAAACACACATCAGGGCAGGGTCTAAGAGACAATGTGGGTAAAAGAGAGGGGATTTTGAGTACAGAAAATTTAGATATAAAATTTCTTTAAAGGAATTTCTGACTTCATCTTAGAGAGGAAAGCCAATAAATAAACAACTCAGACTGAACATTATTCAAGTGAGTTATTTGATATAGATTCTTCTTCCAAAGGCCTTGATTTGGGAGATGTTAGACCATGTTGAAAGGAAAGCAGATTGGAAGGAATTGTCAAATAGGGAATTTCACATGACCGTACTGTACTTTTGTGTTTTTTCATCTTACTACTAAGTGGGTTCAAAGCAATAATGTACTGGTAAATATTTAACAACTGGCTTGGGGTGGGAGGAGATGATGGGGGTAAGCCCTGATTTGTAGCGTTTGAGGATTTCTGGGGTATAGATCCTCCCCCATGGCTTATTTCAAATGACCAACTTGATGTCATTGAACAGAGTTGGGAAGAAATATGCCATTACACACCATTATATTTCTACCATATAGATACAATAGCTGTAAATAACCCCAAGAGCCTAGATAATAGTAATTAGACAATGATGAGTTTCGAGTATTTTTACCTTAGTTTTTAAATACAGTCTATTTCATTTTAACTTTACGTAATTTAATGTTTATTAATGGCTATGTTTAACAACTAGCTTGCAAAGATCCTGAAAGTTTAGCAGTCGGCTCTCCAGCTGGTGTGAGGCAGCTCTAGCACTTGACTAAGGTTCTTAGGCACCCCCGCAGAGGAAAGAAATCATATGACTAAGTCCCATGAAGCGATCACTGTGACTCCCTACCGACTGATATGGAATTGCCAGTGAACAGACCTTCTGGGCCCTATCAGCTGAGCTGCCTCCCCTGTAAACTCTCCCGCAATTCAGAAGCAAGGTTCTAATCTCATGCACCCACCAGGCACTGTGCACTTGTTCTGGCTTGGATGGTGAGTTTGAAGAAAAGTGGAAGGTGTCCAGAAACTTTGGTGTCTTAAGTAAAAAACCGAAGAAGTTGGGTGTTGAGGCGGTGTTTCCACCTGATCTTCCTATTAATACTGGCAGCTTTGGAAGCAAAGTTAAACAGAAAAAAATTCTCAGGATATACTGTATATGATCTTTTAAAAATGGTTTCCAGGGTGGTCTATGACCAGAAAAAGAGGCTCTGAGCTAGGGACAAAGGATACTTCTCAAAGATGGAGAAAGTATTTTTGACAAGAGTTTTACAATCCTAAAACGGGGGAGGAAGCTGTGCAGAGTATTATCCTAAATTTGAAGAGAAAAGGCAAAAAATCACAAGAGAATGAGAGAAAAATCTTGGGGCTAAGTGAGTGTTACAGGTTGATGAATTGATTCCCAGGTGTATGACTGGAGGACTGATAACTATAATGTAGAAATTAGGACCATAAACTTTGAAGTCAAGATGTTGGGTGTGCCTTCATGTGAAATTGTCAGACGTAGGAGGCACATCAAGTGTAGAAGACAATAGTATAAGCCAATGATTGTATTGAGGAAAGCAGAAAATGACAGGGGCGGTAGACTGTGTCTAAGAGCATTTGGAGAGTGGGAAAAGCATAATATATGTACCTCAAATATAGAGAATAATCAAAGCCTATGAACTGGAAAGAACATTAAAGAGCAGAGATCAGATCATTTCTCCTACCTAGGGCTATATCTGGGCTTCGATGGCCAGAAGCTGGAGAGGGAGTGTCTCCCAGGTTCCCATGAAGGGCAATGGAGTAATCTGATCCCAAGTGAAATAAACAGAGAGTGTAGTAGCATGTGCGGAACTATCAAAGTGAGTTTAGGAGTAACCAGCAGGTGTTGGAATATACACAAATATCAGGAATCTGTGGCAGGAATTTTTTAAAAAGCTGATGAGCAGGAAGGGGATGGGATGCTGGAAGGAGAATAACATTACAGTCAGAAGAGGACAAGCACACAGGGCCATTCAAAGTAAAACATCAAGTGGGCAATGGGCAAAACATTTGAAAGTAGGATAAGCACAGGCAGCAACAGGAAGGCATAAAGCAGTATCCAAGGGACTGATCACTCGAACAATTCTCTACCTTCTTGATGCTGGGTTTTCTATAGTTCCTGTGCAGCAAGCACCGATCCCAGCAAAGCAGGGTTTCCAAACTCTCAAGAGCAAAAACATCACCTGATGGGTATGTGAAAATATAGATCCCAGAATACTACAACCAGCGATCCTAGGTCAGGTCCAGGAAAATAACATTTTAAAAATAAGCACTGTTAAAGATTCCAGTGCAGTTGGTTTACCAACCACTTTCTGAGAAGTGCAGTAGTATAATTAATCCAGGGACCCTGCTGGTGAGACAGGTCTGGAAACATACTGTTACACAGGCCCAGAGTTTCAGCATTCCCACCTGGTGAGCAAATGCTGACTCCTATGAGAAGCAAGTTCATGGCCCAGCTGTGACAATTTGTTGCAGTTACTTAGAAACATCTACTCCTTTTACTTGGTTCCGTAAAATATCTTTGATTTGTAATGTGGCTGTTTTTCCATGGGTTTAATATTATGTATCATTTCAAATCTTGTTTGGAAACAGGTAGGGTATAAGTCCTAATTAAATTAAAAAATGCTGACACCCTCTCTCATATAATCAGGAGAAGTGGAGTAATGCTCTTTAGATATTAGTTGAATAATAAGTTATTTTTTATACAGAATCTGTCCTGATAATGTATGTGAGAGAAACTTGAAAACTGTAAAGTTTTATACAAAAGGTGATTTTTAAAAATATTGGCATTTTATATATACCAGAGAAGTGTGTATATTTATCTATTGTGTTCCTATAAAGTCTTCATATACTCAAACGTTGTTGTATTTATTACATTGTATTAACCGAAGGGGGAAAGTCCAAAAGTTTCCATCAAATACACCTAAAGAGAAGAATATATCACTTTGTCAAAATATTGTAGCTCTTCATTCTTTGTAGCTCTTCCAAATCCCACAGAGAGGATTATCAGTACTATCTGAGTGTGTGTGGGCTTGAAACCTTTAAATGTTTCCAAAAGAGCAAAGCTTTTTGATGCTTTTTTTTTTTTTCAATACTGGGAGCTTTTGGTGCAAGTTAATCCTTATGATCTGTCAGAGTATTGTCCCACAAACCACACCTTCCCAGGTGTCCATGCAATGGACATAAATGATTTTATGTTGGACCAGGCTCAGGTTGGGTCTTCCTGTGGTCCATATGTAGCAATTGGCCTCTTTGCAGAAAGGCTTGTCTCCATCTGCAATTATGCCAAATTCTGCATGTGAACATTTTTATGCATAGAAAAAGAACAGCCCAAGCAAGTCTTTCTACTTGAACTGAAGAATACATGTAAGAGAGGAATGTTGGCTGTGCCTGGCCAAGGTGGTAAAATTATTTTCAAAACCAAGGATCCAGGCAGAAGATAGATTTATTGATGTGACAGCCTTCAGGGAAACCAGAGACATGGCCTCAGAAAGATATATATTCAAAAGGAGGCCTCAGGGAATATTCTTGTCTTTTGAAATAATGGGGGATCTGGCAGAGAGGAGTTGTGACATCTGGGAGAGAACAATAAAGATTAAAATTTAGAGTCACTTGGAGAGAAAAATGTGAGCTGCCTTTCATATATGTGACAAGGTTGGCTCTATCTCTAAGACATTAGAATTGTGTAGACACTCAGCTTATAGCTTTTAGAGGAAATAAAATAGCCTTCTTTTTGCTATCCAGGCCATTGGATTGCCCAGGAGCTTGGGTTAGAGTAAATAATCTACCTTTGAGGAGCAAGATGCACACCCTTTTGTCATTTTAACATGGACTAAGTGGATTTTCCTGCGGGTTCACTGTTTGGGGATTATGATTAGTCCCCTTGGGAAGAACAGGTCAGCCAATTTTCTGAGCTCAATTACTGTGAAGTTCTTGTGATGGGAGGGAACTCTTCTTCCTAAGGAACCTCTCACGCTGCTGCTTTGTTCTCTGTGCAAAATTTGAACACATGAGACACAACCACCTCTCCGTGTCCTTGTTAGCTGTGTCTAGATGGGCCAACACTGGGCCATTGCAACGTTTATTAAAATACAGTTTCATAAAAGTTAATTATCTATTGTGTTTACACCACCAACTTACTTAGGAAACTGCCCTACTTCTCTTCAGCCTCTCCACCCTTTTCCCGGCTGCTCCCCAAGTTTGGGATTTAATTGCAGTTCTGATATACTGTTAAATTGTACGAATTGTGCTTTTTTTGTAAGCCTGCTTTATTGTACTTCTTTGGCCCATGACCCTCCTCTAGGAATTTCTCCATTTCCTTTGAAAGGCTTCCAAAGAGAAGTCCCATGGAATATGGGTGTGGACATCTTTAATTTAATGTAGGAAAGGAAAATACAGGGCTTTTAGAGGTTTATTTCTGCCCGTACCTAAATAATGCTGTTGAGAAATTATGGGTCTCCTTTAAAAGAGGTCCTAAGAGTCAGGGACCTAGGTATTATTTGTAAATCTCTGTTTTATCTTTATTTTATCTTTTCCAATAAAGTTGGTTCCCTATCAGTTTAGTCAATAATATTATTTTCAACTTTGTTTATCTGCTTGGGCTCTGGAGAAAACCACACATCTCTCTCTCTTGGCCTCAAGTAATAGCCTTTCTAGAACATAAGCTTTGACCTCTCACCTGAAAAACTGCAGTGTAGGGAACAAAGCTCTCGAAGGTGCCCTAGGGACTGGCCCTGTGCTCCCAGATCCAAACGCCAGTGTTCACTTGGCAGGTCTGTAGGGGGCGCTGCTTTGTGGAGGTGTCTGTCTCTAAAGGAATAAGGAACAAAGATTCCAGAGCTCACATAGGAAGGCTGAACTCTGAGAGAAAGGAGACTGCTAAGAGAGGCGAGCCTTGGCAGGAAGTCACCTGAGAAGCTAGTTGAAACTTGAAGGGGGAAACTCCAGCTGCAGCAGGAATAAATCACCATTTGAGGGACTGAGCAAAGGAAAAGAGGAGCTAGAAATGTCACATCCAAAACGAAATATATTTTATCATTTGTTTTTTAAAAAGTATACTTTAAATGCCTAACCAAAAAATTTTGGTAAAGAAAATATTTTATAATGTTTGCATGGGGGGGGGTGTGGATTAGAAGAGTTACTTTAAAAAAAAAGGCAAAAAGAAAGGAAACAAACCCCCCCAAAGATATTTTTGAAAGTAACCTTTCTGCTACACTGATTTTTTTTTTTTTTTAACCTCAAATGTTGAAGAGGCTATTTGTGAAGCCTCTTTGCTGATCTTTTCCTAGGCTGAAAGAAAATCAGGGTTTACTTCATTGCCGTGGGTGGCTGAATCACTATAAAAATCTTTGGTCTTTTTGATGTTTGCTGTCTACAGAAGTTCTGAGAGACCTGGGAAGGAAGAAAGAGAATGTAAGGGGGATTTTCAACCAGTATTAGAGAAGGCAAGTTTTATTAATCTTATTTACTTAAATCATTTGTTTGAGGGAGAGGAATGTGGTTTCTTCTGTTGTCTCAATGCCATCCCATCAAGACTTCTGAAGAAGAAAAACAGTTCCATCATAACGATACAAGTGTCTGTCCCTGGAAGAACGAGGACCAATTAAAATCAAAAGTTAGAAAGAGATAAAACCAGGGGCTTCCCTGGTGGCGCAGTGTTTGAGAGTGCGCCTGCCAATTCAGGGGACACGGGTTCGTGCCCCGGTCCGGGAAGATCCCACATGCCGCGGAGCGGCTGGGCCCGTGAGCCATGGCCGCTGAGCCTGCGCGTCCGGAGCCTGTGCTCCACAACTGGAGAGGCCACAACAGTAAGAGGCCCGTGTACCGCAAAAAAATAAAAAAGAGATAAAACCAGACTGAAATATTATGATTCGATAACACAGTGGTATATTTTATTAGTGTGACTTTTCAAAGTTCCACACTCATGCAATGCCTCTTTCAGTATTTGTGATTCTGAAAACACTCCTATTGAAATTAGGGTTGTCAGAAATTGTATGTATCTTCTAAGAATCCTTCAGAGGGAAAAAAAAAGCTCCAATAAAACTAATCACCCATGCTTATCTTTTTCTTACCTTTAAATCATTTCTTTTTCTTTACAAACCTAAGTGGGAAGAATTTAAAGATAGCTTCTAATATTGTGAGATAAACCAACACAAGTTACATTTTTATACAGCAGATAAAATGCTTATGTAGCATCTTAAAGATTTTTAAAATGCAATACATATAAATTTTGATGTTAAACTACCATAAACCATTTTTTATCTACCGTAAACCATTTGTGAGTTCAAGAGTCACTGTGCAAACTACCCAATTAGTGTTGAATGACAGATGTCTTTTCTTAGTGAACTCATATGATGGCAAATGGCAAGCTCCAGATATAGGCTCAAAAATCCAGATATAGGCTCTGCTCTTGTCTACTTGATAGGTGTTTCCAGCTGCTCTGGGCTTTTCCTATGTTTTGCAGAATATGATTTTTATACATTCATGTGTGTGGCATTTAATATGAATACATTGAATAAATGAATGTAAGGAGGTAATCAGGCAAATAAATGCAGATTTGCCTGGGCAGACTTTTAAATTTCAGTTCATAATAAATAATTCCTGCAAGCCAACATGTGATGATTCTTCCCTGTGCTGCCCCTCCGAAATCACAGTACCAGCAAGTCTTCTCCATGGATGTCATTTGAGTTTGCCTTTTAGCATCAGTGGTTCCTAATTGTCCAAAGAAACTGGACACCTGATTTGTTTTCCAGTAATTCAACTTCTCTTCACTCCTTAAGTGATTAAATACCTTACAAAGGAATACCCACTGACTAATTTGACAGGCTTAATGGAGAAGTGTGTATTCAATTTATTCTTAACTTTTTATTTTATCAACTCCCATATCCTGTCATTTACCTTCTACTTAGGAAGCTCAATTGGGTGCTTTCCATAGCTTTAGAAATTCATTCATCATTCATTCTGTCTTTCATGTATTGGTGCATACCTTCTGTTTTAGGTCCTATTCTAGTTATCGGGGATACAAAGGCAATTAAGACATAGCCAGTATGCTCAGGAAATGCAGTCCAACAGAAGCAACATGTGAAAACAAATAACTATAATACAAACCAATGAGTGTATTTGTGTTTATGCCCATTGGTTCATTTACTTGAATATCTCTGCTTGTTCATGGAAAGGCAAGGAACATTTCCCAAACCGGGTTCTATGGAAAGTTTCTATTATCAGATAATTTGGGGAAATTAGCACACTAAGTCCTCCTTTTGGAAATTCATAATGCATACCACTGTATCATAATAAATATTTTGAGAAGTCCTACTATAAAGAAACTTATTTCACTTTATCTTAGTTTTCCTCAAACTTACTGGAACATCCAACACATTTTTGATGGCACACATGTTAACATCCTGTGGGATCTTAACATTCCGTGGGCCATGAGTTTGGGAAATGAACTGACTACCACTTGGAACAGCTT